>NC_138862.1:91640334-92037834 GCF_965194805.1 Balaenoptera borealis
TTGCTGAATTAGGGGTATGCAGACAACCATATCACTTCTAAGAATGAGAAAGGTCATCAACTAAAATGATTTCTGACCCAGTGGTTAGAGGGCATTAACGTGCATAACTCCTGAGGCCAGAATTCTCCAAGGGACATTAAGGAAGCCATAGAAGTGGCCTGAGAGGTGGCCACAGCCTGGTGATGAGAAACATAACACTGAACAATGTGAAAAAATCCAGGTAAGCAGTCAATTGTCAGGTAATTGGTTCCCAGATAGCAAGACTCCTGCATGAGTTTATAAATCTGGAGCAGTCTTCAGTCCCTGGGCAGAGAAGACTAAGAAATGCAAGACAAAGTGCCACGAGAGGAAGGACCAAGTGATACATCAGGACTATGATTTAAGAATTGGCATTTTATTAGAGGAAATAGACATAATATTAACATGGGAGAAATGTAAGTTTTTGGTGATACTTCTCTGATTATTGATGAACCAGCACTAATAATAATGATGATTTATCAACATGCATTTCAATCCTGAAGAGTATATGTACTGAAACATCAAAGATGAGGAAACTGAAGTTTGGATAGATTGAGTTAGAAAACTCTAATTCAAAAAGACACACACACCCCAGTGTTCACTGCAGCACTATTTACAATAGCCAAGACATGGAAGCAACCTAAACATCCATAGACAGATGAATGGATAAAGATGTGGTGTGTGTATATATATATATATATATATATATATATATATATATATATATATATACACACACACACATACACACACAATGCAGTATTACTCAGCCATAAAAAAAGAATGAAATAATGTCATTTGCAGCAACATGGATGGACCTAGAGATGATCATATTAAGTGAAGTAAGTCAGACAAAGACAAATATCATAATGATATCACTTATACGTGGAATCTAAAAAAAGGGTACAAATGAACTTACTTACAAAACAGAAATAGAGCCACAGATGTAGAAAACAAATTTATGGTTACCAAAGAGGATAATGGGGTTTGGTGGGGGAGATAAATTAAGAGTTTGGGATTAACATAGACACACTACTGTATATAAAATAGGTGAACAGCAAGGCCCTACTTTATAGCACAGGGAACTATACTCAATATCTTGTAATAATCTATAATGGAAAAGAATCTGAAAAAGAATATATATATGTATATATATATAGATATATATATATAACTGAATCAATTTGCTGTACACTTGAAACTAACACAACACTGTAAATTAACTATACTTCAATAAAAAATAAAAATAAAATAAAAAATACTTTACAATAAATCTCTAAATAAAAAGAAAGAAAGATGGAGTTAGAGACTCTCATATATCCCCTTAATAGTGATTAATCTCAGAGACTGTGATGGTGATTTGATTGCATGTAGATGTCAAGTAACTTCAGTTGGGGAAGAAGAGAGTCGTGGTCTCTGGGAACCACTAAATGAGCCCAATTATAGGAAAGCAATTTATATCATCTAAAGTTGCAAACAACATGTAAAGAATTAGTAAGCCCCATTACTTGACACAAATGCATTACACACTTGTGCGTTGTGAAGTCACCACAAAACCAAACACCTATGTATATGGATCCAAATTAACACCCAAGAAGGTCTATACTGCTGAATTGTGGGTCTTAATGGTTAGGGCTTGAATTAACAAAGAACGTGTGCAAATGGAATCATATTCTTATTAATTACATTTCATTTTGATATCTACATAGCTTAAAGTTGCCAGTTTAGTAAGAATGAACAAAACTAGCTCCAATTTTGTGCTTAATATCTGTACTACCTTCGTAGTTCTATCAAACAGCACAAGAATATGTTTGCTGTCTCTTGAAGACTCTATAAGAAAAAATGGTTTTCTTATGACAACTGATTTTTACTTTTCAGGGGTCAGCCAAAGAAGACTGATGATAAGCAATACCTTAACTCACCTAAAGCTCCAACAGGATATGAATAGATCCATCAAAATGAAATCAGTAGCTGACATTTGTACAAAATACGCAATTAATCCAAAGGTTTATAGCCTCTCAAGATAAATAACCGTCAGGAAGCCATCCTTTACTAGAAGAATGTTTCATCTGAAAGGCACTTAACAATTTCCAGCTCTGCTGTGAAAGCTGACACAATGGCAATGACTGGTTTCCATAAACTGTGTTTAATTTTCTATGATTTTTATTTAAATGATGAATTCAATACATTGATTTATTAGGCAAAAATGCTGTCAGATAGATGACAATAAACATAGCTTCTATATATAAAAGCAATGTGTTTCTTCTCCAAATGTCTTGATGTTTGGTTTGAAAAATAATTTCAGTTATTTATATAAAATAAGCATGTTAGCTTTTATTAAGTATATATTTCTTATAAAATGATAACTGAGTTCTATTTTCAAATTTTCGGAGGCTTTTATCCGCTAATTTTTACAGAACCATTATGGAGCACTGCATTTTATTTAATCTTAAGAATTCCCTCTTATAGTCCCTAGGTATAAAGTTGTTAAGTAAATGGGATATTCCCACTTCATATGAGAAGGAGGAATGAAAAGTGTGATTCTGGAGACAAAATGTATTCAAATCTCTATTCTGTCATTTACTTACTGAACAATCTTGGGCAGATTATTAAAGATCTTTAAGCCTCAGTTGCTTCACTGGAAAAAGGAGATAATAATAGTACATACATTATTAAGTTGCTACGATTAAATATGATAATCCCTATAAAGTATTTTACACTTTATAAATCCCAGTGACCACTCAGCTCCCATCCACTGCTCAATCCATCACACTGTCTTCGGTACCTACTACATGCATTATATAAATGCAGAGTACCTACCTATCTAGATTATTCCTGCCCAGGTCACAAGTAGATACTATCATGAAGAGGTTTCCATTACTTCAAGAGCTGTAGATATTTAATTGGTTATGATGTATCAAATAGCTAGTTTCTAATTGTTGACTAGCTGACAGCACTAGCTCTCGTGTGACCTCCACTACCCTTGTGTACTCCAGACATGGGAAGAAGACATTGTGTTTTGATGATGTAACTTCCCTACAACTACCGCCAATCTCCCTTATTGTGTATAAGGCAAAGCCCCAAACCTACTTTTCAGTATTTACGTTTGGTAAGAGCCTTGTCCCCACTTGCATTTCCAATCTGATCTACTATAGTACTCCCACCCGTTGGATGATTCAGAGGCAGCACACCCCAGTTCTGAGGAATAGAGATTGGGGGCCAGCCTAGCATAGGTTCTCCTACTGTCCAGATATGAGACCTGGGATAAGTTATTAACTCAAATGCCTCATAAGAATTCCTAGTTCACTGAGCTGCTAAAATCAAAACTGATGCTTGTAAACTGCATAGCACAGTGCAGGTATACCATAAGCGCTCAATAAGCACTCTACTTTAAGCTTGCACTTTCTTCTTGCCAGGCCTGCCTATCACCTGAGGCTGCCATGCTCCACGTGCCACCACCCGTACCTGCTCCCCTCACCTGCATCAGGAAGCCATTTCTGCACAGACCAGCCAACACTCAGTAATCTGTACTCCAAACGCTTGGCATCTGGCTTGTAAAGCATCACACAGACCTCTATGGATATTTAAATATTTCACCTGAACTTTTAAAATCTGCTGCTCTTTTATTTCCATAAGTGTAGAAATAGACTTTTAAATTTCTTTTACAGCAGCTCATTTCTTGGAAAGTTGACTTAAAATTATCCTCAAAGTAAGTAATCAGTAAATCAATGTTGAGTTAGGGAGATAATAAAGAAGGGCAGAAGGGAGGAAAGAAGAGAGGGAGGGAAAACAAAGGGAAGAAAGGATGTAAGAAATAATGTATGGTGTTTCCTGATTCCTGAGGTATGTCATTATTTATACCTGGAAATATATACTGTTTTTCCCCTATGATTTCTCTAAAAGAAGAAATGTGTATTTTCAGATTTGATTTTTACCCTAGAATCAAACTGTAACACGATTTAAACCCAATAGACACTTTTAGCTTTGTTTTCTTTTATACAAGTTAGTCAAATATAACAAATTTCTTCATCTTACTATGGCTTAATTAGCTCTTGTAGAGCAATATGATTGTCAGTTGGTAGTTCCCTAGTGTGTAGATACAAAATATATTCTAAACAGACTAGCGTTCGCTTTCTTAATGGGCATAGACATCATATAGGAATCTTACTACTACAGATAATAGCAACTATTCTAGATTGATGTGTTTCATCTGTCCTACTTCAGCTGCTATTATTTTTCAGGGAGAGTAAAAAAAAATGTCCTTTCAGTTACTCTCTTGAAAAAACACAAACTTTGAAACAGTTATCCCACCGCTCTGTCTGAATAATATCAAATATCCTGCTAAAAATAGCCAACATGTGGCCACTTCATTGTGTTTAAGCAGGACATTTTGGTGAGTGATTGAATTGTATGTCTGTCATCACAAAAGGAGAGGACTAGCTCTTCTTGGATTAGGTATTTTGTAAATGGACATTCATTGTTTTAAGAACAAAACCTGAAAACTCAAAGTGCTTTTTTTGTGCATAAGTTTTCCACTAAGAAATACAATGACACGTCAAAACGTGTTAATCTTACATTTAACTTGTTTGGTAATCAAGCAACCCCCATAGACTTAAACACACTGGATGTGTTCACTTGGCATCAGAAAGCATGAGGTAATATATCCTAGGTCTGCTTTCATGATATGGTCATTTCAGGAAATGTATGACACTATATAAATATGAATGATAATATAAGTGAGGAATCTATAGGAATGGCCCACCAATTACTTTGTAATAAATGTAATATGTCAATGTTTTAAGTACAGGATGACTTTGGTGTAAAATAGAGGCATGTTTCTAAAAGCAAGGTAAATAGAATATCCTTATATAGAATATACTAGACTTAATAGGCAATGTTGGCCTTAGATCAAACATAATCACTGAGCTACTTCTCCTTGGATTTCTTTCATTACTTATTTCCACCTGGACTGCCTTTTTGCCAAAACTTGCACTATTCAAATTCTGCCCATTATTCAAGTTCCTCTTCCCTAAGAGCACTTTTGAACATGTGCATAAAATGGAATAAAGACCTTGGAGTATCCCTGCTTATTTGGTGTTTTTCCAACGTGGTTTCAATAGATTAAATTAAAATGTATATCACTTTAAATTGAAGTACTCTATCCCACCTCCCCAGCTTTACTGAAATAAACTGCTCTATTTTAAACTTTTAATTCTTTGGCCTAATTAAGGAATTTCTATCCTGGTTAGAATATAAAGAATCCTCAGAGCTAATGGGCCTTTCCATTTAAAATGTTAAATTTAATTTCCTGTGAATTAAATTTTACAACATGGAAAATACTAGATCTTGTTATTGAAACACTAGTCAAGTACAGTAATCATGAAAAATGCCAATAAGTAAATCCTGTTCACATCCTCTACAATTAGAGTAATATAAAAGGTAGATAATTTATAAATATTTCAATATTTGGAAATTTAAGATATTAAAAAAAAATTTTATGGGTAATATAGAATAATAGAACACTGGGTTAGGAATCACAGACCTAGGGGCTAATATCTTATTTTTTAATCTTTATTATTTTATATATATATAGTCATGTAAAATTAGTCATCTCATAACATTTTTTAAATTTTCCTTTTTTTCTTTTTTCTTTTCTTTTGCTTGTTCTGCCTTCCTCCTGTCCACTCACATCACTCTATTCCATATTCCATATTAACAACTTCTGTATTCTTCACACATAATATGAATATATAATTACATAATATGTATTGTGTATTCACCAGTATTTTCTCCTAGAACATATACACATAATACACATGCAAATAGATATGCACAAATCAATGTATAAACTGGTTTACAAAAAAAGGTAGAGATCAAAATGTACACATTTTTCTATATCCTGCTTATTGTACTCAATTTTATCTCTTGGAAATCCCTCCAAGTCATCTGGAATATCTTAAATTATTATTATTTTTTACTGATTGCAAAACTAATATTTTATACCTTATGGTAAGCCATAAATATTCATTCTTCTACTGATGTTCATTAATTTTATTTTTAGTTTTTTCACCAATATGAACTATTCTTGTACTCATGTTTTTATTTACTTGTAGTTTGTTTTTTTTTTTTAAACCACACTATATTTCCAGAAGTGGGATTGCTCAGTATATATTTATCCTTGCAATCCCTTGACAACTACAGAATTTGAGTAGTAACTTTTCACATTTTATTTGGCCATCAAGATTTGCTTTCATGTAAATGATTTATTTGGTCTTTGTCTAATTTTTCTTTTGGTTTGTTTAGCTTTTTCTTGCAAATTTGAAATGGCTCTCTGTCCATTATAGATATCCACCCTTTTTTGTCACTAATATTGCAACTGGTATTGTTTTTACTACATTATATGACAATTTTAATGTATTTTACTATATTTATAGAATTAAGTATGTTGCTGTTATTTTCCACTTTCTTGATTTCCCTCATAGGTTAAGGTTCTTTCTCTTAATGCTATATTGAAAATGAAAACTGCTAGATTTTTTTTCTAAGATCTTTCTAATAATTATTTTTTGCATTTTGAACATGTGTGTTAATCTTTCTGAAAATTAATTTGTATATGGTTTAAGTTAAAATTCCAACTTTATGTTGGGATAGCTTGCCAGGTTTACAAAGTCATTTATTAATAAATTTCTCCACTAGCCACCAAATTGAAATACTATCTTTACTGTAGAAAAAAATACTATTTTTATCATCATTCTTTACTGAATTTTATATTCTGTTCACAATTTTTTAAATCTGTTGCTATACTATATTTATTTGGATTTCATTTCATTGCCTTTTATAGAATGCTTACCTATAAGGCAAACCTCCAACATTATTATCCTTTTTTTAATAATTTCCTTGGCTTATTTAGATATTTGTTCTTCATAAGAAGTTTAGGAAAATTTTTCCAATTAATAAAAAATCCTTTTAAAATTCTAACTAGAGCCACTTTTTTTTTTTTAAAGGATAGCTATTTTAAAATTTTTTTTTGATTTTTGGCTGTGTTGGGTCTTCATTGCTGCACATGGGCTTTCTCTAGTTGTGGCGAGCGGGAACTACTCTTTCTTGAGGTGCACAGGCTTCTCATTGCGGTGGCTTCTCTTGTCGTGGAGCACAGGCTCTAGGTGTGCGGGCTTCGGTAGTTGTGGCACGTGGGCTCAGTAGTTGTGGCTCATGGGCTCTAGAGCGCAGGCTCAGTAGTTGTGGCACATGGGCTTAGTTGTTCTGCGGCATGTGGGATCTTCCTGGAGAAGGGCTCGAACCCATGTCCCCTGTATTGGCAGGCAGATTCTTAACCACTGAGCCACCAGGGAAGCCCTAGAGCTGCACTAAATTTATATATTGATTTGAAGAACATTATGTCTCTTTAATATGAAATCTTTCCATAAATGAAGACAATGTCTTCCATTTGCTCAAATCCTAATTTTTATTCTTCATAATATTTTGTAGTTTTAAAAATAAATATTCGACTATTTTCTTATTAAAATCATTAAATATTTTATTTGGTTTTGTTACTGTTGAGAATTAAATATTATTCCAATTCTTGGTGTTAACTGCTTGTGTGGATAATGTAACTATTTTCTCTATCAGATACTTAGCTACTTCACTGAGTTCATTATGAGTATTCCTTTGAATCATTTGGGTTTCCTTAGTAATGGGTATCATCATCATCAAAAAGAGGCAGTTGTATCTATTCCAATGTTTATAGTGATCACTTCTCCTGACCTTAAATTTTATAGTTCTTAGTTCTGAAAAAATTATTAGACACAAACCTCAATTAAACAGAGCTGGGAAACCAGAAAGGGAGGCTCTCATGCCCTGAAGCCATAGCAGAGCTCAGCAAGAAGAAAGTTTTCTCTTCTTTCCTGACAAGGACTCAGCCAATGAAAAGCCATGGACTCTTTGTTCACTTTAGCCCTCCCAACTTCCTTTTCCCCTCTATGAAAGTGTTCTTCTCTTGCCATGCAGGAACTTCTACATGGTTCAACATGGTTGCATACCCCAAATTGCAACTCTTTGCTGATCCAGAATAAATCCATCTTTGCTGGAGAAATATCTGGCAGTCTATTTGTTTCAAGTCAACAGTTTTTATTTGGTTTTAGAATTTTGTTTTAAATTAAATTATGTTTATATATTTGTTGAACAATCTTATTATACTTAAGTAGTTTCTTTCTCTTTTCAGTTACCCAGAAACGTTATCAAGTGTGGTTTCTACATTTTTATCAAATGTTTTTTCAGTGGCTTTTGATGTGATCATCTAGATTTATCTTCTTCAATGATTTGTTATAATGAATCATGATGTTAGTTTTCCCGAGTCTGGAGTACTGCCTGACATAGCAAATTCAATTTTAGATATACTAAAGCTTGTCTTCTGTCATTTTATTTAGAATTTCTCTATCTATAGTCACAAATGAGTTTGAGTTAGTTTTACTTTTTGTACTATGTTTATTAGGTGTTGGTATAATAAGCTGGATTCATAAAATAAATAGAAAGGTTTTTTTTAAGTTTTTCTATGGTATGGAATAAACGTTGAAATTACAATTTCTTTAAATGTTTAATCTAATTCAGTTGTAAACATAGCTGGTTAGGGCCTCTTTGTGGAAGACCTCTAAACACATTTCCAACTTCTTTTAGAAGGACACTACTCAAATATTTTTAATCTTTGGTAATTTTTATTTTGATAATAAATCATCTATTTCCTGTAGGTTTATGAATTTGTTGCTTGAGTTTTATGTTGTATTCTGTTCTAATTTCTCTTTTAATCTGTCTTGTATTTGAAGTTATATCTCCTTTTAAATCTTAGCTTCCTTTGCTTTTTTTCCTAAATTGGTTTTCTCAAGGAACTGACATTTGAATGTAGTTATATATCAACTAACTTTTTTCTGTATTTCAGTCATTTAAGCGTTTTTCTTTATTAACTCCTCTTCATTGGTAATTGTAATTTATTTTTATATTTATTTTTAATTACTTAGATCAAGTAACGAATTCTTCTATTTACCCTCTTTCTTCTTTAATAACAAAGACATGAGATTGTCCTGTGAGTGAAGCTTTTGCTGTTGTCCTGTAGATTTTGGTAGGTAATAATTTCCCTTTTTTCTAGATAATTATAATTTTAATGCCAATTTCCAGTTTGAATAAAATATTTTAGGGCTTCCCTGGTAGCGCAGTGGTTGAGAATCTGCCTGCCAATGCAGGGGACACGGGTTCGAGCCCTGGTCTGGGAAGATCCCACATGCCGCGGAGCAACTGGGCCCGTGAGCCACAACTGCTGAGCCTGCGTGTCTGGAGCCTGTGCTCCGCAACAAGAGAGGCCGCGATAATGAGAGGCCCGCGCACCGCGATGAAGAGTGGCCCCCACTTGCCCCAACTGGAGAAAGCCCTCGCACAGAAACGAAGACCCAACACAGCCATAAATAAATAAAAAAAAAAAAAAAAAAAAAAGCCCACATCTCACTACAACATTAAAATTGTTAAAAAAAAAAAATATTTTAAAGAGTATAGATTTGGGAGGAATTCAATTTTTAATATTTAGTTCTAATGTTTTCATGTGACTAAATATATAATGCTATGATTGGATAACAATCAAACATTAGTATGTTATGTTTGGAGAAAATATCTAAAAAAAAGTAAGGTATCTTTGGTGGCCAAGTACTTGAATGATTTTTGTATGTTCTATGGACATTAAAAAAAAATTAGGATGTTAAGACTGTCTCTATATATTATAAATAGTCTCCTACTACAATCATTCTCAAGTTATTTTCTCTTTACATATTTTATTGCTATACTGATAGGTGCAGAGTTTATGCCGTTGTTAATCTGTAAATTTGAAAGTACTCTCCCATTCCTTGGATGGCTACCTTCTCCTTCCTTTGTTAATCTATAAATTCTACTTTAATATTCTGTTTCCATGATGACTACCATTTTCAGTGTTTATACCAAGACATACATATTATCTGCTCCAAATATTCTATATAAACATTGTTTTTTACCATGATGCTATATACTACCAAAACCCATATTTATAGTATTATCACAAACAAATTTTTCATTAATATTCAACTTTTACATTGTCTGAGGTTTCAACTTGGCCAGATTTAAGCTCTAAGAACTTGATTTTAACTTCATGCAGTAAATGCAAAAAGAGAAACATTGCTGGAATTAACTGACTTTCCCTTCAAACTTTAGATAGCACACATCACTTAACTCTTGAGGGTAAA
Source organism: Balaenoptera borealis (assembly GCF_965194805.1). Taxonomy (NCBI): domain Eukaryota; kingdom Metazoa; phylum Chordata; class Mammalia; order Artiodactyla; family Balaenopteridae; genus Balaenoptera; species Balaenoptera borealis. The sequence continues at coordinate 91,650,606 of NC_138862.1, forward strand.
GAACTCAACAGTTAACAGCTATCACTTCACTTTTGATACGTACACACGTACACACAGCTTGGAATTGAAAATGCGTACCTTTAATTTATAAGGACCATCATTTGATCTATAAGAGCTATCATTTGATTTAAATGATATGATCACAGAGTGGTAAACACACCTTAGCAGTGTGTTAAATTCCAATAATTCTTCTTAACATCGCTAATAACTTTTGAAGTAATTATTGATGTTTCTTTAGCAGATTTGTGTCCTGTGATTTTCATGAGATTTTCACATTTTCAAACCTCCACAGTGGATGGTAAATGTAAACAAACATGTTGTGCAAGTTAATCATCTCAACTTTTAAAAAAAGGAAATTCAGTGCTAAATTTTCCATTAAATGTGTATCTTCATTTTTTCAAACTTACTGTTTCTGAAAAAGTCAACTGCAAAATTATAAGAAGCACTACCAAACAAAAAGTTAATAGTTAATAGGTTTATAAAACCACTGAAACGTAAGTTTCTCTACACACTGTAAAGACTGACTGCTCAGCCTCATTACCCTGCTTACTACAGGTAAAGCTAATCTTTAAACCTGTTTCTTGGGGGGCTGGGAAAGATGGCGGAAGAGTAAGACACGGAGATCACCTTCCTTCCCACAGATACAGTAGAAATACATCTACGCGTGGAACTGCTCCTACAGAACACCCACTGAACGCTGGCAGAAGACGTCAGACCTCCCAAAAGGCAAGAAACTCCCCACGTACTTGGGTAGGGCAAAAGAAAAAAGAAATAACAGAGACAAAAGAATAGGGCTGGGACCTGCACCAGTGGGAGGGAGCTGTGAAGAAGGAAAGGTTTCCACACACTAGGAAGCCCCTTCGTGGGCAGAGACTGCGGGTGGCAGAGGGGGGAAGCTTCGGAGCCACGGAGGAGAGCGCAGCCACAGGGGTGTGGAGGGCAAAGCGGAGAGATTCCCGCACGGAGGATCGGTGTCGAGCAGCACTCACCAGCCCGAGAGGCTTGTCTGCTCAGCCGCCGGGGCGGGCGGGGGCTGGGAGCTGAGGCTCGGGCTTCAGTGCTAGCCAGGAGGGAGTCCGGGAAAACGTCTGCAGCTGCCGAAGAGGCAAGAGACTTTTTCTTGCCTCTTTGTTTCACGGCACGCAAGGAGAGGGGATTCAGAGCGCTGCCTAAACGAACTCCAGAGACGGGCGCGAGCCGCGGCTATAAGCACGGACCCCAGAGGCGGGCGCAAGCCGCGGTTATCAGCACGGACCCCAGAGACAGGCAGGAGACTCTAAGGCTGCTGCTGCCACCACCAAGAAGCCTGTGTGCGAGCACAGGTCACTCTCCACACTGCCACTCCCGGGAGCCTGTGCAGCCCTCCACTGCCAGGCTCCCGTGATCCGGGGACAACTTCCCTGGGAGAACGCACGGCGCGCCTCAGGCTGCTGCAACATCATGCCGGACTCTGCCGCCACAGGCTCGTCCCACATCCGTGCCCCTCCCTCCCCCCGTCCTGAGTGAGCCAGAGCCCCCGAAGCAGCTGCTCCTTTAACCCCGTTCTGTCTGGGTGGGGAACAGACGCCCTCAGGCGACCTACATGCAGAGGCGGGTCCAAATCCAAAGCTGAACCCCGGGAGTTGTACGAACAAAGAAGAGAAAGGGAAATCTCTCCCAGCAGGCTCAGAAACAGAGGATTAAAGCTCCACAAACAACTTGATGTGCCTGCATCTGTTGAATACCTGAATAGACAACGAATCATCCCAAATTCAAGAGGTAGACTTTGGGAGCAGGATATATTAATTTTTCCCCTTTTCCTTTTTTTGTGAGTGTATATGTGTATGCTTCTGGGTGAGATTTTGTCTGTATAGCTTTGCTTTCACCATTAGTCCTAGGGTTAGGTCCGTCCGTGTTTCCTTTTTTTTTTTTTTTTTTACTTAAAAAAATTTTTTTTCCTAATAAATGTTTTCTTAATAATTTTTTCCTTATTTTCTATTTTTAGAAACTAAAAAAAATTTTTAATAAGTTTTCTCATATTTTTTATTTTAAAAAATTAAAAATTTTATTTCCTAATAAATTTTTTTCTTAATAATATTTTCTTATTTTTTACTATAAAAAATTAATAAATCTATTTTAAAAAATTAAAAACTTTTTTTTCTGAATACATTTATTCTTAATAATTTTTTTTCTTATTTTTTATTATAATAGCTTTATTTTATTTTATTTTATCCTCTTTTTTTCTTTCTTTCTATTTTTTTCTCCCTTTTATTCTGAGCCGTGTGGATGAAAGGCTCTTGGTGCTCCAGCCAGGCATCAGGGCTGTGCCTCTGAGTTGGGAGAGCCAACTTCAGGACATTGTTCCACAAGAGGCGTCCCAGCTCCACGTAATACCAAACGGCGACAATCTCTCAGAGATCTCCATCTCAACATCAAGACCCAGCTTCACGCAACAACCAGCAAGCTACAGTGCTGGACACCCTATGCCAAACAACTAGCAAGACAGGAACACAGCCCCATCCATTAGCAGAGAGGCTGCCTAAAATCATAATAAGGCCACAGACACCCGAAAACACACCACCAGACGTGGACGTGCCCACCAGAAAGACAAGATCCAACCTCATCCACCAGAACACAAGCACTAGTCCCCTGCACCTGGAGGCCTACACAACCCACTGAACCAACCTTAGCCACTGGGGACAGATACCAAAAACAACGGGAACTATGAACCTGCAGCCTGTGAAAAGGAGACCCCAAACACAGTAAGATAAGCAAAATGAGAAGACAAAAAAACCACACAGCAGGTGAAGGAGCAGGGTCAAAACACACCAGACCTAACAAATGAAGAGGAAATAGGCAGTCTACCTGAAAAAGAATTCACAATAATGATAGTAAAGATGATCCAAAATCTTGGAAATAGAATAGACAAAATTCAAGAAACATTTAACAAGGACACAGAAGAACTAAAGAGGAACCAAGCAACGATGAAAAACACAATAAATGAAATAAAAAATACTCTAGATGGATCAGTAGAAGAATAACTGAGGCAGAAGAACGGATAAGTGACCTGGAAGATAAAATAGTGGAAATAACTACTGCAGAGCAGGACAAAGAAAAAAGAATGAAAAGAACTGAGGACAGTCTCAGAGACCTCTGGGACAACATTAAATGCACCAACATTCGAATTATAGGGGTCCCAGAAGAAGAAGAGAAAAAGAAAGGGACTGAGAAAATATTTGAAGAGATTATAGTTGAAAACTTCCCTAATATGGGAAAGGAAATAGTTAATCAAGTCCTGGAAGCACAGAGAGTCCCATACAGGATAAACCCAAGGAGAAACACGCCAAGACACATATTAATCAAACTGTCAAAAATGAAATATAAGGAAAACATATTAAAAGCAGCAAGGGAAAAACAACAAATAACACACAAGGGAATCCCCATAAGGCTAACATCTGATCTTTCAGCAGAAACCCTGCAAGCCAGAAGGGAGTGGCAAGATATACTTAAAGTGATGAAGGAGAAAAACCTACAACTAAGATTACTCTACCCAGCAAGGATCTCATTCAGACTTGATGGAGAAATTAAAACCTTTACAGACAAGCAAAAGCTGAGAGAGTTCAGCACCACCAAACCAGCTTTACAACAAATGCTAAAGGAACTTCTCTAGTCAAGAAACACAAGAGAAGGAAAACACCTACAATAACAAACCCAAAACATTTAAGAAAATGGGAAAAGGAACATACATATCGATAATTACCTTAAATGTAAATGGATTAAATGCTCCCATCAAAAGACACAGACTGGCTGAATGGATACAAAAACAAGACCCATATATATGCTGTCTACAAGAGACCCACTTCAGACCTAGGGACACATACAGACTGAAAGTGAGGGGATGGAAAAAGATATTCCATGCAAATGGAAATCAAAAGAAAGCTGGGGTAGCAATTCTCGTATCAGACAAAATAGACTTTAAAATAAAGACTATCACAAGAGACAAAGAAGGACACTATATAATGATCAAGGGATCAAACCAAGAGGAAGGTATAACAATTGTAAATATTTATGCACCCAGCATAGGAGCACCTCAATACATAAGGCAAATACTAACAGCCATAAAAGGGGAAATCGACAGTAACACAATCATAGTAGGGGATTTTAACACCCCACTTTCACCAATGGACAGATCATCCAAAATGAAAATAAATAAGGAAACACAAGCTTTAAATGATACATTAAACAAGATGGACTTAATTGATATTTATAGGACATTCCACCCAAAAACAACAGAATACACATTTTTCTCAAGTGCTCATGGAACATTCTCCAGGATAGATCATATCTTGGGTCACAAATCAAGCCTTGGTAAATTTAAGAAAACTGAAATCGTATCAAGTACCTTTTCCGACCACAATGCTATGAGACTAGATATCAATTACAGGAAAAGATCTGTAAATAATACAAACACATGGAGCCTACACAATACACTACTTAATAACGAAGTGATCACTGAAGAAATCAAAGGGGAAATCAAAAAATACCTAGCAACAAATGACAATAGAGACATGACAACCCAAAACCTATGGGATGCAGCAAAAGTAGATCTAAGAGGGAAGTTTATATCAATACAAGCCTACATCAAGAAACAGGAAACATCTCGAATAAACAACGTAACCTTGTACCTAAAGCAATTAGAGAAAGAAGAACATAAAAACTCCAAAGCTAGCAGAAGGAAAGAAATCATAAAGATCAGATCAGAAATAAATGAAAAAGAAATGAAGGAGACAATAGCAAACATCACTAAAACTAAAAGCTGGTTTTTTGAGAAGATAAACAAAATTGATAAACCATTAGCAAGACTCATCAACAGAAAAAGGGAGAAGACTCAAATCAATAGAATTAGAAATGAAAAAGGAGAAGTAACCACTGACACTGCAGAAATACAAAAGATCATGAGAGATTACTACAAGCAACTCTATGCCAATAAAATGGACAACCTGGAAGAAATGGACAGATCCTTAGAAATGCACAACCTGCCGAGACTGAACCAGGAAGAAATAGAAAATATGAACAGACCAATCACAAGGAATGAAATTGAAACTGTGATTAAAAATTTTCCAACAAACAAAAGCCCAGGACCAGATGGCTTCACAGGTGAATTCTATCAAACATTTAGAGAAGAGCTAACACCTATCCTTCTCAAACTCTTCCAAAATATTGCAGAGGGAGGAACACTCCCAAACTCATTCTACGAGGCCACCATCACCCTGATACCAAAACCAGACAAAGATGTCACAAAGAAAGAAAACTACAGGCCAATATCACTGATGAACATAGATGCAAAAATCCTCAACAAAATACTAGCAAACAGAATCCAACAGCACATTAAAAGGATCATACACCATGATCAAGTGGGGTTTATCCCAGGAATGCAAGGATTCTTCAATATACGCAAATCAATCAACGTGATACATCATATTAACAAATTGAAGGAGAAAAACCATATGATCATCTCAATAGATGCAGAGAAAGCTTTCGACAAAATTCAACACCCATTTATGATAAAAGCCCTGCAGAAAGTAGGCATAGAGGGAACTTTCCTCAACATAATAAAGGCCATATATGACAAACCCACAGCCAACATTGTCCTCAATGGTGAAAAACTGAAACCATTTCCACTAAGATCAGGAACAAGACAAGGTTGCCCACTCTCACCACTATTATTCAACATAGTTTTGGAAGTGTTAACCACAGCAGTCAGAGAAGAAAAAGAAATAAAAGGAATCCAAATCAGAAAAGAAGAAGTAAAGCTGTCACTGTTTGCAGATGACATGATACTATACATAGAGAATCCTAAAGATGCTACCAGAAAACTCCTAGAGCTAATCAATGAATTTGGTAAAGTAGCAGGATACAAAATTAATGCACAGAAATCTCTTGCATTCCTATGCACTAATGATGAAAAATCTTAAAGTGAAATTAAGAAAACACTCCCATTTACTATTGCAACAAAAAGAATAAAGTATCTAGGAATAAACCTACCTAAAGAGACAAAAGACCTGTATGCAGAAAATTATAAGACACTGATGAAAGAAATTAAAGATGATACAAATAGATGGAGAGATATACCATGTTCTTGGATTGGAAGAATCAATATTGTGAAAATGACTCTACTACCCAAAGCAATCTACAGATTCAATACAATCCCTATCAAAGTACCACTGGCATTTTTCACAGAACTAGAACAAAAAATTTCACAATTTGTATGGAAACACAAAAGACCCCGAATAGACAAAGCAATCTTGAGAACGAAAAACGGAACTGGAGGAATCAGGCTCCCTGACTTCAGACTATATTACAAATCTTCAGTAATCAAGACAGTTTGGTACTGGCACAAAAACAGAAATATAGATCAATGGAACAGGATAGAAAGCCCAGAGATAATCCCACACACATATGGTCACCTCATCTTTGATAAAGGAGGCAAGCATACACAGTGGAGAAAAGACAGCTTCTTCAATAAGTGGTGCTGGGAAAATTGGACAGGTACATGTAAAAGTATGAAATTAGAACACTCCCTGACACCATACACAAAAATACACTCAAAATGGATTAAAGACCTAAGTGTAAGGCCAGACACTATCAAACTCTTAGAGGAAAACATAGGCAGAACACTCTATGACATAAATCACAGCAAGATCCTTTTTGACCCAGCTCCTAGAGAAATGGAAATAAAAACAAAAATAAACAAATGAGACCTAATGAAACTTAAAAGCTTTTGCACAGAAAAGGTAACCATAAACAAGACCAAAAGACAACCATCAGAATGGGAGAAAATATTTGCAAATGAAGCAACTGACAAAGGATTAATCTCCAAGATTTACAAGCAGCTCATGCAGCTCAATAACAAAAAAACAAACAACCCAATCCAAAAATGGGCAGAAGACCTAAATAGACATTTCTCCTAAGAAGATATACAGAGTGCCAACAGACACATGAAAGAATGCTCAACATCATTAATCATTAGAGAAATGCAAATCAAAACTACAATGAGATATCATCTCACACCAGTCAGAATGTCCATCATCAAAAAATCTAGAAACAATAAATGCTGGAGAGGGTGTGGAGGAAAGGGAACACTCTTGCACTGTTGGTGGGAATGTAAATTGATACAGCCACTATGGAGAACAGTATGGAGGTTCCTTAAAAAACTACAAATAGAACTACCATACGACCCAGCAATCCCACTACTGGGCATATACCCTGAGAAAACCATAATTCAAAAAGAGTCATGTACCAAAATGTTCATTGCAGCTCTATTTACAATAGCCAGGACATGGAAGCAACCTAAATGTCCATCATCGGATGAATGGATAAAGAAGATGTGGCACATATATACAATGGAATATTACTCAGCCATAAAAAGAAATGAAATGGAGGTATTTGTAGTGAGGTGGATGGAGTTAGAGTCTGTCATACAGAGTGAAGTAAGTCAGAAAGAGAAAAACAAATACAGTATGCTAACACATATATATGGAATCTAAGGAAAAAAAAAAAAAAAAGGTCATGAAGAACCTAGGGGCAAGACGGGAATAAAGACACAGACCTACTAGAGAATGGACTTGAGGATTTGGGGAGGGGGAGGGGTAAGATTTGACAGGGTGAGAGAGTGGCATGGACATATATACATTACCAAATGTAAAATAGATAGTTAGTGGGAAGCAGCCGCATAGCACAGGGAGATCAGCTCGGTGCTTTGTGACCACCTAGAGGGGTGGGATAGGGAGGGTGGGAGGGAGGGAGACACAAGAGGGAAGAGATATGGGAACATATGTATATGTATAACTGATTCACTTTGTTATAAAGCAGAAACTAACACACCACTGTAAAGCAATTATACTTCAATAAAGATGTTTAAAAAAAAAAATCTGTTTCTTTCTCTCAGATTCTTCTTACTGGCAGCCTGCTGGCTTTGTGTATTTCACAAGCATTGGCCAGAAGGGGCAGCAGGTTTGAATCTTTATCCCACTACCACTGGGAATGAAAGAGATCCATTTGTCCCTCATGTTATAGCACAGTTCATGTTACCTTGTGTGTAAATGAAGTCAAGAAAAAGAGAAATGTAATGCTGGTAGCCATTTCATATAACCAAATATGACTTGTTTTAATGTAAATGATAATAATATTTTGCTAAAGGAAGAGAGGAAGGAAGGAAAGAATTCAAGAAAGAGAGAAGGAAAGAAGGACAATTGAGGTTTAGTACTAAATTTGTCAAGATGATAGGTCAACAGGTGCACAAGTGAAATTGTCCCAGGCCACCATGTGTGCAAAAGTCTCTCTATTACAGCACATAGGCTAAGCCTCCATTATCACATTTGTTCACATGGTACTGTACAAGTTTCCCTAAATTTCTATCAGGTACATACTAAGTTTGCAGAAGAGAGGAAATGTTTTGTTATTTTCTATAATCCCATTGTCTTTTACAGATCTAGAAAAATAAGTGAGCAAATGAATTTAAGCAGTAAGAAAGCTGTCCATGTGAATGGTATTTACAGGGACTCAAGGTCTTTAAATAAAAGGGAAAAAGTTTGCTTGGGTTCTATGGCACAAATATTCATTACCATTATTTATGAGGACCTTGTGCTATTTATAGATATCTACCAAGTATGTATATCCAAATAACTAATATATGTGTCAACAACATGTCATTGAAAATTAGCCGTACATTTTATTTTTTTAAATCTATTCAAATGTACTTAATCTTTTACTGATTATGTTACACCATAATAGGCACACAACAACCAATTTTCTATGGTTGATCTTCTGAAGTTATAGAAATAGAAGTTCTACTAAAGCACTGCTTTTATTACATAAAAGGAACAATTACCGCAAGCATTTTAAAAGACAACTAGCCATTTTCAAGACAAAATTTTGTGTTTTCAAGAATGTTCGTGAAAACTATAATATAACCACATACTAGTTCTACTTCTGCTCTTTAAGAAAAGTGAACTCCTCTCTGACTAGTTTAGTAGTAATTGGATAGAAGGAATATAGCATCACTTCCAGACTCTTCATTGAACTAAATGCTTTTTTGCTGCTTTTATCATCAGCAATATCTTTTATAGCTACTGAATAAATGCAGTTCATATAAGCACACTATCTCTAAAAAGTCAGAAAACCATTTTTTTTTTACCATTTTAAGTTGATTTAGGAACAGACAGCATGTTTTCTTTGATATCCTGTTCCTTACTACACCTTCAATTTAAGACCCACTAAAAGAAGAGAAAGGAGATCAAACATTCAACAAAATAAAAGCCTCTTTTTCAATTAAACAAAGCTTTTGCTTTTAATACTAGAACAGAAGTCCTTTGTGAACAGTATGATTTTGTAGCCACTGAAAAGGGAACAGATTAGAAAACACTACAGAGGTTCTGGCCCAAGATGGTAATGTAGGAAGATCCTGAACTCAACTTCCCCCATGGAAACACCAAATCTACAGCAATATAGAAACAATTTTCTCTAGAAAAAAATCTCCAAACTAGTAGAGCAACCCCATCACATCAGGCAAATGAAAAGGAAACCACACTGAAGTGGGTAGGAGAGGCAAAGACAAGGTCTCACCATAGACCCCACCCCTGGCATTGCAACCCACAAATGGGAGGGAAGTCAAAACCTGGAGCTTCTCCCTGAGGAGCAAAGGGTTCATATCCCACATCAGGCACCCCAACTTTTAAGACTGGCACCTGACAGATGAGCTCCCAAAACATCTGACTCTGAAGACCAACAGGGTTCACAGAGCCGTGGTAAACTGAGGAATGGCTCTTAAAGAGCTCATGCACAGACACATCCACTGCAGAGCCCAGCAGAGAAGACACCCTTTGAAAAGCACCCAGAGTTTATGTGAAAGAGACTCATTTCATAATTCTGAAGTGCTGGTCTGAGGGGCAGGGGCCTGCTGGGATACTCTCCAAGGATAGAAGACGGTGGGTGTCACCTTCCTGCTCTCCTTCTGCCTTGCTAAAGCTGGAAGGCTCCATCTTTTTTTCCCATTCTGGTGGGTGCCATTTTTATGTTCCAGTAGGTGGGCACTACGTCCATGTTCTCTCTCTGACTTGTTAAACCTGGCGGGCACCATTCTTTTTTTTTCTTTTTTTCCCCCTTTCCCTATTTTTTCTTTTTATTCCTTTTTTTTTTTTTCTTCTTTTTTCTGATGGGTGCTATCTTTGCACTCCAGTCCAGAAGGTGACATTTCTCATTCTACGTCATCCACACTCCAGAGTGCCTTCATCTCCTGGAGGGGAGCCTCTATGCATGCCTGGTGTCCCATTTTTTATGTCTGGTAACCCAGCTTTTGCAACTGCCACCCAGGGGACATCCCTGACTGCCTGGCTCTGGAGGCCAGGAGGGCTTACATTCTGGGTACCCTAGGACTGTAATAATCAGAGATTCAGTTCTTGGCAGACTACCACTCCCAGGGCACTGCACAGATAGCAGACTGAAACACACCCCTCGTCTTTCTGAGAAAGAGGCCTATGTGCTTGCCCAGGAGCTTTGTCTTGAGGGACAGGCTTCTGGTTTGCCACACTTATAGAAGTCTATGGAGCTACTCTCAGGGAACAGAAGCCAGTGGACACAGTCTCTGCACTCTCCCCCTCCACCAGCTTGCTAGTAACTTTCAGAAAGAACCATTTACCCTTTTCTGGTGCCCTGACTTTTGCTGCCAAGAGACACTTCTACATTGTCCAGTTCTTGTGGCCAGCAAGGCTTATACCTGCAGGTCCCACAGAACTCTAACCAATGGAGAAAGAGTTCTTAAACAGCTAACACCCCCAGCAAGAGGCACAACAAGAGGCAACAGACCCAGGAGTTCAATCTTTCTGTGAAAGAAGTCTATGAGTTTATCAACAGAGCTGCAGCCTGAGAGACTGGCTTCTAATTAAGCACACAACTACGGGCCAACTGTAACCTTTCCTGAGATCCTGAAGGGCAAGCACTATCTTCCTGCTTTCCGTCTGCCCTGCTCCAGAGCACCAGCTTCTCTCAGATGGGAGCTCTTAAATGTGTCTGGTGCTCTAGTCTTTACATCTGGTGCCATGGTTTTTGCAGCTGCCACCCAGGGGATAACCCTTGATCATCTGGCTTCGGTGGCCAGGGGAGCTTGTATTTCTGGGCCCTACAGGACTGTAATAATCAAAGAGACGGTTCTTGGAAGGCTATCACCTCCAAGACACTGAACAAAGAGCAGTCTGAAACACACTTCCAGTGTTTCTGTGACTTGCTAGCCCTGGAGTTTCAACCTTAGGGGCAGGATTCAGGTTTGGCACACATCTAGAGGCTATGGAAATGCTTTCAGGGAATGTAGGCTGAGAAATGCCATCTTTGTGCTTTTGCTCTGTCTCACTGCAACTCACTGGTATCTCCCAGAAAGGGCTTATACACTCATTTGGAGTTTCGGATTTTGTGACTGCTCCACAGGACACACACCTCCAGATCACCTGGCTCTGGAGGCCAGCAGGGCTTATGTTTACAGTCCCACAGGACTATAATTGCATTCTTGAAAAGCTGCAGCCTGAGGATCTGGCTTCCAATCAGCCTGAATCTAGGTGCTGAATGAGATCTTCCCCTTTAGGACACTGGCTGATCTTGGCACACCCTCAATTACTAGGAGCTATTAAAAATAAAATAGGCTGCATGGACAATCACAAAGGTCTGAGAGACAACCAAGAGCTAGGGCAGGGTTGAATGATAAGGGTCATCATCTACATAAGGCCAACCCTTATGTAGACTGGGAGAAGTGGCTGTCTCATCTAACACATAGAAACCATCAAAGAGAGTCAAGCAAAATGAAGAAATAGAGGAATTTTTCCCAATTGGAAGAACATCATAAAACCTCAGGGAGGGGAAAAAAAAAAACACCTAATGAAACAGAGGTAAGTAATACACCTGATAAAGCGTTCAAAGTAATGATCACAAAGATGCTCCCTGAACTCGAGAGAAGAATGGAGAAACACAGAGAGAACTTCAACAAAGAGACACAAAATGTAAGAAACTTCCAAAAAGAAGTTGCAAAGCTGAAGAATACAGTAACAAAAGTGAAAAATACACTAGAGAAGTTCAACAGTAAACTAGATGAAGCAGAAAAAATTATCAGTGAACTCAAAGAAGGGTAGAGGATCTCACCCAATTGGAGCAAAAAAATAAAATAAAATAAAAGTGAAGATAGCTTAAGGGACTTATGGAACAACATCAAAGAGGCTAACATTTGCATTATAGGAGTCCGAGATGAAAAGACAGAGATCTTATTTGGAGAAATAATGACTGAAAACTTCCCTCATCTCGGGGGAAAAGAAAAAAAAACAGACTTCCAATCCAGGAAGCCTAGAGAGTTTCAAATAATATGAACCCAAAGAGACCCAAAACAAGACACATTATAATTAAAATGTCAAAAGTTAAGGACAAGGAGAGAATCTTTAAAAACATTAAGAAAAAAAAAAAAAAAACAAACTTGTAATATACAGAGGAATCCCCATAAGACTATCAGATTTTTCAGCAGCAAATTTTCAGGCCAGAAGGGAGTGTCACAATATATTCAAAGTACTGGAAGAGAAAAAAAATTTACCCAAGAATACTCTACATAGCAAAGTTATCTTCAGAATTGAAGGAGATAGAAAAAGTTTTTCAAACAAAAACTAAAGGAATTTATTACCACCAAACTGTCCTTACTAGAAATGTTAAGGGATTTCTTTAAGTTGAAAAGAAAGGGCACTAATTATTAACAAGAAAATATGTAAAAGTATAAATTTCATAGGTAAAAGTAAATATATACTAAAGGTAGTGGATTAATCACTTATAAAGATAGTAAAAAGGTTAAAAGACAAAAGTAGTAAAAAGAACTATACTACAATAATTAGTTAAAGGAAATACAAGATAAAAAGATGTAAAATGTTACATCAAAAACAAAACATAGTAGGGGAGAGTAAAAATGTTGAGTGCTAGAATGCATTCAAACTTAAATAGTTATAAATTTAAAATAGACTGTTATATAAGTTCTTATACATAAACCTCATGGTAATCACAAAGCAAAAACCTATAGTAGATACAAAAAGATAGTAAGAAAGTAATCTAAACATACCACTAAAGAAACTCATCAAACCACAGAAGGATAGAGCAAGAGAAGAAGAAAGGAACTACAAAACAGTCCTAAAACAATAACATGGCAATCAGTACGTACCTATCATTATCACTTTAAATAAAAATGGACAATATTCTCCAAAAAGATGTGGAGTGGCTAAGTAAATTAAAACAAACAAACAAACAAATAAAAAGCCACCAAAGAAAAAAACATGGCCATCTGTATGCTGCCTACAAGAGACTCACCTCAGATGTAAGAACACAGACTAGATGTGAAGGGATGAAAAAGGATATTCCATGCAAATAGAAACCAAAAGAAAGCTGGGGTAGCTATACTTTTATCGGACAAAATAGACCTTAAACAAAGATTGTTATAAGAGACAAAGAAGGGCATTACATATTGATAAAGGGGTCAATCAAACAAGATATAAGATTTCTAAACATTTATTTACCCAACATAAAAGCACCTAAATACATAAAGCAAATATTAACAGACCCTACATATGAACAAAAGTTCCGTTCTGAGAGTGTGTTCATAAGTCCAACAAAGTTAGCCTAGATACTTAACTAACACAGTTGGCTATATAGTACTGTATTGCAATAGGTTTATAATACTTTTCACACAAATAATACATAGAAAACAAACACAAAAAATAAAGAAAACATTTTTAATCTTACAATACAGTACCTTGAAAAGTACAGTAGTACAGTACAACAGCTGGCATACAGGGGCTGGCATTAAGTGAACAGACAAGAAGACTCGCTGATTGGAGGAGGAAGGGGAGGTGGGAGGTGGTAGAGCTGAAGAACTGTCAGCAATAGGAGACTGAGGACAAGCTGCAATTTCACTCACACCTGCTTTTATGCTTGCTTCCAGACATCCTGGGCTTGAAATAAAGATACTGTACTACTGTACCGTATACAGTACTGTAAAGTACACAAAAGCACAACCACTTGTAGAGGATGCACACACATGACAATGTACACCAGACATGTGAACTAACTTACGTGACTGGACATACAAATGCACATTCTCATCTTTGAAAGTTCGCAACTTGAAGGTTTGTATGTAGGGGACTTGCTGTATAATAACAGTAGGGGATTTTAATAGCCCACTTACATCAATGGATAGATCATCCAGACAGAAAAATCAATAAAGAAACATCAGCCTTAAACATGTTAGACTAGATGAACTTAACAGATACATACAAAATATTCCATCCAAAAGAAAGAATACACATTCTTCTGTGCACATGGGACACTTCCCAGGATAAATCGTATGTTAGGGCACAAAACAAGCCTTAACAAATTTAAAAAGTATGAAATCATATCAAGCATCTTTTCTGAAACAATGGTATGAAACTAGAAATCAATTATAAGAACAAAATGAGATAACTGGCAAATATGTGGAAATTAGATAACATACTATTTAACAACCAATGGGTCAACAAAAAATCACAAATGATATAAAAATACCTTGAGACAAATTAAAATGGAAATACAACATTCCAAAATTTCTATGATGAAGTTCTAAAAGGGAAGAACATAGCAATAAATGACTATCTCAAGAAATGAAAAAAGTCTCCAATAAAAACTTTAGTTTATATCTTAAGGAAGTAGAAAAATAAGAACAAAGCCCAATGGCAGTAGAAGAAAGGAAATAAAGATGAGAGCAGAAAGAAATGAAATAGAGACTAAAAAGACAATAGAAAAAATCAAAGAAACCAAAACCTAGTTCTTTGAAAAGGAAAAAAAAAAAATTGACTAAACCCTTAGCTAGACTAACCAGATAAAAAGAGATATGGCTCAAATAAAATAAGAAAGGAAAGAGTAGATGTTACAACTGATCACATAGAAATACAAAGGGTCATAAGAGACTACTATGAACAGATACATGCCAACAAATTTGAAAACCTAAAAGATACGGATAAATTCCTAGAAATATACAATCTCCAAGACTGAATCATGAATAAACAGAAAATATGAATAGATTGATTACTACTAAGGAGATTAAATCATTAATCAAAATCATCCCAACAAACAAAAGTCCAGGAGCAGATGGCTTAACTGGTGAATTCTACCAAACATTCAAATAAGACTTATTACCTACTTCTCTCAAACTGTTCCAAAGGATTGA
This sequence comes from Balaenoptera borealis, assembly GCF_965194805.1. Taxonomy (NCBI): domain Eukaryota; kingdom Metazoa; phylum Chordata; class Mammalia; order Artiodactyla; family Balaenopteridae; genus Balaenoptera; species Balaenoptera borealis. The sequence goes on from NC_138862.1 coordinate 91,665,856, forward strand.
AGAGGATGGAACACTTCCAAACTCATTTCACAAGGCCAGTATTACCCTGATACCAAAACCAGAGAAAATCAGAGACGGATACCACAAAAAAAGAAAATTATATGCTAATATCCCTGATGAAAATAGATGCAAACATCTTCAATAAAATATTAGCAAACTGAAATCAATAATACATGAATTGAATACCATGATCAAGTGGGACTAGGTAAGCAAGGATGGTTCAACATCTGTAAAAATCAGTATGATATCCCATATTAAATGAAGAACAAAAAATTATATTACTGTCTCAATAAATGCAGAAAAAAATTTGACAAAATTCAACATTCATTTTTGATTAAAAAAAAGAAACTCTCAACAATGTGGGTATAGAGGGAACATAGTTCAACATAATAAAGGCCATATATGACAATCCCACAGATAACATCATACTCAATGGAAAAGCTGAAAGCTTTTCCTCCAAGATCAGAAACAAGGCAAGAATGCCCATTCTCACCACTTTTATTCAACATAGTATTGGGAGTTCTAGCCAGAGCATTTAGGCAAGAAAAGGAAATAAAAGACAACCAAATCAGAAAAGAAGCAAAACTATCACTATTTACAGATGATGAGATATTATCAATATATATACAGAAAACCTTAAAGATCTCACAAAAAATGTTAGAATAAATGAATTCAATAAAGTTGCAGGACACACAATGAATATACATAAATCTGTTTTTTTCCCTAATTCATTGATAATGAGCTATTGGGAAGAGAACTCAAGAAAACAATCCCATTTACAATTGCAACAAAAACAATAAAGTACCTAGGAACAAATCTAACCAATGAGCTAAAAGATCTGTACACTGAACCCTATACTACATTGATGGAAGAAATAGAAGACACAAATAAAAAGACAGTACATGCTCATGGACTGAAAAAATTAACATTGTTAAAATGTCCATACTAGCCAATGCTATCCACAGATCAATGCTGTCTGTATTAAAATTCCAATGACATTTTTTACAAAGCTAGAATAATCTTGAAATTTGTATGGAACCACAAAAGAACCCCATTAACCAAAGGAATCTTGAGAAAGAAGAAAAAAGTTGGAGGCACCATGCTCCCTGATTTCAAACTCTGTTACAAGGCTACAGTAATCAAAACGGTATGGTCTCGGCATAAGAACAGACACATAGGTCAATGAAACGTAATATAGAGCCCAGAAATAAACCCACACATTTAGTCAAGCAATTTATGATCAAGGAGCCAAATACATACAATGAGGAAAGGACAGTCTTCAAAAAGTGATGCTGGGAAAACTGGACAACACATGCAAAAATGAAACGGGATCACTATCTTACATCATACACAAAAATTAATTCAAAATGGATTAAAGACTTGAACCTAAGACTTGAAACCATAAAACTAGAAGAAAACATAAGTGGTTAGCTCTTTGACATCTATCCGGGAAATAATTTTTTGTATTTTACACCAGAAGCAAAGGTAACAAAAACAAAAATAAATAATTGGGACTACATCAAATTAAAAAGCTTTGAATTTTATCAAATTTTATCAAATCATGTATCTGATGAGAGGCTAATATATAAAATATGTAAAGAACTCATACAACTCAATAGCAAAGAAAAACATCTTAATAAAAAATGGGCAGAATATCTGAATAGATATTTTCCAAAGAAGACACATAGAAGGTCAATAGGTACATGAAAAGATGCTCAGCATCACTAATCATCACGGAAATGCAAATCAAAACCACAATGAGATATCACCTCACACCTATCAGATGCCTATTTTCAAAAAAACAACAAACCACAAGTGTTGAAGTAGTGGAGAGAAGGGAATCCTACTGCATTGTTGGTGGGACTGTAAACTGTTGTAGCCACTATGGAAAACAGTATGGAGTTTCCTCAAAAACTTCAAAGAAGAACTTCCATATGATTCAGCAATTCTGCTTCTGGGTATTTATCTGAAGCAAATAAAAGCACTAACTTGAAAAGATACATGTACCCCCATGTTCACTGCAGTATTATCTACAATAGCCAAGACATGGAAACAACTTATGTGGGCATCAATGGGCGAATAGAAAAAGTGGTATATGAGTATATGTGTGTGTGTGTGTGTGTGTGTGTGTGTGCACGTGTGTATTACTCAGCCACAAAAAGAAATGAAATCTTGCTGTCTGTGACAACATGGATCAATCTTGAGGGCATTACGCTAAGTGAAATAAGTCAGACAAAGAAAGACAGATACTGTATGATCTCACTTCTATGTGGAATCTAAAAACAAACAAAGCTCATAGATAGAGAGAATAGATTGATGGTTGCCAGGGTTGGGGGGTGGGCAAAATAGTTGAATGGAGTCAAAAGGTACAAACTTCCAGTTATAAATTAAACAGGTCATGGGGATGTAATATACAACATGGTGACTATAGTTAATAATACAGTTATAAAATAAATAGGTCACGGGATATAATATACAACATGGTGACTGTAGTTAATAACACTGTATTTCATATTTGAAAGTTGCTAAGAGAGTAGATCTTAAAAGTCCTCATCACAAGGAAAAATTTGTAACCACATATAGTGATGGATGTTAACTAGACTTACTGTGGTGATATTTCTCAATATATACAAATATCCAATCCCTGTGTTGTACACCTGAAACTAATATAATGTTGTATGTCAATTATACTTTAATAATTTTTTAATTAAAAAATCACAAGTTGTTTATAATTTAGAAGGCAAAAAATTCTAAAATGCAACCTAGCCAGTTCTATGCCTAGACTGACCCTTACAATCTTCAAAGAATAAACATTTATTCCAAAAGCGAAAAAATGATTCAGAGTTGTTCTTCAAATAATACAATCTATTAAACTTGTTCTGATACTAATACATTTCCCATTTTTCATATTATTTACTTCCTATCTATCTAAATTGAGTTTTAAACTTCAACAGTATGGAGGATTGTGTGCCTAGTGGAAAAATGCATTATTGGGAGGATTTAATATAAGCTGCATCTTTAGGATATAAAACAAAATTGTATTCATATTAATTTTAGCCAAGTCACTAGGATTGGCTGTTGGAATTTCACTTCATAACAGAGTTGATTCATTAAGCACACAATGACCAGCTAGTGCCATGGTGTCTACCAAGGGCAGAGAGAATTAAAAAACAAAAAAATACAAAAAAACCCACACCTTTTCTAAGAGGCTAATCATGTTTTGAATGGAAGTACAAAATATAGCATACACAAAGAATACATAAACTTTCAGATGCCTGTGAAAGGTAGCAGAATATGCCACCCTAAAATATATCACTTGGCATAAGTATTATTTTGAGCTGAAAGCAACTGAGAAGAAGCAGATTCAAGAAAAGCTCTCTGCCCTCCTCCTTTTACCTAAGAACAGGACATAGATTTGTTAAAGGTGCCAATCTCTCTATCAGAAAGGACAGAAGTTACTCAACTGGAGATAAGTTAGAACCTTATCAGTCCAGAGGCTGGCACTAGAAAAAATCTACACAACACACCTGGCTAAAACTAGCCCTTATTTACCATCATTGTCCTCATATATTTTCCTTCCCACAATTTGCTACCCCAGATACTCAAAATCCTTTTCCTTTTTGTCTGTCACTTCTCTACAAAATTATTGTTCTTTTGTTACGATGATATATGAACCCAAATTCTAACCACTCTGTTGAATTACTCATCATTGAGTACTCCCACTAGGATGCATGACTCAAGTTTAATAAACTTCAGTTTGTTCTTCTTTTATTAAACTGTCTTTTGTTGGTCTAATTTGCAGAATCCCAGCCAACAAACCTAAAATGGATGGAGGAAAAAGAAAATTTTTCCTCCCTTGCACCTGGGAGATCCAATGGCAGGTGTGCTAGAAAAACAAGAGAGGTTTAGACAGAAGTCTTCACCTACACTTCTAAAGAATTAACATACCCAAATTGATGGAACAAGGGTGCAAAATGCAAACAGGTTAATAGAAAGAATACAAGCAGGTTGGGACAGAAAGAAATCAGTACTGGTAAGATAAGGAGGTTGTTCTACTGGAGCTGAGGATGGGTGGGATAGTTGTGATTCCCTTAAGAATAGTCAGGTGGAAGACAATGAGCCAACAAAAGAAACAGTGGACATTTTGTTTCTCAAGAGATATGTCATTTATTTTTGCTTCCTTTCCCTTTGTTTAGCTTCTGGAGCACTTTATATTTCTTTCCAATGAGAGTTTTTGTGTCCTTGTTCAGTTTATACTCCCTTAAGTAAATCTTCTCAAGTCATTGATTCTATGGTTTCAAATATATATTTGGTGGCACAGTTTCCTTTTCGTGTGGAACCAAGTCCATCATCATTTATCAAATGAAGGACAAAGCATCACTGCTTTGTCTGTGCATTTAATTATGGGTCCCTGTAGAGCAGCCCCTCTTTTTTCAGATATGTTTAAGCACTTAAATCTACACATTAGATAAAGGGAAGATTTGATCAGTCTCATTCAGCTTAATGTGCATCCAAGTCCTACTATTAAAGCATTAAGTGAAGAAACAATCAAACAAGGGTAAACAGGAAAGAGAAAATGTATAGATAAACAACGAGGAGATACAGATGTTGAGAAATTACAATTAAACTGAAAGATGCCCCTAGTACATGTTCTAATGTGTGATCACCTGATTTGCCAACCAAAATATACAAATGAGCTGTTTTGCTTTATGAATATTGAGTCCTAAAAAACAGATGTGGAAAGCTATTGTTATGTAGTAAAGATAAATTAAGGCACTCCAAAATCCAGCATTAAATCTTTTGAAACAAAGCCAACTTGTAATATGATATTTGGTATTAACCTCCACATTTAATAAAATCGTCGCTTAAGATCAAAATTCAAATTATCTATTTTTACTTTTACCCACCTGTGTGATTTACCTGTCCTCAATTTCAAGCCTTCCAATGCCTCCAGTAGTTTCTAAAAACAGTGTTAATATTGTCTCAGTCTGATATAAATACCTGTGTTTAATGAGACATAATATTGACTTGCTCAACGAGTTAAATTATTCGACCCTTAATTCATAGATATCAATTGAGCACTTCATTTCTACACACTACTGTGTTCTCAGATGCAACGCTTTTAATAATAGTGCCCTTTCCAAGAACTGTTCTATTCCTTTGAACTTTTTCCTTATTTTTCATCTTATTCTCTTTTATCATTGCATTATTTTTCCTTATTTCTCTGTGGTTTCTCCAATTTTGTTTTCCTCATTTTGTGTATTCTCCCCAGTCTTCCCTTCACATCGTACATTATTCATTGCTTTCTTTCCATGTATCATCATCTCAGAAGTTTGCCTTTCTCCTCTCACTTGCATTCTTATTCATTTATTCATTATACATGTTTTGCCATCCCCTCCTGCATACATCAAGGAAAACCTCCTATTCACTAATTCACATACTCATTTATTTTCTAATATTTTCTCTTTCTATGTACAATTTCCCTGATGTTTTCTCAAAGTTATATGTATATAAAGAAAATATCAATATATATGAGTAAAGCTCTGTAATATCTATCATTCAATCCATCTATCTATACCAACCTATTTCTCTCTATATTATATGTAAATGTATAAATATGGTATATGTATATAAATACGACATACATATAAATATATATGTGTGTGTATGTGTATTTGTGTTATCATCAGTGTCTGAGTGTGTGTATCCAGTTTTTCTTACTTTTCCACTCATTTTTTCTTCTCATTTTCTCATCTTTCCTCTTTTTAATCATGAGCTGAATATTTAAAGACCTGTGTATGTTTACTGAGTTTAACACCAGTAAAAAAAGAGTTGATTGAGCTGGGTTACTCCATCTCTAAACATGGTGGAAGGGTTAGCAGAGCTAATCTAGGAAAAGTGTCAAAGTAGTGGCTCCACCCCTCTACTCTGCTGCCAGTGACATCTAGCATCATTCCCAAATGGTGGTTCTTTCTACTCCCCCTGAGTCCAGATAGCCATGCATACTAAAATCACTTTTCCTTGAATCAAGGGAAAGCTGCTGGCATGTTGGATGAGACAATTCTTCATCGTTCTACTGAAGCATGTTGGACATTCCTGAACTCACTCCCCTACTCAGCATTAAACAGCCATGGCAAACCCCAACCCAGCCCCCAAGACCTGTCCTTAAACTAAGTGGAGAGATGCATGAGTCAGAGAGGATGAAAGAGGGACCTCATCAGGGCTTGAATAATAGAACTCTCCTTCCTGGAGGAGGAAGGAAGGTGCTGGAACAAGGCCAACATGGTTGCCTTGGCTGGAGACCACCGTGTTCAGTAAAGCCAGAGGCTGCAAGGACAACTCCAGCCTGGCAAAGAAGCTAGTCAGCTGCAAACCTCACTGTCCTATGGAATTCAGCTTCCAAAGGAGGTATCATAACACAGTGATTATGAGTATGGATTCGGTCATGCTCAAAGTCTCAGCTCTAAATATTGAGTAAGCTACAGAAGCCTTCTGTGCCTCAGTTTTCTTATCAAAAAAGTGGGAATAACAGTATCAGTACTGATAGAGTTAGGACTGTTTTGCAGATTAAATAAGTTGTTATTTGTTCATGTTTTAAATGTGTTAAGTACTATACAAAAAATAAAGTGAAAAAATACACTGACAAGATCAAGTACGTCCTTTCTGAGGAAGAGCAGATGAATGAGTCTTTCTATTTATCGCCCTATGTCCTCAAAATCTTCCTCTCTGTCAATCCTCCCTTTAGCAATACTTTTGCAAATGTTTTTTTTTTTAATAAGTACCTCCAATTGAACAACTAGCTAGCTAAACAAAGAAATGATGCTTAAGTGAGAAAGAAGTACACAATAGATGGTAGGAGGCATGCAAAAGGAAATTAGAGAACAAAGTTAAAAGAATATGGTTATTTAAAAAAGAACTGGATAAACTAAGTTGAGTTCTGTTTGTAGAGAAACACTGTAATGAAAGAATGTAATGCCTGAAATGATTTAGATTTACTTTCAAACTTTGTTAACATGTTTTATTGTTTTCCATATGTAGAATCTGAAGCTGAAAAGTTAAATTACTCCATGGTAATTGACATGTTGAATGATTGTAATATTAGAATAAGAAACCATCTGGTGTTTTAACACTATTGGACATAGGAAAAAATATTATTTATTAAACTTGTGGAAAATCATTAAATGATTGGGACATATAATATTTTAGCTATTGATGGGGGAGGTGGTTGATAAAAGTTAAAGTGTAAATATACTGTTAAAGTAACCAGATTAGCCCAAGATGGAGTCACTCATGCTAGACCGCATGTCAGCAAACCAAAACTTAACAAAGTTTCTGTGCTTGGATCTCCCAGATAAAGCAGCCCTAGGTGAACCAATCAGTGCTTGCCTGTTCAGCACATGTTACCTGGCTCAGCTCCAAGATTTCCCTTTGCTCCATGTAAGGACGGTAACCCTGCTTTAACCACTCAGCAAATGCCCAGTATAACTTCTTTGTTCCTGCTCACTTTGATCTATAAAAATCTCACACCTTGTACAACTCTTCAGTGCTCCTTTCCATTTGCTATATTGGATGAATATTCATGAATTGCTGAATAAAAGTCTACTAGATCAATACATTGTGAAAAAATTTTTTTCATAGAGGCATGACAGGGAAACTTGGGTTAACTACTTATTTCTTATTTTCAGTTTCAAGTTTCTTTTGTTTTTAGGTACAGTCTTTCATTCACTTTGGCTAGAAAGTTCTCTTCTAGTTTACATTTGATTGATTTGTTTGTAAAAGGGATGGAATTCGCAAATCAGTGGTAAATTGTGTACCGTATTTTCAATACATATGCTACAATACACTACGTATATGACAATGCAAATATTTAATTTTATCACCTATGCCACGTTATTCCTCAGCCACTCATCTATTTTTGTAATCATTTTCAACAGATATTGTGAAGGAGCACATACATCCTGGGAGGGAGGGGAAACAGGCACTAGAGATCTACAAAGATGGGGTCCTTGCCCGTAGGGAGTTTTATATTCTAGACATTCAAAAAGGCATCACAACATTGTGTTACTGGAAAGAGAAAAAATAAGAGTGCTTTGAGAGCACAGGAGGAGTTCACCTAATTCTGACTGAGAGTGAATGAGAGGTTTGAGAAGGGTTTTCCTGGAGAAGGTAGTATCTGCACTATGTTTTAAAACATTAGTAGAAGTTAGCCTGGGAAAGACCATGGAGAAGGATATTCGGAGCCAATGAAAGTGCCCAGGACAAAACACTAGGATGATGTGATTTGAGTGGGGGTGAGGGGATGTGGTGAGAAATCAGGTTGGAGAGGTCATGCTAAGTAGTCTGGATTTTAAGTTTGCAGTTGTCAAGGCAATGGGCACATTTCAGAGTGACCACCTGTTTTGTACTTTAGAAAGGAACTGTGTAGAGATAAGTTTGAAGGAAAGAGGTTTCCTTTAGTAATTTGGACAAGAAATGCTGAGGGCCTGAATTATGGCAATAATGACTCAGAAGGAGGAAACAGTGGAAGGCATTAAGGCAATCAAAATCATTAGACTTAGTAACTAGCGTGGGTTAAGTTTAACCCTTGCTTTCTGGCCTCCATTCCTGGAAAGGTGGTTATTCCAGTCACCATTAAAGGAAGTACAGAAGGAGAAAGAGGTTCTGAAATCCAGGTTTCAGAAATTGATTCTGGGGATAATCATGAAACATCTAAGAAGATGTTTTCGATATATATGTTTGGAATATGCAGTTTTAGGCTGTGGGTTTCCTTTTATTTTCTTATGGAAATAATTTTCTCATCTTATAAATTATAGGAAAAAAATCTCCCTGTTGTTTTATATTTTAGTGTTGGTGTTCCAATTATATTATGTTCTTCATTTTTCACTTGAAGAGAGAATGGGATTGCTTAAAGGAAAAACAAATTGGTTAACTGAGAAAGGATTTCACCCTATTGACTCATGATATGTCAATCATCATGGTTCTGAAATTGAGCTGGGAACTAGCAGCATTCCTCAGGCTAAAATCAGGTGCACCCTTGTGGCACATGAGAGGCATAGCCTTTTCAAACATTTGAAGTCCACTGAGTCATTTAAAATAATAAATGAAGAAGCTAAGCTTAAACAAAATGAAAACCAACTTAATGTTGCTAGTTTCAAACAAATTGGTGGTGCTGGGGTTTCGGGAGGGTGGGAGAAGGTATGAAGAGCCTTTAAATGGACAGAGCCATGTCCTGTAAGGCAACATGCAGCTGGCCTTTGGAAAGCAGTGGTACAAAAGCTTACCCACTTCCATGCTCACCCATGCATTTCTGGCTTAACCTGTGTTAGTTTTCCCACAGTCTCCTGGGAATAGCAACCTTGCTTCAGGAGGACTAAGGGGGAAAGAGATGTGTTTCTTTGTTTTTCCCTACAGACAGAATAAGATTGAGACTCTAGTCCTAAAGCAGTGAGTCAACCAGTTACCTTGGCCAGAGAACTAGGAAATAACAGTTCCTGGAGAGTAAAGCTAAAGCCTAGGTGAGATATAGAACAAGTGAGAGTAAAGTGAAAGTCTAAGAGAGAGGCAGGGCCATCAGTGATTGCTGAATCATGCATGCATGGGGTAGCCCTTATTCAGCATTTATTCATTCATCCATTCATTCAAGTAACAGACAACTGGTTGCATACCACGTGCTCGCAAATGTGCAAGCAGATGGAATTTATTACAATAGTGGATAAGGCATACAACTCATGCCCTTGAGAGCTTTCCAACATTATTTACATATTACATATAAAGAGAACATTGAAACCTAGCACAGTATGAAAAATTTAAATAGCAGTAAAGTGTGGTGTCAAGACGTACTGGCAGCATATTCCCCACACCACCCCCAAGATTTGTTAGATTTCAGGTGTGAGAAAAATGGAAAAGATACAAATAAGGATATGTCAAAAATAAAAATCATTGTATGACATTTTCTTCCTAAAAGCATAAAAGAACTCCCCCAAAGAGAGCAAAAAGGTATAAGATAGTAATCAGGAAGGACTAAAAGTCATTGGAAGATAAGGCATAAATATACATTATTTTTGGAAATACATATTTAAAATAAAATACAGGAAAACCTTGCAAGAATGTCGTGAAAATAAATTTCATAACATTTGAAAGCTCAAATGACTCAAAACCTGGTGTGGGAGAGGATGTCTCTTCTCTTATGAAGTTATTGAAAAAGAATTTGTGGGACTGGGAACCTCATACACTAGAGGTGACAGTATAAGTGCATATAATCTAATTATTATACTTGATGAATAAAGCCAAACAATTTGGCTTTATTCATCAAGTATAATAAAAATATGTATACCTTTAACCCAGCTATTGCATTTCAACTCTAAAAACATGGAAAGTAGACAAAGATGTTCATTACAGTGTTGTGATAATCAACATAGCCAACAAAAATATCCAACAATAGGGAGGTAATTAAATAAATAATGGAATCACATGATAGGGAATTTTGATGTCTATAAAAAGCGGTAACACCATACAAAAACACAGTGAAATGCTAAATGAAAATTACTTAAATTTCTCTCTCACTTAAGTGTGATTGTATATGTGTGTATAAACAAACACAGTTTACAGAGAAAGATAAGTAGTAATGCTTCAAAATGTCAATTTGGGGCTGGCCAATCTGAGCTGAAGGATTATAAGTTATTATGTTTCTTATATCTTGTAATTTCTACATTTTGGGCAATAAGCGTATGTTAATTTTATATTAGAAAATATGGTTATATATTTAATAATTTGATCTTAAAACACCTTAGGTAAGTGTATCAGACAATAGATGGCAAAAGGTAGAAAGTCTTTGGGAAAAAACAATTAAAAATTGGAAAACAAATATACCAGCTTATGAGATTTTATAGGTGTTGACATAAAATAGCAATATAGGCTCTCCATTCAAAATTTTTAAAATGAAAAAGGCTACTGAACCACACAAAAACTGAAACTCTATTCAAAATGCTTTCAGTTTTGAAGATGTTAGCCGACTAAAATATATTGTTTTGCTTAAGAGTTACTCTGCTACAGGAGCCATTTGTTTTCCTTTGCTGCAAAGCCCCAGAAATAGTTAACTCACATTTATATTTAAATATGAGACTGAGATCGGTGTGTCCAACAAGAGTTATATGTGACTGCTAAAGACAGAAAGATGTTGATAACATAACCTGCTTTTTCTACCTTCAGACATGTCTGACTACAGTCCAACTTGTCTCCTGCTAGATGAAGCATAAACCCACAGAGAAAAGCCACACTGGAGCTGGGAACTATTCCACCTTCCATGTCATTCAAAAGAAGCCTCAGAGAAAAGTCTGTGTTCTTTGGGCAGGAGGAACCTCCACTTTTATCTTCAGATTTATAAAAACATATTAGGCTGTACTGCTGGCCAACACAGTCCCCTTTTCAAAGGCAAAATGATTGTATTGCTTCTAACATGATGCTTACCTAAAACTATTTGTTGAAAGTGTCCTTAAAATGTAAGTTTAGAGTGTCCAGATGTAAATATGCACTGATTAACAGTTAATCTCAGTTCTGAGCTTCCCATGATACAAAAAATAGATCCTATTTTTGAGATGCATGAAAGGGTTCACCTGAGGTTTACATCTGGATACTAATTATTAACGCTCACTGTATTTCTTTTACATAAAAAATGATGGTGACCTTATGAAAATCCCTAGAGTTTAAGGTGGAAAAGTACTGGCCCTTAAATTTAAAAACCTGGGGAGTACTCTAGGTTACAGGCAAGTTTCCGGTCAGTACAACTAAAGTTTCAGTCTGGAGAGCGTAAAACCCTCATCCTGTTTGTCTGTCATGAAATCCTCCTCCAACATTGCCACATTCAGGCAACGTGAAGAAAGAGTTCAAGTATGTGGAGAAGTTATTGACTATATTATGGGATTACATGAATATATAAATCCTATGTGCATGCAAGTACACTTCATATATTTGTATATTTATTTATACACACATAACTAATGTATCTAATTTTATGCTCAGTTACAGTTGGGGGGACTAAGTAAATGAAATATTGTACATGTGTAGATAGATCTTCATGACAGGTAAATGTTATCAGGTATGAAGTGATATATAGGAATAGGAAAATAGACTTTAACATATAAAAAAAGTAATTTAAAAAGACTTTGCTTTTCCGTTTATATATAATTCAGGTTCTCTAACTAGGAAAACTATTAGATACCTAGAGTTTAAAATTTATCTTGAGTATAAGGTTTCTTACACTCTTGCTAGGAGTAGAGCCCGAGGGACAGCTGTAAAGTATATTCTACACCAGTGTCATTCAAAGTGCATTCTGAGAATGGTGCGCTATTGATCCACGATTGAGTAAATACAGAAATTGAGCGAGTGATTGAACACCTTTATAGCAATTCTGCAGGGTAATTTTGTTTCTGTTGGATCTAATAATAAAAAGTATCAAATAATCTACCACAGATTTAAATTTATTTTTAAAATGTCCTTCCCCACAAACTCCCCACAGAGAATGTAAGCAGCACTGTTCTAGACTGTCTCACTGAGATTTCCAGCACGACTGATCCCCAACTGCCTTCAGCACTTACCTTCTCAGTATGGTACCTTTGTTGGCTTCGTACCTTCCCTCTCACTTTCACACTTGTCTACAGAAGTTTCCTGAGGTTACCTTCCAAATAAACTGCCTGAATTCATATTTTGTCTCAGAGTCTGCTTCTGATGTCAGAGAGTTTGTTTGGTCTACTCCTGTACCTCTGATATCTGTAACAATGCCCGACAAACAGTAGCTGTTCTATCAATATTAATTAATTAGTTAATGTTTTTTATTACAGGTTGGGTAACCTTGGACAAATCGGTCTACTTCCCTGTCGCTCAAATTCTTCATGTACATATCAATAGTTCAGAATGGATAACCCCTAAGTACCTTCTGGCTTCCAGCTCTATGGTTATATAATTTGTTTTGCGAAGGACTGTGGTAGACAACGCCCCAAATCCAAAGAAGAGGCAGATTTCAGTGAACTCAGGTAGGTGGAAGTGATATTGATGAGAATTAGGAAATATGGAGTATGCTTAGGATTGGGGTAGGCAGAGAGGAAGGAAGAATCCATCTGGAGACAAGTTGATGTTTAAGGGATGAGAAATCACAGACATGTTGAAAAGCCAGTGTGTAAACCAGGATTGACCTATAAAGCAAATGTATTTAGGACAGTGGGAAATATCCTGGAAAAGCATTAAGGACAGTATTAATGGCTTCCTCTGCCTGACAAAAACTGGCAATATACAAGTATGTGTGTACAGAAAACATTATGAGTCTATAACTAATACTAAGGGAGGACAGCAAAAAAACTTAAATCTACCTCTAGATGCAATTCATTTCAGTAGAACATGCTAAGCACTAAGAGTCCATAGAGATAAGGACACGAGTTAAATACAACATTTGAGTGTTGCCTATGCTCCGGGCACTATACTAAGTGCTTTATACACAGAGTCCCATTGAATCCTCAAGACAACATATGAGGTAGTAAAGTTCTATCCTCATTCTGCTATGAGGAACTGAGGCATACCACAACCAACCTCATAGAATTTGAATCAAGTAATGTTTACTCCAGGCCTAGGGGGGTTCATGATCTTTAAACCAGAGCTGTCACATGCAACATGCATCCAGCACCTAAGAAGTCACATCTATCTTGAGGACTGAGGTGGACTTGTTCAATGGAGAGTAGAAGGCACATTATGGGTTACACAAGAGTGGAAGCACCTGAGAGATGTTAGGCAGATGTTTAAGTGAGAATGAGGAGCTCCCCAGATAATCTATATGAGAACGCATATCAGGGAATAATAGAAAGGAGGATCCAGCATAAGGGCAATTTAACTACACACCTAAACTGGCTTACCTTTCAGAAAAGGTGAGTATTGGTCTAAATGCTATTTTTAATTTTTTTTTAAATTGAAGTATAGTTGATTTACAATATCAGTTTCAGGTGTACAACATAGTGATTCGATATTTTTATAGATTATACTCCATTTAAAGTTATTACTAAAAAAATGGCTATATTCCCTGTGCTGTGCATTACATCCTTGTGGCTATATATTTTATACAGAGTAGTTTGTACCTCTTAGTCCCTCCTCTCTCTTGCTCTTTCCCCCTTCCCTCTCCCTACAGGTACCCACTAGTTTGTTCCCTATATCTGTGAGTTTGTTTCTGCTTTGTTATATTCATTCATTTTATTTTTTAGACTCTACATATAAATGATAACATACAGTATTTGTCTTTGTCTTTGACTTATTGCACTAAGCATAACAAATGCTAGTATTAAAAACACTTTGGTAAAGTCATTAGCATTTTTGGAGCTCATTCTTCATTTTCTATATCGATCACTGTATGAGATGCTTTCATCTTCATTTTATTTAATCTTAAATCCCTCTAATGAGTCGGCATTTTTATTCCCACTTCCAGATAAAGCACATGAATAACTTGAGACAAATTGTTGGTATCGATTAACAGTCTCAACCCTTCACTGACTCATTTCCAGTTTATATCGTACTGTCTTGCACTTGTGAAAATGTATTTGTTTCCCCCAAATGGAGTGACGGCATATTGAGAGGAGGGAACCTGTGTTATCCATCTTTTTGTCTCCAGTATCTACTATGATTTAGTACATAGTAAGGATGTAGTAGGTGCAAAATAAATATTTTAAAATATTAAATACATATTAAATATTATATATATCAAATATTATATATTTTAAATATTTTAAAGTGATACCCAGGGTTTCTTTTTTTAATACCCTTCTCCAAAACTGAAAGTCCTTTTAAAGAATTTCAGGGAGGGAATCAAGGTTCTTCATACACTAAAGTAAGTCCTTGAATCACAAAGACTTCCTTCTTTAAAATGTAAAGCAAAACAAAACATTTGTCAAGAAAAGTCTTCTTTAAACAAAGAAAACTAAAAAGCAAACCAGACAGTGTTAGTCTCCATCTCATCTGCAAGTTTCTTCTCATCTCCTCAACCTGTGAAAGTTGGGGTGCCCCATGGTTCCATCCTCAGATATTATTCAGGCTCATGGCTGGATCATGGGCCAAGAATATGCTGATCATTCCTAAATTTCTATTGCTAATCTCAACTTCTCTCCTAAACTCAAGATGCAAATATCCAGCTTCATACTCAACATCTCCAACTGGATTGATAGTAAAGCCCTGAAAATCAGTGTGGCCAGAGGTCCTGACCAAGCACCTGCATACAAACATGAGCATGTTACAGTCTACAGCATGTTACATGAGCATCCTACAGTCTTTCCCATTTCAGCTTTGTGACCATTCCACCCTTTCAGTTGCTCAGACCAAAAACTTTCTACTGTAATCGACTAAATTCTTTCCTTTCAATCGCAATTTAAATCCACTTACAAATCCTGTTGGATCTAATTTTAAAATGTATTTGGAATGTGAACCTCCACCTCCAACAGTACTACTCTGATGTAATGGATCACTATCTTGGACTTGGGTTTCTACAGTAGCCTCATAATTTGTCTCTCAGCTGCTATTCTTCTTGCCCAGCTCGTGTCTTCTCTAATAAGTAGCCAGAGTGATCCTCTTAAAAATCTATCATATCATATCATTCTTCTATCCCAAGCTATCTAATAATTTCCCTATTCATTCAAAGTTAAAGCCTGAGCCCTTAAAATGCCTCTATTTTTTGTCCTCCTCGTTTTCACCCCCTTAACTTCATCACCTTCATGCTCTTGCAACACCACTCACTCAGACCGCTTCACCATTCTTTAAACACAGGTATGCTCCCAGCTCAGGGTACTGCTTGACACAGACCGTGGTAATTATTCAGTCTATGTTCAAAAATCGCCTATCAGAAGAGCCTTCACATACCATCTTATATGAAAAATTATCCCACACCTTTTCCTCATTACCTCATCCATCCCCAAATGTCTGCTTGATTTTTTTCATAACTTTAAAAAAATAATTTTGCACCATCTGACATATATTTACTCATGTATTTATTTATTGTCTATATTCTCCACTAGAATGTAAATACTATAAAATCAGGAAATTGTTTTATTCACTGCCCCTCTCCCCACCAGCAACTAGAACAGTGCCCGGAACACAATAAGTTCTTCAAAATACATTTTAAATGAATAAATAAATAAATGAAGGGGAGATATTATATGACTGTCTCCTGCAGTTATTATCCAAATAATGTACTACTAGTGGTATAAATCAGTTTTCCATGCAGCATTAACCTGTTTGCACACATATTGTGATTTTATAATAAAGGAGAAGAAATTTTAAAAGAATAGTGCATGATCATCTATGCTGGGGAATTACACAGTCTTAGAGAGAGAGAATGACAGAGAGAGAGAATTAGAAATGAAAGTTTCACTTAGCTTAAGCTTTAAGGGAATAATCCTACATTGTTTAAATGGTGACTTCAGCTAAACTTTATTCTTGTACAATAATGGCAGCTTCTTAAATTTTAAGTCTGTTGCCCATATTAACATGATTGAGGGAAAAACTTCATTATTGAATGAGTTGATGCTTTTAATATTATGACTATTTCACAGTTACAAGGATGTGATCCCTTAAATAGAAAAATATCTTAACAAACTACACAAGATTTTTGAATGCATATGCAGTAATAATATTGTGAATACTCACTGACTGAATCATAATTATTAATGCCCTGGCTTTTAAAAAACTCATCTAATCTGCATAATAAATGCTTGATTAATAATGAGCCTACCTCTGTAAAAGTTAACCCAATTACAACACAATATTTATAAGGGCAAATGTGTCTTAAATGTGTCTTAAAATATTCAAAGAGAGATTTCTACTTGGATATTTTTCTTGCCACATCGTTTCTAAGTTGCTGTAGCCTACCTTTCATTACAAGTTGATGTGACAGATTGCTGTAATTTTTGGATTGCTAAATACTTCTGTCAAGCCCCTTAAGGCATTTTCAGAATTTAGTTCTTGGAGTTTTGGAGATAATTTCCAGGCTCTCCTTTTTGGTGGAGATGAGGTAAGCAACAGCTTGAAACTATGATTCATTTCTGTTGGAGTTTCTGTCAGATACTTGCAGGAAAAAGAAAATGACTAATCACCTACTAAAAATGGCAGCAGATGCCATAAGCAAAATTTCATTCAACCTGTTAACTTTGGTTTCAATGTAAGAATTATTTAATTAAAAGTCTTAGTTTTTAAATATCATTTTTTAAAAATAACGTCTGCTTCTAAAATATGAGGTAATGAAATTTACTTTCAATATTTTAACAAAGTTCTTTACAACGACCTTTCTCTGCACTCCAGTTTATACACATCAATATGCATGTATGTATAGAATATACTTTACAGTATCATGAGGACATACATACATGTGCTCCAAGACAGGGCTATTAGCATTAAATATTTCTATCTTTTAAGAAGTCTTAATGGTATAATGTTTACCACATTTGGTTTATATGAAATAGTGATTAATGTTTCATAAAATATTTTTCTATCTTTTGTATTCTAAATACATTTTTGTTCAATGTTCCTGTGACTTTATATCTGAAAAAATCAGGTCCAAGAAATAGCTGATCAATTTTGTGATTCAAAGCAGTATACTGATAAAATAGAAGAATTCAAAACTTTTTCTAAACCAAACAGTGACCTATGGAGGATTTTTTTTTTTTTTCATGAAGTACTTTTGGGAATTTTGCCACCAGTCTTGAAGTAGGTAGTGTGGAATGTGGTAAGGACGGAAGAGAGCTAGATCCTGAAGGAGAAGAGAGGAGGAAGATAATGTCGAGATTGTTTCTTAACTACTCCCTGTGCCAGAGGAAGGAGACTACAACAGTACATGAGGAGTTGATGTCTATGTAGGATATTCATAAAGACCATCATCGGTTTGGGCCTGAAAGCAGGGCTAATGCTAGAGTGTCTATTTCCCAGCTTCTGATCATTACACAAGCAAAAGGGCCCATATAGAGGAAGAACTGTGTTGTCGTTGAGAAAAATCCTCCAGAGATAATACTTTCATACCTACCATTACATCTGCTATTAAAACAGTTCTGTGAGCTTACATGTCTCCATTTCACAGAAAGGAAACCAAGCCTCAGAAAGGATAATTTGACAAGGGACACATAACTAATAAGAGGCAGAGCCAGAATCTACCCAGGGCTACTGATATTTAATTCAATTGTCGTTCTACTACACATGCTTAAACATGCATCCCTGACATTTTGTAGTTGGAAAATATCAAGTTCAAAAAGTCAGGTGACTTTCCAAACATCAAATTCTAAGCAGGATAGTATTCTCTTATGATTTTCAATCCAGTGATATATACATGACTTCCAAAAGTCTCTTGGTCTTTTTGAGTCGCATTGTATTTGGAAAGTAAGAGATATAGACCAAGTGATTTCCGAGGTCTCTTCCAGCTCTAAAATGCATAGGTTTTTGATTCTATTATATGTTGGCTATAACTAAAATCATAAACTGATTGATATCATCAGAAACAATTCCAAATTGACTTGGACAATGTTAAATATCACAGATATGTTGATAAGAGCATTATTTCAGTGAAACAAACAAACAAAAAACTACTGACTTGGGGAATATATACTGGATAGGAGCAAACCGAAATGGTGCCAAGAAGAGCTAATATAAATGTTAGCCACGATTCAGAAAAAAATACACAAGTAATGACTTTTGTAATAATTAAAATGCATGCAGTGATTTTTTTTTTTTTGCTTGGAACAGTAATTAATAATTCTTTTTCTTCTGTCTTTGATGACCAATTCACTTAAAACTCAGAAGGCAAATTAGTGAACATTCTACACTTATTATGAACCAAATTTTAGCTGCAAATCTCCTAGGAAGTGATGACAAAATACATTAAACAGACCTATATTAAGTTATTCAAATGTGACAAGGTAAAAACCAACCTTCTGTTCAACTGATATAACAAAATGAATTTACAAATGAAATGATACAGCATATAATTCCATTCAGAGCACAAAAATCAAATTTTTAAAAAATCACCCCTTTGAATCTTGAAAACATAAGACTTAACTTTCTGATGGTAAAGCTCTAGTTCTGTTAATTGAACCACTATTTTGGAAACTAGCTTTATGTTTATTTATAAACACACATATATTAATTCTGAGGTTTTTTCCTTTGAAATCCATCTTGCCACAAAATGGAGTACACCCCTTTCAACAATTTCCAGGAACACTATGGTAAAACCTGATGCATTAACAATATTTGTTTTACCTATTTTACGGCTAATATAACACAATTAACACATGAAAAAGCTAAATGAGATTTATTACCAAATACATTAATCAATTACATAACTAATTGATACTTTCAGTCTTTATTTTTAAGATGTATTTTTAAATTATTTTATTTTGGTTGAAACGAATGTGTTTATTTGGGAGACCACTGATGACACAACATCTCAATGACACTGTTGGAGATGAAGATTTTCATCAGGGTGCTCTGACTCCCGTCCCTTCCTTAGAAATAGATAAGAACCACCTTATTTCAAGCAGATTCTAAAAAGTGGGGATCATAGCAGCTTTGCGTTTTCCATCCACTTTTTCAACAAATCAATAAGAATACTTGTTACATAAAAGGTTTAACCTTAGACAGCATCTCCTCAAAATTGCTTACTGTAAAGTAAAATCAAAACACACAGACTATAACTACCTTTTGGGACTCATCCAGAACTTACTGCTTAGTGAAGCCTTTCTGACTCCCCTACTGGCATTAGATCTCTCTTCTCTCTGCACCCAGAGAGCATTTCATCCATATACACATATATTGTTTGATTCAGGGCATGCCCTCTGGGGTTATTATTGTAGAGAGGAATCCCTGACATCATGTTTAACAACTGTCCCTCTCTTCTTTCAAAACTTCCCCTAATCAGAGCATCCCCCTGGCCAAAATGTCTTAGGTCACCACTCATATATTTATTGATTGAACTCTGAGCTGCAATGAATTTATAATGACTTCCATAAAAGCAAAAGACTCCTACCGTTCCCTAATTACTTGATTATATTCACTTGTTGTTGTCTCGACTACATGAACATTCTTGGAACTGCTATACAATTTACATTTTAAGATCATGTCTAATATTTTTCCTTTGTTTCTTTCATCAGTTGCATTACTGCAATCAGGTATAGGTCAAAATTTCCTACAAGAGTACAAAATTAATGACAGAAAGAGTTCATAATGAGTCAACAACATGTATTGCAGAATAAAGAGAGCTTTTGATGTGTGGAGCATTTTTCCTTGCTGACCTAGAATTGGAGTTCAGTTTGATGCATTAACCCATGGTAGGTAAGAAGAGGATATGAATACTGTACACTCAGATCACAGGCAAAATAAATACTAACTAAGCAAAATATTTAAGACAAAATGGAGAAGCAATGAGTTAGTCCTGCAAGTGACCATATGCAATTAAAGCACTTACACTTCACAATAATAATGTGTTTATGTATTTATCTACTACTTGAGGGCAAGGACTATGTTCACTCATCTATATAGTCTCAGTTCCACTCAAGCCCCAGGACTGTACTTGGCGCATAATATGGAAGGCATTCAATGCCTACTGAGTGGGTACATATCCTACTGATCAGATCATTCTCATACATCCTCATGGGATAATTCATACTAGAATTAATAACTCACAGTTGCCTTACATACTGAAAATATTTTTTAATTGAACTAGAATAAAAGTTTAGTCTTTATATAATTAAGGTGATATAAACATATATAATAACATAATAATTTGCAAGAATTTTATTCTACAGTGTTCTGGGCCTAATCAAAGATTTGTGAGGGAAAAATAAAAATAGAAGAAAACAGATTCAAATCTAAAGCTTATACTAGTTGGGGGAGTTAAAGAAAAGTTAGAAAATATCATAACATTCAAAGTGACCAAAAAATGTAAATGCTAGGATCCATAAACAAGTGTAGGCAATAATCAACCTTGAGTCTTTACACCATTGTATCAGTGCTTCTGTTACAGCACTTGCTACTGTTATGAAATTGTTTATGTCCATGTGATTCCGATCCCTGCTACTTTCTGCAGGACAACAATTACAAGACACACAGTTGGTGTTTAAAAATGTTTATGAAATGAGTGACTGACTGCATGCATGCACGCACGAATGAACAGTTTTCAGCTAAATGTAGAAAGACATCTCCTAGATGAAGGGTAATTCAGTCATCAAGGCCTTACCAACTGCAGCAGCTAGGGTGACATACCAGAAACACCAGCTTTCAGATGTTACCAAGCAGTGTGAATTTAAATTTTATTTATTATAAAATGAAAAGTCAGAAAATAAAATAATGGAATAAAGGGCTGTTAAGATGGTCTTTGTTTTGTTATTGTATTATTTTTCTTTGGGGAATTTTCTCTTGCTGTTCTTCTATTGCATGAAGTAATAACTAGTAGGGCTCTGACTCCTAGAAAAAGGCAGTCAGGACAGTCTTTTAATTAGTTGGAAAGAGAGATGGAAAGAGAGATGGAAGAGAGATGGAAAGAGAGATGGAAAGACTACCAGATCTTCAGAAATAAAGAGTTCAAGGCATTTGACCTTGAGGTAACCAAAGCATCCACTATTTGGCCAGAAAGCATTCTGTACTTGATGCTAAAACTTAGAGGCAATAAAAGAAAAGCAAGTTATGGTTAATAAAGAAACAGCTTAATACTTTCAGTATTAATTTCTTTACCTCTTTCTTTAAGGTAAAATTTTAAAATAATGGGCCATCAATGTTTTATAATCTTGGTTGTTTTCTTAAAGACATAAACAATGGGGGCACTTGGATGTTTTTATTTTTAAATTAGCCAAGTAATTATTTTTAAGTCAAAGGAAAAGCAGGAGACAATTAGAAGGAAAAGGTAGGGACATATGACAAAGGTCTTACAGTTAGTTCTTGACTGGTGTCTGGGAACCCTGTGGGACAATGAGAAGGTCAAGGTTGCATCTGGAATGCCACAACAGGAAGAGAATTTTCTGGGAATATAGAATGGTCATATGCAAGATTACTGAATAATGAAGACTGACACTAAAATTAATTTTCATCATTTTAGTTATCTAAGTTCATCTCTTCAGCATTTACAGTATGTCAGACATCACTCAAATGGTCAAATATTTAAGTTATGCCATTCAATATCACGGGCTGACACCTCCAGCTGTTCAATAATCAGGTTGAAAGAAGTACAGAGATAAGTTACTAGGAGTGAAAATTAGATGACTTCTAAAATTTGATACTGAAATCTCACCCAATAAGTACCAAATAGAATATTTAAAGTTTCAAAATAAAAATAATACATTTTTGAATGTATAATTTTTAAGAAAATGATGACATAGTAAAAAAAAAAAAAAAGGAAAATAACAAATAATTAGTAAGTTACAAGGGCTTATTTTTGGCTGTATGTTTATAATTGACATATTGCACTACATTATTTTACTAAATATTTTACATATACAAAAGGCTTAAAAGAATTATATAATAAATACTAACTTAAGAAATGTCATTTCCAGTTGCATGATCACACTCCTCTCTCCCCAAAGAAAACTATCTTGAATTTGATATTATTCCCATGCATGAATTTATGCTTTTACACATATATAGCATATATCTATGCAATACTGCTTGGATATAGTAAAACATTATATAAATATATCATGCTGCATGCATCCTTCTGCATAGTTTTTTTTTCTTTCAATCTTATGTTTGTAAGATTCGTCCATGCTAACACCAAAACATTTACCTCATACATTTTCTTTGCTGCTCTATGAGTATACTACAATTTACCTACATAGCTAGAAAGGGACATCTATGTTTTCCTTTTTTTCCCCATTATAAACTATACTGTCAAGAACATTCTTGCACACATCTCCTTGTTCATATGTGGACAAGTCTCTCTGGGGTGTACAACTAGGAAGAGCATTGGTGGATTATAGATCATGTGTATCTTCAGCTTTGTAGATAACATCAAGTGGGTGTCCCAATTTACCAAAATGGATAAGATTTTCTGTGGTCTCCCCAGTACTCCATTTAGTAGGTCTTCAACGTATTTCAGTTGTTCTCTAGGTTCTCATTCTCTGCATCAGAGTCTTTCCCAGAGTGACACATGACAGGTAATAACTATGCTTCAAAAACTGAACATCACTCCCCAGATTCAAGAAAAACCAAGGAATTTTCCTATCCCTCATCCTTAAAATGCTCAGAGGCAAAAGGAGCAAGAGTCCCAAACAACACCCAAAATATATAAGCTATCATACAGTAGTTAAAATGAAAATAATTGCTATTATTTACTCTGAAGCAATTATTTTCCAAGCACAGTAGTAGGTACCTAATGTGCATTATCTTACCATATCCTTTGAATAAGATTGGCAATGCAGTTGTTGTTATCCTTGCTTTGTATAAGAAAAAATTCAGAAGTTGAATCACAAGTTCAGTTACTTATCCAAGACAACATAGCTAGAGTAAATGACAATCAGCATTCAGCTGACTTAGTCACACTCCAAACCCAGTGTTCTCTATTCTACCCTGCAGTAGGCTTCAAGTTAGAACTCACAGCATTCATTCACCACAACAATCTATAAAGCACTGCGAAGAGCAAGTAGATTTAATTAACTTCACTTAAAATTTAGGAACCTGTACACACACATGAGATTCTCCAACTGCCTGTTGCTTTATTTTGGTGGTAAAATTTCACTACTCAAAACTTCCAGAAGAAGATAAGGGGTCATTAAATAAGAATTCAAATATGCTTAGTCAATTGTACTAAAAAGTCACAATACTGCTAAAAGCCGCAGCAGAAAGTAAATGATTACTTAAGATGAATTTGGGTCATTATCTGTGGAATTAACTTATTTATAACATCCCTCTACCACACTTACTTAGATGACTCAACTGCTCAGTCAGCACCTTAAGCCTTGCTTAATGTTAAACGGAAAAGGAATTCTGAGCCTCTAAAGGAGAAGGAATTTAAAAGAATTAAAATCATTCCAATTCAAACTCTATTCTGCCAGATGGCATCAGCCCTACAAAGAATTTTAAGAAATGGGGCACACAGGCAAAGAGGGTCAAGGGAACTTCCTAAGAACACGTAGAGACATCAACAATCACAGCACAGGAGAGTCTGCCTTCTTAGGAATGACAACGGGAGAAAATCGGGGCAATCAGAAGAATGATACCAACAGAGAATAAAGGCAAAAATCTGAAGAGCTTGAAAAAGGATGGAAAACATATATTTTCATTTTGAGGGTGGGGAAGACATGTTCACTTGATGACCAAAAGTAGCACTCTCAAATTCAGCTTTTTTCAATATATTAGTTAAAATGTAACTGTTTGTCATATGCTGGGCCTCATACTCTATAACAAGGTAAGAAATAACAGGACACCGAAGTCTATCAAAGTAAAAAGCCTGGAAAATAGAAAATTCAAGGGGTGTGAAATGAGCTGTTTTCAAATATAAAAGTTTTTTTTATTTTCACTTTTTTCCTCTTTGATTTCTTTTTTTTCAATTTATTATTATTATTTTTTACTATACCATGTGAGAAAGCTAGGCTCAATGGATCTACCTTGCAGGGGGACATATTTTGGTCCAGTGCCATATCCCCCACCCACCCACCAAAATGCTAATAGACAAAGGTCTTAAAGAACACAGTTGCATCCAAATGTCATGGAAGGTGTGAAACACAGCGGAAGTTTTCACTTTGTCAAGGATTTCACTCACAGGCAGCTATATAACATGGTGATTCACAGAGCTTTAGAGTTCAATGGGCTCAGATTCAGTTCAATCTCTTACCATCTATGAGACTTTGGGCAAACTATTTAGACTCTTTACACCTCACATTCCTTATCTGTAAAATGAGGATAATAAAAGCATCTACCTGAGAGACCCATTATAAGGATTAAAGGATTTAAAGAAGTGCCAGCCAAATAATACATTTTAGAAACAATAATATTTTTAATTTTATTTTATAAATCATAATTAAAATAATAACATTCATGATGATGATGATAACTAAATGGTAATTGGAAAAAATGGCCTAAGTCCTCTTTCTCATTCCATGAATTAGTGGTATAAATTTAAATTTGCTATCTCCTTCCTACTTATTACCAAGAATATAACAGCAGATATACTGCATGGGACCTGAACTAGGAAGTTACCCAGAGGGATCAATTGTGGGCTTGATTTCACTCCTTCGTTATCAATCATTAAGCCAGGAAAATTATAACTTTTGCCCATTTTTATTGAGTTTCTGTAATGGCAACAGATTTCCAAATAATGATAAAACAATGAAAAGGTGGTGTTGGATGTATAGCTATAACAAAATTCTCTCTTACACATTGACTATTTCAATAACTTTTAATTGTATTAGACATTTTCATACATCAAGAAAAAAGGCATTTTATATTCTTTTTACTGTTTTTATCTCAATAATTCTAAATAATTGATTCACAATAGACACTGTTATGGACTGAATGTTTATGCCCCCCCCAACCAGATTAATATGTTGAAGTGGATTAATATGTAGGAGGTGGGGGCTTAGGGAAATAATCAGTTTTAGATAAGGTCATAACTGTGAAGCCCCATGATGGAATTAGTGTTCATATGAGAGGAGAAAGAGACACTAAAACTTCCTCTCTGCCATGAGAGGGTACAGCGAGAAGGCAGCTGTTTGCCAGCCGGGAAGAGGACCCTATCTCCTAGGACCCTACTACCTTTTCCTAGTTCCACCATCAGCACCTATAAACAAACACCTTATGGTCTGCTAAAATGAGCCTCAAAAAGCTGATCTGAGCAATCAACATAATTGTAGGAACTGAAATGTGCTTAAAATCTGAGTTAGTGCTGTCAGTGAATATGCTTGAATGCAAACAAAAACCTATGCATACCAATACTGTTTCATCATTCTGATCGGCAGAAATCATTTTTTTCAAGGCTCAGCCTAATCTAAAATGTGTTGCTTGAAATTCTGAACCAGTATAAATCATGCTAAAGTAGCTAATAAAGTAGCCTAAATTCAAGAAAGTAAACTATGATAAATATAAAAATAAAAATGTAATTGCTATACTTTAATTTGCCAACGGTTCAGTCAAAATCCTTGTAACAATGACAGTGGCTATGACTTAGTTCTCTCTGGGAGTAACACATGTCTGGGGAACCTACAAATAGCTATGAAGTTTTACAAGTATCTAAAGGTTTCCAGGCAACCAGGAGCACTCCACAGATATTCATGTTACAAAAGAAGAAAATATGCATGTATTTTGAATTTCTAAGAAGAACCAGTGAACTACTTTAGGCTACTTATTCTTTCATGAGGATCCCTTTAATGTGAGATGATGTTTCCTGAGTAAACAGTACTGAAGTGATCTTGATTTTGATAAGGAGAACTCTGGTAGCCATCATACCCTACCCCTCGCTGTATGTATACATGTGTGGGGGGGAGGGGGGGGAGGGAAGGAGGGAGAGGGGGAGAGAGAGAGAAAGAGAGAGAAAGAGAGAGAAAGAGAGAGAGAGAGAGAGAGAGAGAGTTTTATCTATCTATATTTAACAGAGGTCAGAAGTTATCACAACTCACTAAGTATCATGTATTTACTTAGATAGTTATTCACTTAACATTTATTTAGGGCCTGTCTTATTCCTGGCACTGAGCTAGTTGCTGGAATTGTAAGACAAATAAGAGATCACACTTCATAAAGGGGAATAAATGTACAAATTAACCAATTAAACTACAACTTGGTCAGTGCATAAATGGTAGTATATTTTATGTGATACACATCATAAAAGGAAAATAATATCTGGTGTACCACAGAAGGCACCCCAGAAAAAAGTAATATTAAAAATAATTCTTAAAGAGTAAACTTGTCCAGCAGATCACAGAGGGTAGTCTTTTCTAGACAAAGGAATAGCATGGTGAATACTGGTGAACAGCGCCTATGAAAATAAAGTTATATATTTTTAATCATTCACTTAACCAAGTGGCATTTAAAAGTAGACTTTTAGGAGGAAACTTACACAAGAATCTTAGATAGCCTCAAACACCAGAGGGGAGACAGCAGAAGCAAGAAAAACTACAGTCCTGCAGCCTGTAGAACAAAAACCATATTCATAGAAAGATAGACAAGATGAAAAGGCAGAGGGCTAGG
Organism: Balaenoptera borealis; assembly: GCF_965194805.1. Classification (NCBI taxonomy): domain Eukaryota; kingdom Metazoa; phylum Chordata; class Mammalia; order Artiodactyla; family Balaenopteridae; genus Balaenoptera; species Balaenoptera borealis. The sequence continues at coordinate 91,693,027 of NC_138862.1, forward strand.
TACCAGATGAAGGAACAAGATAAAACCCTAGAAAAACAACTAAATGAAGTGGAGCTAGGCAAACTTCCAGAAAAAGAATTCAGAATAATGATAGTGAAGATGATCCAGGACCTCGGGAAAAAAATGGAGGCAAAGATTGAGAAGATGCAAGAAATGTTTTAAAAAGACCTATAAGAATTAAAGAACAAACAAACAGAGATGAACAATACAATAACTGAAATGAAAACTACACTAGAAGGAATCAATAGCAGAATAACTGAGGCAGAAGAAAGGATAAGTGACCTGGAAGACAGAATGGTGGAATTCACTGCTGCGGAACAGAATAAAGAAAAAAGAATGAAAAGAAGTGAAGACAGCCTAAGAGACCTCTGGGACAACATTAAATGCAACAACATTTGCATTACAGGGAACCCAGAAGGAGAAGAGAGAGAAAAAGGACCAGAGAAAATATTTGAAGAGATTTTAGTCGAACACTTCCCTAACATGGAAAAGGAAATACCCACCCAAGTCCAGGAAGTACAGTGAGTCCCATACAGGATAAACCCAAGGAGAAACATGGCGAGACACATAGTAATCAAATTGGCAAAAATTAAAGACAAAGAAAAATTATTGAAAGCAGCAATGGAAAAATGACAAATAACATAAAAGGGAACTCCCATAAGGTTAACAGCTGATTTCTCAGCAGAAAGTCTACAAGCCAGAAGGGAGTGGCATGATATACTTAAAGTGATGAAAGGGAAGAAACTACAACAAAGATTACTCTACCCGGCAAGGATCTCATTCAGATTCGATGGAGAAATCAAAAGCTTTACAGACAAACAAAAGCTAAGAGAATTCAGCACCACCAAACCAGCTCTACAACAAATGCTAAAGGAACTTCTCTAGGCAGGAAACACAAGAGAAGAAAAGGACCTACAAAAGCAAACCCAAAACAATTAAGAAAATGCTCATAGGAACATACATATCGATAATTACCTTAAACGTGAATGGATTAAATTCTCCAACCAAAAGACACAGGCTTGCTGAATGGATAAAAAAACAAGACCCATATATATGCTGTCTTCATGAGACCCACTTCAGACCTAGGGACACATACAGACTGAAAGGGAGAGGATGGAAAAAGAAATTCCATGCAAATGGAAATCAAAAGAGCTGGAGTAGCAATATTCATATCAGATAAAATAGATTTTAAAATAAAGAATGTTACAAGAGACAAGGAACGACACTACATAATGATCAAGGGATCAATCCAAGAAGAAGATAAAACAATTTTAAATATATATGCACCCAACATAGGAGCACCTCAATACATAAGGCAACTGCTAACAGCTATAAAAGAGGAAATCGACAGTAACACAATAATAGTGGGGGACTTTAAAACCTCACTTACACTAATGGACAGATCATCCAAGATGAAAATAAATAAGGAAACAGAGGCTTTAAATGACACAGTAGACCACATAGATTTAAATGATATTTATAGGACATTCTATCCAAAAACAGCAGATTACACTTTCTTCTCAAGTGCACACAGAACATTCTCCAGGACAGATCATATCTTGGGTCACAAATCAAGCCTCAGTAAATTTAAGAAAACTGAAATCATATCAAGCATCTTTTCTGACCACAACTCTATGAGATTAGAAATGAATTACAGGGGAAAAAAACGTAAAAAACACAAACACATGGAGGCTAAACAATACGTTACTAAATAACCAAGAGATCACTGAAGAAAGCAAAGGGAAAATCAAAGAATACCTGGAGACAAATGACAATGAAAACACGACGATCCAAAACCTACTGGATGCAGCAAAAGCAGATCTAAGAGGGAAGTTTATAGCTACACAAGCCTACCTCAAGAAACAAGAAAAACCTTAATTAAACAATCTAACCTTACACCTAAAGGAACTAGAGAAAGAAGAACAAACAGAACCCAAAGTTAGCAGAAGGAAAGCAATCATAAAGATCAGAGCAGAAATAAATGAAATAGAATCAAAGAAAACAATAGCAAAGATCAATAAAACTAAAAGCTGGTTCTTTGAGAAGATAAACAAAATTGATAAACCATTAGCCAGACTCCTCAAGAAAAAGAGGGAGATGACTCAAATCAATAAAATTAGAAATGAAAAAGGAGAAGTTACAACAGACACCGCAGAAATACAAAGCAACCGAAAAGACTACTACAAGCAACCCTATGCCAATAAAATGGACAACCTGGAAGAAATGGACAAATTCTTAGAAAGGTATAACCTTCCAAGACTGAACCAGGAAGAAATAGAAAATATGAACAGACCAATCACAACAAATGAAATTGAAACTGATTAAAAATCTTCCAACAAACAAAAGTCCAGGACCAGATGGCTTCACAGGTGAATTCTATCAAACATTTAGAGAACAGCTAACACCCATTCTTCTCAAACTCTTCCAAAAATTGCAGAGGAAGGAACACTCCCAAACTCATTCTATGAGGCCACCATCACCCTGATACCAAAACCAGACAAAGATACTACATAAAAAGAAAATTGCAGACCAATATAACTGATGAATATAGATGAAAAAATCCTCAACAAAATACTAGCAAACAGAATCCAACAACACATTAAAAGGATCATACACCATGATCCAGTGGGATTTATCTCAGGGATGCAAGGATTCTTCAATATATGCAAATCAATCAATGTGATACACCATATTAACAAACTGAAGAATAAAAACCACATGATCATCTCAATAGATGCAGAAAAAGCTTTTGACAACATTCAACACCCATTTATGATAAAAACTCTCCAGAAAGTGGGCATAGAGGGAATATACCTCAACATAATAAAGGCCATATATGACAAACCCACAGCAAACATCATTCTTAATGGTGAAAAACTGAAAGCATTTCCTCTAAGATCAGGAACAAGACAAAGATGTCCACTCTCACCACTATTATTCAACATAGTTTTGAAAGTCCTAGCCACGGCAATCAGAGAAGAAAAAGAAATAAAAGGAATACAAATTGGAAAAGAAGAAGTAAAACTGTCACTGTTTGCAGATGACATGATACTATATATAGAGAACCCTAAGGATTCCACCAGAAAACTACTAGAGCTAATCAATGAATTTGGTAAATTTGCAGGATACAAAATTAATGCACAGAAATCTCTTGCATTCCTATACACTAATGATGAAAAATCTGAAAGAGAAATTAAGGAAACACTCCCATTTACCAGTGCAACAAAAAGAATAAAATACCTAGGAATAAACCTACCTAGGGAGACAAAAGACCTGTATGCAGAAAACTATAAGACACTGATGAAAGAAATTAAAGATGATACCAACAGATAGAGAGATATACCATGTTCTTGGATTGGAAGAATCAATATTGTGAAAATGACTATACTACCCAAAGCAATCTACAGATTCAATGCAATCCCTATGAAATTACCAATGGCATTTTTTACAGAACTAGAACAAAAAATCTTAAAATTTGTGTGGAGACACAAAAGACCCCGAATAGCCAAAGTAGTCCTGAGGGAAAAAAGTGGAGCTGGAGGAATCAGACTCCCTGACTTCAGACTATACTACAAAGCTACAGTAATCAAGACAATATGGTACTGGCACAAAAACAGAAACATAGATCAATGCAACAAGATAGAAAACCCAGAGATAAACCCACGCACCTATGGTCAACTAATCTATGACCAAGGAGGCAAGGATATACAATGGAGAAAAGACAGTTTCTTCAATAAGTGGTGCTGGGAAAAGGGGACAGAGGATTAACAAAGGATTAATCTCCAAAATATATAAACAGCTCATGCAGTTCAATATTAAAGAAACAAACAACACAATCCAAAATTGGGCAGAAGACCTAAATGGACATTTCTCCAAAGAAGACATATAGATGGCCAAGAAACACATCAAAAGCTGCTCAACATCACTAATTATTAGAGAAATGCAAATCAAAACTACAATGAGGTATCACCTCACACCGCTTAGAATGGGCATCATCAGAAAATCTACAAACAACAAATGCTAGAGAGGGTGTGGAGAAAAGGGAACCCTCTTGCACTGTTGGTGGAAATGTAAATTGATACAGCCACTATGGAAAACAGTATGGAGGTTCCTTAAAAAACTAAAAATAGAATTACCATATGACCCAGTGATCCCACTACTGGGCATATACCCAGAGAAAACCATAATTCAAAAAGACACATGCACCCCGATGTTCACTGCAGCACTATTTACAATAGCCAGGTCATGGAAGCAACCTAAATGCCCATCGACAGACGAATGGATAAAGAAGAAGTGGTACATATATACAATGGAATATTACTCAGCCATAAAAAGGGATGAAATTTTGTCATCTGTTGAGACGTGGATGGATCTAGAGACTGTCATACAGAGTGATAAGTCAGAAAGAGAAAAAGAAATATTGTATATCAACGCATGTATGTAGAACCTAGAAAAATGGTACAGATGAGCCGGTTTGCAGGGCAGAAGTTGAGACACAGACATAGAGAAGAAACATATGGACACCAAAGGGGGAGAGCCGCGGGGGGTTGGGGATTGTGGTGTGATGAATTGGGCGATTGGGATTTACATGTATACACTGATGTGTATAAAATTGATGACTTATAAAAACCTGTTGTATAAAAAAATAAATAAAATTAAATTTAAAAATTAAAAAAAAAAGTAGCCCTTTAGAGATCAGCTCGGTGCTTTGTGTCCACCTAGAGGGGTGGGATAGGGAGGGTGGGAGGGAGAAGCAAGAGGGAGGAGATACGGCGATATATGTTTATGTATAGCTGATTCACTTTGTTATACAGCAGAAACTAACACACCATTGTAAAGCAATTATACCCCAATAAAGATGTTAAAAAAAATTAAAAATAGAACTACCACATGAAAAAAAAAAAAGTAGCCCTTTATCTCTCACAATAGTAAACCTCCTGTTGAATCTATAATGTTGATATTCTGATAGATATTCTGATGGATATAATGTGTCCAATCTTTCTAACCTAATACAGGGTTAACTCTTCTCACTTAGAGTTATTTAAAATGGAAGCCAAGAAAAACAATTATTTAAAAAATTTTATGTTTGTCACAGAATTGGTTCTGCTATAGCTTAATGATTTAAAGCAGTGGTTCTCAAAGTATGACCAGTGGGCCAGCAGCATCACTGGCTGGAACTTTTAGAAATTCAGATTCTCAGGCCTCTCCCTAGACCTACTGAATTCGATGCTATGGAGATGAGGACCAGCACTCTGTGTTTTAAGAAACCTTCTAGATCATTCTGATGTAGAGTTTGAGAATCACTAATGTAAAAGCATTGCTTATTCCAGCAGTAACACATTCATTTTCTGTATGAGTCTCCTTGCTATCTTAAGAGAGAAGGAAAACTCAACTCTACAATAGCCTAACTTGACCACTTCTGCTTTGAACCAATCTCAATTTTGTTGCACAGAAATACATAATTGACCAGATTAGTTTATCTAAGATTATTTGATTTGACAGTGATTAAAGATAACAGAGACCAAAATGTACATTTGGGACAAATGAAAGAAGTATTTTTAGAAGTATAAGTATTTTTTCCTATTAAAATACACATGCATATTAGATAACTTTACTTCAATTAAAATGATCATTATAATAGCTAACAATGACACAGCACTTAACTTGTGTCAAACAATGTTCCAGAATATTTTACATAGATTAACTCCCCTAACCCTCCTAAGAGTTCTTTGCAACACACAGCTGTAATATCCCAAGCGACTAAGGCACAGTACAGTTAAATGACTTGTCTGGGAAACAATACTTTGAATCTGAGCAGTGAGATCCGGGCAGTGAATACAGACAGTATGGTTTCAGTCTCCATGCTTGTTATACTGCAACCAGTGCAAGAGGTATTTTTAATATTATTTTTAATTAAACTAAGAGTCTAATAGCAGAGGATACCTTATAGCATTAGTAAATAATGTTATTGGTTGTAGGTTATTTTGTGAGTACCTAGAATACGTGCACGCACACATACACACACATACACACACACACACACACTTTGCCAACCCTGCCACTTGCATGATCTTGGGCAAGTCAACTCACTTCTTCTGCTTCAGTTTCCTCTTGTGTTACATGAGGACAGAGTTCTAAGCATTCATTAAATGAATATGTATATTATTTAGAACAGTGGTCAGGATAGGTCCTATCACTGTTTTTGTTGCTATCTGAAATAAAAAGTCAGAGTACATTATACAACAGAGGCTCCTTCAATATTTTGTATTTTTATGGCCTGCGCCAATAAATTTTTACATTTATTTTAATTGTTCCTTCCTTGAAAATTTTTCATCAGTTGCTTTGAATAGTCAACTACTGCTATTCTTCCCAACCCTTTCTTTAATTAGTTCTAGTAGTTTTAAATGAGTGATAGAAATAGGGTCAAAAAGGCCTGCTTACCCTAAACTCCCTTTCTGTGAGTAGGTTTGAATTAGAATCCTCTCTATATGTAGGTTTGAATAAAAATTTCTCTATGAATAGTTTTGAAATAGCTTACTATTAGTTTAGAGAATAGGTATGAAGAGACTATCAGCAACAGGGAAGTTCTTATGAAAACACAGCGCACAGATAGCTACTTTATGGGTTGCAGGCACAGAGATCAAACACAAAGTTAGAGTGATGGGGGTGAGAGAGAGGTATAATGGAGGTGGCTGGAAAACAGAAAGGTAGTAAACCAAAACAGACAAAGGAAGCTGTGGCAGAAAAGGAATAGTGATTTAGATAAGATGTCTGTGCTGGGGCATGGAGGAAAAGTCCAGAGAAATGGTTCATTTCTATTAGAGAACATCCAAGAGAAGGAGAAAGATACCCAGGAATGAATTTTATCTACTTTATAATTATACTTTGGCTGGCTTTTCTTTTCTACAAGTCATCCTCCTATATATGATTAACTGTTGCATTAGTTTCCTATTGCTGCTGTAACAAGTCACCACAAACTTAGTAGTTCAAAATGGCACAACTTTATTATCTTTCAGTTCTGAAGGTCAAAGCCCGAAATGTGTTTTACTGGGCTAAAACCAAAGTCAAGTTTTGACAGGGCTGTGTTTCTTCTGGTGTCTCTATGGGAAAAATCAATTTCCTTGACTTTTCCAGCTTCTAGAAGTTGCTACATTCCTCCGCTCATGATCTCTTACCCCATTTTCAAAGTCAGCAGTGTAGTATCTTCAAATTCATTCAGTCATTCATGTTCTCTCTTTCTTCTTCTCTCTTTCTCTCTCACTGCTGCTTCCAACATCACATTTCCTTCTCTGATTCACTGCCTTCTTCTTTTTAAGAGCGCTGTGATTATATTGGGCCCATCCAACTACTAGTATAATCTCATCTCTAAATCCTTAACTTAATCACATCTACAAAGTTCCACTTGTCATGTCAGGTAACATATTCAAAGGTTGCAGGGATTAGAATGGAGCCATCTTTGGTGGTGGTGGCAAGGGGAGCATTATTTGTTTACTGAAATCTAGTTCCAATACCCTTTCTGACAATGCCTGATTTAAGTGCAAACCTACCTAAGGGCTAGGGCCTTAAATATGTCATCCTGTAAGAGTGCTCCAAGATTCACAGAACTATTCATCAAGCTTATGCAAAGTATTTCTCTTCTATTTAGTAAACCCACATGTTGCTATTATAACATAATAACTGATATAATGACAAATAACTATACATTTGTCTGACAAGAAATGATTCATTAAAATGCAGAGAAATCTAAATTTTTTTTAAAAAGGTGTTTTCCAAGGGAGCAGGGGAGAGTTACAGCTCTATGGCCACAGAAGATATATTTATAATTATTTTAACCATGGAACATAAAAATCATTCAGTATGAAATGCACAGATTCAAATAAACCAGTTCTTGATGAAAATGGGCTTTGTAAAAACTGTCTTTTATACCATCAAAATAGAATGTTGTCTTTTCAAAACAATTTCCAGATGAATAGCATATCATAATGTATATTTGCCAGCACATAAATAACTGCCTGAATAAAAAAGATGGGAAGCATAGATATAATTTGAAGATATGTGTTACAAATAAAGCAGATATTTTATGATTCACTGCTACATCTAATTTTGTGCCTATATGTTTCTCTTCCCAGTATGACATCTGAATATTTAGATGATAATTTCTGTATGTTTGGAACCTAATGTTAAATCCACTAGTACAGATTGAGTGAGCATATGAAAGAAATATATCACCGGCTAAAAATCAGGTAAGATAATTAAACTATTGAAAGTGAATGAGAAAAACAAAGTCCAGCTCAATTATTCCCTATCACTTGATTAATTATTGAAACAGAAAGAAAGCAGTGGGTACTTTGAATAAAAACTAAACACATTTTAAAAGTCCACATACATATACCTACAATACAGTGTGATGTGAAGAACATAAAACTACATTAAATTAACAGAAGGAGATTACAAAAATAGATGATTAAGATGTTGTAAAACTAATTTAAAGAACAGAGCAGTTAAAATGTCAAGTAAGAAAGGACACTTACAAAAATATAAGCTAATAGAAAGAACAAAATATAAGCTAATAGAAAGAACTAAACTATTTATAAAAGGGCTATCTTCAAAAGTTGAAAGAGTAGGATGTAGTGAATAACTAGACTGGATGAGACAATGAGAAAGCTGCTTGCATATTCAAAATATGTATTCAGTTGTCAATGACCTGAAATTGAAGTTGAAAAACTAAAAAAAAAAAAAAAAAAAAAAAAAAAACCTCTGTTCGAAAAAACAGCTCAAAATGAAAGGCAAAATGATGCAGACAGGTTTTCTCTTCCAGACACTAAATCCTATCAAAGTACTAAATAAGCATGCTTATTTCTAGAAGAAAAGCTAATTATTTTAGATCTGCACATTTACATGACAATGTATCCTATTTACTAATTAATCAAAAGCCAAGAGTTTTCTTAGAACTCGTACAGATGTCATAAAACTGATTTCTACAATATCTGGTCATGAAATTTGCAACGATACCATGAACAGCAGAAAAGTAAGAAAAAATTGTACATTTATAAAAAGAATTAAGTACTGCTTTTAAGATTACCTTCATTGAGTTTTCAGCTGCTAACTGCCATAGTATGTATCTTCCTAATATTGTGCAAGAAACTTAATGGGCAAAATTTGAACAGTAGATTTATCTCTGTTTGGGTTTCTATCTGCAAATTTTTGAAAGAAAAAATATATATATTCAATCTCTATTGATATATTACCAGAATTTTATGTATGGTCTTTAATTTTTCTAATTTTTCATCATAATTAAAAATACCTGTCATTTGTGTAAGTCCAAGGGGTATCAAATTGAGCCTAAAAATATGTCATCATTGCCATAATTAATTATTCTCATATTTGTCCTATTTTAGTAAGTACAAGATAATTGCTTTTTATTACTTGTGCCAGCAATATAATTTTTCCATTTTCATGTTCTTATATAAAATACTGAGGACAATATGAAAAATGCAATTAGATATTCAAATAATTGCACATTACTTTTTAAATAAGATGGAAATGCTGCAGAAATGTGACTGTCATCCATCAACATGTGCTAACATGTGGTAGCCAAAAAATGTTTGTTTAGATGGTAATGTATATGGTTACTTAACCATGGTAACTCATACTAGTACTGGCTGAATGACGGGGAGGCCTATTAAACACTGGTTAACTTGTAATAATAAGAAAGATTTTTTTTTTTTTTTTAATTAGTGGGTGGGTCGACTCACTGACTGGCCGCCTTTGCCGCCTTTTTTTTTTTTTTAATTATTATTATTATTTATTTATTTATTTATTTATGGCTGTGTTGGGTCTTCATTTCTGTGCGAGGGCTTTCTCTAGTTGTGGCAAGCGGGGGCCACTCTTCATCGCGGTGCGCGGGCCTCTCACTATCGCGGCCTCTCTTGTTGCGGAGCACAGGCTCCAGACGCGCAGGCTCAGTAGTTGTGGCTCACGGGCCCAGCTGCTTCACGGCATGTGGGATCTTCCCAGACCAGGGCTCGAACCCGCGTCCCCTGCATTGGCAGGCAGATTCTCAACCACTGCGCCACCAGGGAAGCCCCAAAAAAGATTTTTAAAACATTGGTTATATGGATCGGTCAATAATTTGAAGCACAAAATAAATTAGTGTAAGCAAATGTGCCCACATTTTATAGTACATTTTTTTGTGTAATATGTGGGATTAGGGGTATATTACTGCAATTCATAATCCTTCTAAAATTTATGTTCTAAATAGTGTTTTAAAAATGACCAAGAGTACAATAATATAATAATTTCCCTTAGAAAATCATAAGTATATGCAACTGGAGGACCAATAGTACAAAAATCAAAGTGAGGAATTATACTCAAAAGTATAATACATTTGACATCTGTTATTAAGGTATGAAATATTCTTAGATGAGTCAAAATCAAAGAAAACAAATCCGCAGACTAAAGTTGCAGAAGTCCAATTCAATACACCTGCTGATACTATATCCTGTATGCTGCTATATACAAAACTATGCTGAGAACATTGAAGACATTGGATACAACTTTCATTGATCAAGGTGCTTGCGGCTAGGAAGCCTGAATACACTGAAGAAGAGGAATGCTAAACAGAACAACAGGGAACAGAAAAATATAGCAGTGTTACTAATCACGTTTTTAGTTAATGTAGGAGATCAGCTAATGACTCAGAAAGTTAGAAAATGTGTACCAAATATAATATGGTGAATAAATAAAGGTTTAGATAAAGTCACTCTCGTTTCTCTCAAACTATTCGAAAAATCTCATTGAAATACTTTTAAAAGATGCTGGGGTGGAATGGCTCTATTTGATAGAGCACCAAAAAACTGTACTTCGGCTCCTTTGCTGGAAAATTTTTAATTAGCACCACAGATTAGTTATCAAAATAATATAAATAGCATTCCTGCTAAGATGCTAACTGGATGTGCTCCTCCCCCACCAAGTACAAAGAATCTTCATTGGGCAATGTTTAGTGGTACCTCCCAACATCTTCATGTAAGACGTAGATGCTATCTTTGACCCAGAACATTCACTATAGTGGGGATTATGGCTTCTTTGATAATATTTTGTTTTGTGTTTAAGTGATAAATTTCATGTATCTATTTACTCAGGACCCAAATATTGAACTTTTGTATTTCAGTCAGCATATAATGGCTTGAAATATAGCGGTCTTCCACAAGACAAATCTGGGTCATAAGGATTCTTTTCGAGATGTGTAGAATCATTTTATTTTTTCTTTTGGCCCAGAAAATAAAATTTTTTCTCTAAAGCAGATATAAAACCTGTTTAAAGGTTATTACCCAAAGGGAAACAAATATAATATAAATTGCATTTATAAATAAATCTCCATTCCATTCTCCCATTAAACTATAAAGCCCCTTGAGCAGTGAAATAACTTCTATTTTGCACACAATTCAGCATCTGTGATAGTGCCAGACATGTAACATATTCTCAATAAATTTTAATAAATGAGTGAAATTTGGTAAAAAAAACAGTGGCTTGTCTCTAAAGATTATATTTCCCAGGTCACATGGAGCCTGTTTTTAAAACACCTTTAATAAGAAATTTAACTACAAAAAAACCCATCATCCTTAAATTAAAGTGGCTATCCATTTTATCTTATATGTTTTAAAAGTGCAACTATGACAGTAACATCTACTCTATAAATTACATATGGACTAGGAGGAAAATAGAGCAAGGAGAAGTAGTTTGATAGATTAGCAAAATCTAAAATCCAGTGTAGTCAGAAGAAATAAGAACTCTGCTCTTCCAGCTGGCAACACAATAGCTAGAGCTGAGGATTATCAACACATGTTTCATAGAAGAATGAATGACTAAATGAGCAAATATGTAACTTTCCATTCTCCCAATGCCAGCTACTATTGGTACTGTAGTATTTCTAAGTGTAGGTTTTGTTTAAGATGACTAAAGCACAATCCGTGTACTATATACACAACTATATTTGGAAGGCAGCACAAAACCATTCCAGTCACTATGTGTGACTCTATAAGGAGAAACATGGTGACTTGCTTTGTCACTTACTACTCTATACTGTAGTCCCAAATTGCCAATTCTTTTGGTTTCAGTATGCACTGCTTCTCTATGATATACGTTTATGACATAATAAGGCAGTATAATAGAAAAACAATAATAGCTCCTTTTATATCTAATTATAACCCTGAGATGTAAGAATTTTTAAATCTTTGAAAAGGTAAAAGTATCATAACATACAAAAGAAAAAACTAAAACTATTCTGAATATATATTGCATTTTACCTAATGATAATTGTCCTATTTTACACTCTTACATATTCATTATAGAAACTGAGAAAGCAGGGGAAAATATAATAAAAATTGTAAAATCATCTGTATTACTTTCTGATGGTAGCCATTACTAGCCTTTTGTTTTATTTCCGTCCAGTTTCTCATATACATTATATTTTTCCATACTTGAATCATCCTGAATATAAAATTTTAATATTCTTATAGGCTTTATACTATATTCTAAACATGTGCAACTATGACATGAATACATGTCAATGAATACATGTTTTAATGGCAATATCACATTAAGGTATACAGCTGTTCCATAATTTAATCATTCCTCCAATATGGCTTATTAATTTTTGTTTCCAATTTATCTCTATTGTAAATAATATTCCAATGAACATCTCTATATATGAATTTCCACGTGAATCCTTGCTAACTTTCTTGGAATTTATGGAATAGTAGTAGTTATAAGTCACAGAGTACAGATTATTTACTATTGAAGTCACATAAGAAAATGATAAAGGCACCTTTTATCTCTCTTCTAAGCAAATGGTATATATACATATATATACACACACGTACACACAAATTGTGTGTATATATATTTTTTATTTTATCTTTAAAGATTTTAACAGAAAATCCTCTTTCAACTCACCAATTTAGTTTCATGTGCTGATTTAGAAATACAGAAAATTAACAAGAAAATAGTATAATTTTGCAATTTTTATCCTATGATTCTTTTTTTAAAGAAGAAAAGAGAAATATATAGTTTGGGAATTAGGAATTCATTTCAGTACTTTAAATAACAGAAATTGCCTATTAGTCACTTAATAAAAACAAAGCAATGCAGTATGAAATCTAAATGGAGTTAAAAGTTGTCAACAAAGTAGGCTTATCAGAACACTTCTATTACGTGAAATCCAACCAGGTTGTAAAAAGTTAAACATAAGGGAATAAACTGTGTAGAACTCACTCATATCAAGGAAATGCTTTAAAATATTCTCAACCAGGGAGTTGAAAATGATGCTAAATTGTGTAAACCACCACCTGCAACTGCAAGCTCTATCAGTAAGTTAACAAATATGTGTCTCCAGGTTATCTCTTCCTATGCAACATGTAACAAATCACTGGAATTGCCCCATCCAACAAAATAGCTATCATCGAAGTCTGGATGAACCTATATAATGATAAACTGAGATATTTCCAAACTGGCAGTACAGAATATGACAAAGGGTATATCACGGACAGAATGCAAAAAGCAATAAAGAAAAAATAAAAAGGAAAAAAACCCCATAATTAGAAAAAATACCTACAAAATTAAAATGTCACATTGAACCAAAAGCAGTGAAACTTTTCAGCCCTATTTCTGGAGTCTTACAAAATCATTAGACATGATGCCATCATCAACAATAGCAATATCATTTATACATGTCAAGAGATTATATGTATAGGATTTCCAGGGCTGTTCCACATGGAAAACTGAAATTTTCAGTTGGCCATGGTGACAGCTAGTAAGTAGCAGAACCATAATTCAAATCCAGCTGTCCTAAACCCAGAAATAGCTCTCTTTTATATACTAATTTCCAAAAATAAGAAAAATGTAGTTATAAATACTTTAAAAGCAGTAAGTAGATTGGTCGCAAAAATCAATTAGAGGCTTATGTCTGAAGAAATCTTTCAGAGAAAGCATATCCTTAAAGTTTACTTAAATAATTTTTTTTTGTATTTAAGATTATATCATTCTAATAGTAGCATTTAGTAGCAGATCCAAATTAACAAATAAGATCAGCCAAAATGCCAACTCAATGCTTCATTGGGGTTTAATGGGGTTGGTTTTGATGGTAATAAATTTAAATTTTAGAATTAATCTGGATGACTCATACTTTTAAAAAACCCATAGAGCTACAAAATATCCTATTGTGCTTTCCTCTACTAATTTGTTTTTCATGAGTAACCCAAAAGTCTCAATCTTATGTTAGAACAACAATAAAATTCCAGTGAATAAATGTTTGATAGCAAAATACCAAAGATTATTTATGGGTCTGGCACCCATAGCATATATTCTCACTCAGTAAGTAGTATAAAATATCTACAAGCTCATGTTGGAGAGAAGAAATCTAATGGACCTGAATCCACTTTCCAGAGCTCCATTTTTTAATCTTAATTTTTGAATGAGGGCCCTGCATTTTAGTTCTTCACTAGGCCTTGACAATTACATAGCTGATCCTGAACACTGTTCATGCTTAAGAAGCTTAAATGAAAATGGTGATTTTGGAGGATGTGACCTCAGATAAAATAGGAATGGTAAGAAAGGGCCAAGCCATGCAGTGCCTTGACAGCTGCATAAAAAGTTTGGATTTTATTTTAAATGTATTAAGAAGTCATTGAAGGCAGGTGTTCCACAGGGGAGTGACATAACATTTGCATTTAGAATATTCCCTCTAGCTGCAGCATGGCAGAGGCTCACCATTTCTTTCATAAATAAAGTTTTATTAGAACACAACCATATCCATTCTTTTATATACTGTCTATGTCCTCTTTCACACTACAATGGCACAGCTGAGTAGTGGCAACAGACAGACTGTTTGGCTGACACAGCCTAAAATATTAGTTTCTGTTCTTTTATAAGAAAGGTTTGCTGACCCTTGGATTAGAAGGGTGCAAGAATGTAGGCAGGAAGATCTGATGGGAAGCTTTAATACTAAGAGAGCTTACGTGTCACCGGTCAAGTACTGGAAAAACATATCAATATAAGGCAGCAGATTCAGACATATTTAGAAGACTTAATGAAATAATTAAGTCATTCATTGGATGTGAGTTGGAGGTTGAGCAGCTAGGCAAAAGGTGATATCATTCATTCATTAAAACAGGTAAGACTGGGTAAGCATTATGGCACTGTGAGGAGGAAATCAAAAGTTCTATTTCATACATACATACATGAGATGCCGTGAGAGAGTTAGAGAGGTCAAAGGGTAGCAATATCTATGACAATAGAACTTGGATTTTGAAGAGAACAAGGACAGGCATGTAAATATTGGAATCACTGTCAGAGAAATGCAACTAAATTCACGGAAATGGACGAGATCATCTAAAAAGAGAAAACCAACAGTAGTGGAAAAATGAAGACTATACAGTGTCTTGGAAGTCAACAAGAACAGTTTCTTAATAAGAAGGAGTTGCTAGGAGTTTTAAATGCTACTGAGAGACTGAGTAGGATAAAGCCAGAAAGATGTCCACTGGATTTTCAAATCGAAAGGCGTTAGTGATATTTATTATTGTTCTACCACTGGCATAGACGTAGAAGACATATTGAAGAGAGTGAAGATTGAATGGGAGGAAATGGAAGCAGGGTGAGAAGACAGATCGTTGCAAAACTTTGGGAAGTAGGAAAATGGGAGGAGAACCAGAAGCACACGGGAAAGTAAAAGTAGTTTGTGTGTGTGTGTGTGTGTGTGTGTGTGTGTGTGTGTGTGTGTGTGTAGAACTGGTTTATGTGAATGGGGAAAGGGAGGGGAGTAAGTAACACTGAGCAAGTTATTTTTGAGAAGTCAGATGTTCTAAGTCATGACTCCGAAGGCAATGGCAGTTGAAAATCCCAGTATATGACCATTTGAGTGTGTATCTTAAATAGATAAGTTAAAAAATGGAAACCTTAGAAGATTAAGAAACGCAAAAGCAACGTCCATTGAATGTTGAAGATGGTGATATTAAAAGAGCCAGAAAATGGTAACAGGAGAAAGACTGTGAGGCTAGTGTTCAGTCCACATGTTGTTGAATGAAGGAGAGCTGAACAGAAAGATAGCAGCAAACAGCAACGAGAGGAGGGAGATGGTGGCTCAAACAGAGTAAAGAGCATTACCAGGCAAGAAGACACTGAGCACACTCTGAGGTCCTTCTCTGTGTAGCCACCAGAGAGAGGGATGCAGGAAAGGTAAGTCAGCATGGGGTGTGCATCCCACAGCAGTGGATGTGTAGGACCTTACGTGATGAACACCGTAAAATGTAAACATGATTATAGGCACATCGTTAGCATCACATCCCAAGTTCATTAATTTCAAGGAACACTTTTTTCAGAGGTAGTCAAAACTATTTCTTACACATTTTACATAAATTGCTGTGTTACTGTCTTACGCCAATATATTTTTTCCAAATTCTGGGATTTGGTACACAAATAAGTACACCTTCACCTTTTTCTACAGTTTATCTGCTTCTAACATTTTGTTTTCTGTTACACTTGATTGGAGTTCAGGGCGTTAGTTATACAGGATGGACTTGCAGACCTGGGACACACATTAGACAATGCTCATTGTGCTTTTCAAAGTCCTTCTTGGGGGATGCCCCCAAACTCTGTTAGCTCTTATGGCTATCATAGAAAAAATATGTTGGCATGAGTTTTCTTTTAATCCATCAACACATTTTAATTTGTTACAATATACTCTCACTTCCACACCATGTCTATAGCTCTTGCCAATTAACATCTCTCCATCCAGGGTAACAGATATTATTGAATCATTTTATACAAGCCAGTTTTTAATATATACTTGTCTCTTATGCACTCTTTTTTTTAACCCCTTAGAAAACTTTTGAAATGCTGTAAATAGTAAAATCAATACTTTTCTTCTTTAGAAATTAAATTATTCTAAAGAAATTATTATGGCACTCCAGTTTCCCAGATTCTTCTCTTCTGTTTATCATTATTTGAGGGAAAGAAGAAGAACAGAATGTTGATGAAACAAGAGCCATTCCTGATGGAAAGGTGTCTACCCTATATGGTTGACTAAAAAGTTTACATTTTACATGTTTATTATGTATAAATAGTTATATATATAAATATAGATATATATATATATATTTTTTTAAGAGGGAATGAGAAATTGGACTATTGGTTCTTTTCCTTTTCTTCTTGCATGGCTATATTGATGCACATGTATTTATTTTATTAATTAAAAAACAATAAAAGGCTGTTTTAAAAATAATGTTTTGGCAATGGACCTAAGATTGGTTCTTATGTTGATTAGATTTAAAAAGAAAATGCCAACACACATAGTAGGATATGCCATCACTTTAACTTCCCATATAAAGCGTGTGAATCTGTATAGTGTTTTCCTTATGGTCTTCAACAAAACTAGAAGTTTCTGGCAAAATGCCAAGAGGAGAACCTGTTTCACATTCAAATTTCTGCATCACTGAGAGTGGAAGCTTGTGCACTGTCTTTGAGGACAAACACTGTCTTCACTCTTTCCTGTGTATGTTCATGAATCATTGAATTTCCTTCCCCAGCATATGAGCAGCTGCCCCTCTGGTTCTCACCCAAGGCTTGTACAAACCAAAAGGTGCAATGAAGCACAGAAAAAGAACTATGTAACCTACCACATGAACTCAAATAGATGGACTGAAAAATAAACCAATTTACAATACAATAGGAAGTGAAAAAATATCAGTGCTAAGAATCCATGGGTCTCTCTATACTAGTCAAGTATAGATAGTCGCTATGGTAATAAGCAAATGCAGAAAGGCAGAGTCATGCATCTCCCCTACTCTCACTAGATGGGTAGAATATTATGGTGTGCACTCTTAGCCTTATTCCTGGCTCTCCTCCATCCTCACATTTATGTTTTTATTTGCTTATACCAATTTCAGTTTGAAGCTAAATTTTCATATTTTGCCTATCCATGTTAGCTACCTTAAAATCTTAATATATCTAACCCTTTCCCATTTAAAGACAATACTGCACAAAAAGAAACCTCTTGGAGGGGAGAAAAAAAATCAGTTACTCCATTTGAAAACAACTGCTGTATAACTTTTCACCTAATTGTCTCAGAGTGATGTGCCATTCATCATTTGAAAAGAGTATGGATTTTTTTTTTCAATACGTTTATATCATCAGCAGGTAGAAAGAGCTCCCACAGACATTCTGAACTTTCCCTCTGTGTCATGGATAAAGTTTTTAAAGTAGAAAACTAGCCATTTTTTTCCCACTCTACTCTGCTATATCCTCCAGTTGTAACATGAGTTTCATTTCATATACACCTGAAGCATAACATAAAGATTTGCCTGCCTCTATGAACTAAGTATAGACTAGTTCACTTCAGATACTTTTCAGAAACCATATAGGTTGTAATGGTCAAATCACAGAGATTATTTGTGATATCCTTTCTCAAGCCTGGAGAAAAGAAATAAGTGGTCAGTTCCAGGCAATATAATTTCATCTAGGCTTTATTCCTATGTAAATATCATTGCATGCTCAGAGACTGAGATCTTATATACGTATATGGTCAGAAAATGTTCTAAAAAAATGCAAGAGTTTTTTTAAATTTAAAATATTTAAATATTATATAGGTATCTCAGTTTGCCTAAACAGAGAAAAGACAACAAAGAATCAAACATACAAATTAATTTTAAAAAAATTTCGAGATGCGCCTCTCTTATACCTTTAATTTGACAAAGCTTCCTTTGAAAATGAAATCAAATCGAGCTATTTGAATATCCTAGAATATTAACTTTCCTCTTGAGTGCTGGCTCCTGGCAAGAATCACTTAGAGAGTTTGCAAACAGTATAAGGATGTAGTGCAACTTTTGGGCTCATATTATATACTGAAGAGGCAAAAATAATTTGAATTAACTATGTATGAGAAAGAGATGCAATCAGTCAAAGCTGAAGAAAATAGAAACCTCAGGTATTCCTTCATAAACATGGCAAAAGGCATCCTTTCCCAAAGCCCGGTAAACATTAAGATGGGATTTCAATCTGCAGTCTGTATCCTTTTGAGCATCTATGCGGACACCACAGCGTAGTGCAATGTAAATTTTCAATATGCTGGCGGCGGGTGGGCGCACAAAACATTTTGCATAAATAGAATGTGGTCTCTCATAGGAAAAAAGAAATATCGAAGCATTTAATCTAGGGGTACAGGTGATATGATGCTAATTCTTGGTTAAGAAGCAGAATAAAAGGAAAATTTAATAGCCTTTTCCCTAAAACTCAGTTTATACTTTACACCAAATGTGTTTGAACCTTAGGACTTTACAATTAATATTAAAATTAAATGATCATAGATAACATTAACCTTTTGGTGGCTGTGGTACAATTGAAGTCCCATGCTTTCATTTGCATTTTTTGTAAAATTCTTGCACTTATTTGACTCAATTAATTTAACGAATGACAAAGATTCTCTCCATGACCAAACTCTACTCAGGCACCTTTGAGCTCTTTTTCAACTAGGCTTTCACTTTTGAGCTTCTGCGTTCCTCTCGGTACTGGCCAATTTTAGCAAGAATCCTGTGAAGTCAGTTTAACCAGAATCGTCCATCCTCAATATATCATCACCCTCAATATCTAATCAGGTTCCTCATCCTCTAGTCAGGTTCCTGATCACCTTGGCCTACCTTCGGAAAGAATCTTGTCGGGTCAGTTTAGCCAGAATTTCCGCTTATCACTGATGTGGCCTCTTAATATTCCATCCACTGACCCAAACCCTGTTCCTTGGCTACAAACTCCCACTTTTTCTGGTATTCGGAGTTGAGCCTAACCTCTCTGCCTTTCACTGCAAAACCCCACTGCAGTGGTCCCTGTGCCTACTAAGATAGTGAGACAATAAGCCTGAATAAAGTCTGCCTTACCTTCCTTACCAAGAGGCATGAATAACTTTTTCTTTAAATAAGTAGCCCACCAAAATGTCAATTCCAAAATGTGTTTTGTTTTCTCCCAAAAGGCAAATATGAATTTATTGATAGAAAGCTAATCCTCAGAGATAAATATTAATTTTATGGACACCTTCTGGTAAAATACAGAAAAAAATAATTTCCAAATTGGCATGAATTATTTTCCAAAATTTTACCTCTCCTGAAAGAGTAAAAGTTTTTCAACTTTGTTTAGAGATTATTCAGGATCATAATTTTTCTGTTTCTAAATTAACCTTTACTTCTTTCAGATGATAAACAATTGAATATTGTTTATCCTTTTTTAAACAGAAAGAGTATATATACATATATAACCATATAACTTTATATATATATAACTTTATATACATATATACAACTTATACGTCTTTCATAAAGAATTACTATAATATTTAGCCTCTGGTAAAGCAAATCTAAAAAATGTAAATTCAAAATTGGTAGCTAATGTTATTAACCATTAATATTATTCACTCAATTTTTAAAAAAATTAATTTGCTACATCCTCCACTATTTCAGTAATATCCAGAAACTACTTAGGTACTGCTAGTAAGTCCAATGTAGTCCCATGTAGTCAAGACCAATGAATTTCCTTCATGTCACAGTTTTGCACTATCTATAAAGGTTCTGAAAAATTGTCAGTGTTATCCCAGGGGCATTGTGTGAATCTGGCCCTAAAAAGGATGGACATATTAGAGAGATTTTAAATTCTTTCACTTCCTGTCAAAAATCTTATCAAGGCTAAAATCAAAGATGTGTATTACAGTGAGAGAAAGAGAGAGAGAGAGTAAAACAGAACTCGAGATGCTTCTTTCCTAAACTTGGCTACAATTCTGATAAAATTTCAACTTCTGTTCATGGCATCTTTATAGGCCTAGACATAGCACCCAAGTCAGCTACTTTTGGCTGCAGGTATGCTTCTGTAACCCTGGCTAAGTTAATCTTTGTTATATTCTCAATATCAGTGAAACCCAAAACTTCCTTTTAATTAAGATTTCTTTTTACATGTTTGTGCGAATCTTACAGTTATAGTTGACTGACTTTTCATTGCACTTGCAGCTAACTGCATATCTGCAAATAAAATTGAGAATAAATTAATCTAAAACTTTTAGGTTATCCATCCTTATTAAGCTGGCAAATTTGATTTGAATTTATATGCTTTTGTTGGCATCCAAATTGAACCCTTAGATTAATATACATTTTTCTTTTACCTCTCAATTTGATTTCAAAAACAAAATTTTTTAAAAAATTCAGATCAAACAAATCTATCATATGTTCATTAATTAACGTATTTCAAAAATAGAATACACTGGGCTTCCCTGGTGGCGCAGTGGTTGAGAATCTGCCTGCCAATGCAGGGGACACGGGTTCGAGCCCTGGTCTGGGAAGATCCCACATGCCGCGGAGCAACTGGGCCCGTGAGCCACAACTACTGAGCCTGCGTGTCTGGAGCCTGTGCTCCGCAACAAGAGAGGCCGCGATAATGAGAGGCCCGCGCACCGCGATGAAGAGTGGCCCCCGTTTGCCACAACTAGAGAAAGCCCTCGCACAGAAACGAAGACCCAACACAGCCAAAAATAAATAAATAAATAAATAAATAAAATTAAAAAAAAAAATAGAATACACTAACAGTGAAATTCCAATAAATTTTCTTTTTGAAAATATGTTTTGAATAAGCATATGATCATTTTTAAGGGTAGTATCTTTACAAGATGGCTGTTCACTATGAAATTGCAATGATTTCAAACACACTTAATTTTATTCACATTTTCTGGCCATTTCAAGAAGTTCGTTTTTCCTGATTAGAAACTCCATTTGTTCCCTTTTCTTGGTAGAACAATCTTCACTGCCAAACCTATTGCTATTTATACTTTAAACACTAGAGTTCCAGAAAGAAAGGTTTTCTGTGATTTACTTTATTTTTTTAACCATTAAGGTATATTTCAATCGTTCTTACAAATTTCAAACAGTGATCAGAATTCATTCTATATTGATGGATGAATATAATACTGGCAATATTGGGAATACTGTGTTGTTCCAAGATATTACTACTATTGAAAACGTGATTTGCCGTGTGTGTGTGTGTGCATTTTTTGGTAAAAAAAATAGTAACATAAATTTTATATTCTTTTTTCAGATACTACAAAAGAAGTCAAAATAGCAAATAACATAAAGAGGGCAAACAATCTGTGAGCTGCGTAATGCAAAACCAAATAGGATGTAACCATAAAATTTCATGTATGCCAAGAATTTGCGTACTAGACAAATACAAATAATGAAACAGTAAAGTCATTGTTAATAACGAAATGCATGGTTTTTTCTTTTAGATTAAAAATATACAGATTTTATATTGCCACAGAAAAATTAGAATCATGACTTGTTTTTAACAGTTTCCAAAGAAAATAAGCATTTAACAATTTTAAAATATTATCTGAATTGAGTTCAGTGTATACTAATCCTCTTCCAGCACAGCTTCATGTCAGTCCTAACTCTGTTCATACATAAAGAACCTTAGGATTTAGTCCGACAGTTCTGAAGCCCAGCTGCAGAGTACAATCACTTAGAGATCAAGTTCAATGCTGGTGCTTAGCCTCCACACCAGCCTAAATAAATCAGAACCTCTGATAATGGGCTCAGACATCAGTATTTTTAACGAGTTCCCCAGGTGATACTAATGGGTTGAGAATCAGCACTAGTCCCAAATATTCATTTTATAGATGAGAAAACAAACCTAAAGAAACAAACTTCCCTGAAATCAAAGTTACTAAGAGGCAATGTCAGGGAGCTTACCCAGGATCTTCTGATTCAAAACACAGTGTTAAACATGGAAACAGCTTTTAATTTTTCTCACTGTTCACTGGTGACTTGACCCTCTCCTTCAATTCTAATTATTTGCTTTGATAGAGCCAAATATATCATCTCTCTATTTTAATTATTTTTTTTTCTGATATGTTCTGAAAATAAAACAACTCCCTTAAGATGTTGGGGTAAACCTGGTATATTAGAGTTCTCCAGAGAAACAGAAGCAATAGGGTGTGTGTGTGCATGTATAAATGTTTACATAAAAGTAGATTATGAAGAATTGGCTCATGCAATTATGGAGGCTCAGAAGTTCCAAGATCTGCAGTCAGTGAGCTGGAGACCCAGCAGAGGCGTTAAGTAATTCCAGTCTGACTCCAAAGGTCTGAGAACCATGAGAGCAGATGCTGCAAATTCCAGTCCAAAAGCCAGCAGGCTCAAGAACCAAGAAGGATCAATGTTTTAGTCCCAGTTCGAAGGTCAGAAAAGCCTGATGTCAGAGCTCAATCAGTCACGCAGGAGGTATTCCCTCTCACTCAGCCTACTGAGGTGTTTGACTGGGGGATTCCCACCCACACTGGGGAGGGCAGTCTGCTTTATTCAGTCTATTGATGCAAGTGCTAATCTCATTCAGAAAAACCCTCACAGACACACCCAGAATAATGTTGGCCAACGTCTGGGCACCCTGTGTCCCAGTCAAGTTGACACATAAAATTAACCAATTTACTTGGAATCCAGAAATTCTATACCCCAGTTCTCAGACAGGTACAACCCATTTCCTTGTCTCACCAATACACTGCGCCATCAAGCTCCGGGCTCCTAGTGATTGCTTCACCTGTTGATCTACCAGTTCAGGATCATGTAATATTTGTGCTGAATGGAATATGATAAACCACAATGAAGAGTCATTGGAGTTTGTGTTCTTGCTTCTTCTGCTTGATGTGAAAACAACCCTTATTTTGAGAGAGACTTAGGACTGACTTTCCTTCCCATCAGATGAGGCCACAAAATCAGTAACCCTACTGACATGTACCTGAAGCACATGTTAAAGACGATAATTCAGCTAAAAGCTGAATGTGCCTGGCACAAACAAATGCTTGATGACTGATGAAATAAATGATCCCATCTGACTTCTACTTCCACATCTAAAGAAAACTCCAAAACTAAGATATTTAGGTAAAAGATCATTATCATTTTCTTTCATAAAATACTTATATATATATATATATATATATATATTTTTTTTTTTTTTTTTTTTTTTTTACAAAGGGGAAATATAAGCCACTTCTATAACTTTTTGGCTGTTGTGAGTGAGGTATTAGGCTGAACTGTCAATTTTCATTTCTCAGGAAAATTTGCTTTTGACTAAATGAACAGCACTTTCAGAACGTGGGAAAGACTGTGCTCTCTATGTCAATCAACAGCAGTTCTGTGGGTTTTTTAGGAAATTGTTAATCATCACCTGGAATTACATTAAGTTATTTTTGCCCCAAAGGATAGAAACTAAGATATAAGATAACCTTCCAGTTAAACATGGAGAGACTGCAGTCAACTTGAGAATCCTAGTTAAGGCGTGATTCTCTGTTCCTCTTCATTTTCAGGTAGCTTTTTGTGGATAGAAAAATGCCATGTGACAGCAAGCTGACCCTGTAACATACTATACAAATATGGTTGGGATAATAGATGTCCAGATCAAGCTTAGAGCCTTCTGCCTCTCCCAATAATGAGACTAATTCAAAATTGTTTGTTTTCCAAAATCACACAGAATCAAAATATTAATAGAACCCATTACTCAATGTCTTCTGTGTGTTGACGTATTTACAAGTATTATATCATTTAATTATAACTCTAATAACTAATTAATTTAGAATTTTTTTTTTTTTTAAGTTGAACACAGTAGTTATAGAGGTATATCTCCCCTGCTTTTCTGGAAGTCAGCTGTACCCAACTAGGTATGTGACTGCATGAGAAGTTCTAAATTGTTAAAATTAGGTAAGAGCTAGTTCCAGAAGTCTTCCAGCCAGTATTTTGGAAGAACAGAGAATATACTACTTTTTCTACTACAAACTTTTAGTATCTTAAGAAAGAATAAGATTTAGTAATTGAGACATGGATGGATCTAGAGACTGTCATACAGAGTGAAGTAAGTCAGAAAGAGAAAAACAAAGATCGTATATTAACGCATGTGTGTGGAATCCAGAAAAATGGTACAGATGAGCTGGTTTGCAGGGCAGAAGTTGAGACACAGATGTAGAGAACAAACGTATGGACACCAAGGGGAGAAAACCGCGGGGCGGTGGGGATGGTGGTGTGCTGAATTGGGCGATTGGGATTGACATGTATACACTGATGTGTATAAAATTGATGACTAATAAGAACCTGCTGTATAAAAAACAAAACAAAAAAGAATAAAACAAAAACAACATGCTACACACTTAAAGTACCAGGAACTAATTCCCAATATAAAGATTGTCATTAATCACCACTTCCTTTATTACCAGAAGCTTTTGAACTACTTTTGCAGTGGTCGAGACTCTGTAGCTTGTCTGTAGCTAGCCAGGTTTGTTTCTTTCACTTTGAGCTTTAAAGAATCCAAGATACTAAAGTTCAGAGAAGCAGGTGGAGACCTGTTAAAGAAGCAAGTGTCAAAGGGGCAATAGCTGCAGCTACTGCAAATGTAGGCACCCACTGGCCAAGGCACACCTGGAATAATTCAGTGATTTTTCTGCTCTGGTTGCACTCTCTGGGGAACTTTGAAAAATTCCTGATACCCAGGTCCCACTGCCCCAGAGATGTGAGGTGGGGCTAGAGCATCTTATGTTTGGAAACCTCTCCAAGGGTTTGTTATGTGCAGCCAGTATAGAGAACCACTGACTCAGATGGGTTTGAAAAATCCTGCAGGTCATGTGAATGTAGGCAATTTGTAATATCCCCATGATGACAAAATCTGAGGGACTCCTCCTCACTCATACACCATTGACTCTCCTTTCTGACATGCCCTCCCTTTATTGTTACTCAAACATTGCTCTTTTTTCATTTTGAACTTATATTAACTCTAAAATAACAGGGATTTGAAGTAGGGAAAGTACTGTGAGTTGCTATGAATTCTCTAACTCACAGAGTGGCTTTCATCAGAGGTAAATAGATACCTGGGACTTTGATCCTTCTGTTATATTTTGTTTAATTTATCTTCATTCTCAATTCTTCACAGTTTAGGTATCAAAGATGTCCTACATTGTTCCTCAGAAGTCAGAAATATGTAATAAATGTAATGACAAATTGCAAAGCTTCTTTCCTTTCTTCTCAACTACCCAGATGCAAAAATGACTTTTAAAGCCTTTGATATTAATAGTGAAATTAAACACACACATGCTATTATTAGAGCACAATATACCAGGACTGCTCTAAACACTTTGCGTATATTAATTCATTTAATCCTAATAACAACTCAATAACAAAGTAATATTTTACATCCATTTTACAGATGAGAAAAGAGAGGCATGGAGAGGTTAAATTTCTCAAGGTCACCAACAAGTAGGTAGCAGACAATTACTCTTTTAAAATCTCAGTTCTTAACTATAGTACTATGATGCCTCTATGAAAATTAAGATTTACCTTCCTAGAGTAGACAGATGATTTACCATATTATGCTTAAAATTAATGGATTCAGTCTTCATAGCTTAGTGGGATAATGCAACAGAAACAAAATTTATGTTTTATAGTATTTTCTGAGTCATAAAGATACCAGAAAAATCACCTTGAAAGCACTAAATGCATCCTCCAGTCCTCAGAAAAACAAGTATGTGATATTGGGATCACCTAGGAACTATCAGAAAAATAAGTCACTTCAGAGGCTCCTTTAAATAAGGAGTCACTTTGAGTAAACTCAGGCAAATCCCCTCAGAAGAGTTGGTAAAAATAGCATGGAAAGTTCAATGAGTTGGGGAAAGAGAAGAAAAAAGTTCCCACAATCCTAGGAAACATCTAATTGTTCTAAGCTTCAGAACTGGTTTTAACATTTTAATCAATGACAATTCACTTAAATGAACAGTCTCTGAAAGCCAACCAATCAATGACAGCCACATCCTCTGAAAGTCAGCCAATGAGCAGCAGACTCACTCCAGTGGAAAGCTTCTAAGGCCTCAGTTAACCTGCTCCCAAGTCTGTAATTCATGTGCCAGTGATCTAAATGAGATCGTCAGTTTGCTTTGCTCAGCAAGACTGCCTGACCAGCATAGCACTCCCTTACTTTACTTTCTTGGTTTCAGATACTGAGTGGTGATCTCTTCTCTCAACAGAGGATTCATTTAAGTGTTTTTGTTTTAAAAGCTTAAAACGTAATGCTATTCCAAACCTAGACTGCACCCAGTAACAGTAGTTCTAAGTGTATGATGTAGAGCAAGTGATGTCTAGTGCTGACAGGGTGACCTTTTGGTAGACTGGCACCCATCGACAAAGTTTCATAGGTGAACCAAAAAAGCTACATATGAAGATAGGTCTTCCATGAGGACCTAAGCACAGGGCAACCTCTGCTGTTAGACTGAGAAGATGCAATTGTCCTTTCATGGAATTAAGGCAGCCTTGAAATGGTTCTAGGTGAGGGAAACCTCACTGCATCAGGGAACACCATGTTAGAAGGGCAATCTAGTCTTCAACACTGACGAGACCTGGTACAGAAAAGCAACTTCTCTGTCCATTTTGGTAGAAAAGCTGGACATCTTTTGAATTGTATAAACCTTTAAGGTTTAGGGCAGTTCAGCAGGAAGATCTTTAAAAGTTAAGTGGTATATTTCCTGTTAATAAGGCATGTGGATTCTCAAACAATAAACTGGAAAAATAAGAGATATATGTGTATTTGCACCTCAAGCTTGGAAGAAAGTTGATACTTGTGAATGTGTAATTTCTATTGAATAATGAAATCTCATGGCTCTTTTGGGTACTTTCTAAAATCTCTTCTTGAAGAGAGACCTTACCTGAGATCCTATTTAGATATGTTAGAATTTTATATAATGTAGAAATTCTTGAATATCCATATTATTTTCCCTATCACTACCAAATCCTCGTTTTACTTCTATATAATATTTTTGATGTATCAGTTTTAGTTCTCTTTAATCTTCCCTAGGAATTAAGTACCCACATATTACGAGTATTATAATCCTAATTTCTCAGGTACCATTGTAGAAGGAAACCATCAAAGACATCCTAACATTTTAGTCACAATATTTTGATGGTTCAAATCATGGAACAAATTTGTATAAGGTTTAGTTTATCTGTTAGAGACAAGAACAAAAACCAGCTCCATGATCTTAGAAACATGGGTAAAGGTTTCTATGTATAGTATAGAAATCTATATATCTTTACTGTGTTATTTATATGCCAATTTTTCTGTTCAAAGTTTTGCAAATTACTGCTGATAACTTTCTATAATATAGCCATACTTATATAAACTCTTAATCAAAGAAAATCCAGCTTATACCAGAAGACAAATAAGGCATTACTCAACTGACACCAGCTATTAAAAACAAATATAAACTGTAAGGAGAACATTACTTTTAATCTGTTGAACGATGAAAAAGAATGGTGGTAATAGACATTAGCAATTTTATTTTATACTAAAGTTAAAAAATATACTTGGTAATTACTTTGCTCAATTTGTCGGATGTTAACTGTGTCTACAAGGTAATAAACACTCAATAAATGTTAGTATTATTGTTGCTGTTAATTTTTAGCCTTTGATGAGAGGCAAATGGATGATAATCTTTTAAAGTGTGCAAATAAAATATTAAGACAATTCACCCTTTTAAAAACTTCTATTCTTTTGCATAAGTTTTGTAATTCACACAATATTTGGAAGAGTGGTATAATGTATACATAAGTTGTGTAGTCAAATCATTACTATGTCATCAATTATCTTTAGTTTTTTTTATTTTGCTGTGATGCTCAGTCAGAAAAGTATGGTAATTTCTGACCTAGAGGTAATCAGATCTACATCCACATTACAATAATCTCAGGATAGTTCACCCTTTAGAAAACAAACTATTTGCTATGAATTAGAAGACAATTCCCAGTCTAGGAGAATAAATAGGATGTTAATGGCAGAAAAGCAAACCAGTCTCTAGGCCAGAACTGCTGAATTTGACCAGAGCAGACAGCAAGCCCCACCTGCCCGACATGGGCACCAAGCAGTGGTTGGCCTGCAGTGCCTAAGGTGGCTGCCTGTTCAGCTAGGCATAATATAGTTACTCAGTGATTAGGGACTTGAAAACTCATCCTGGCCCCTCCAGGCCCCTGACAGCACATTGCTGATGACAGTAAATGGGAGAAGCAGCTCACTAATGCAGACAAAGTTCTCACAGTCACTGGGACATCCCTACTCTAATTCACTACCAGAAGCTCAACCTCAGGAGCAGAGAGCCGTGTAAATTACTCAGACCCCAGGTGTGTCTCTTTTTTTAAGGGATGCCTCAATATTTAAATAAATTTTGAATTTGAATTCTGTCCAGTAGAATATTCACTCTCCTTTAGCCACTGCCTCTACCACTAATTATAAGCTTTTATTCACAGCTTCCCTCATTTTCTTTATTTACTTGGCCCTGAAGGCATTTGAATTTATAACTCCTATGACTAACCTGTCAACTACAGGAGGGCAGGGATTATGTCAGTTTCATTCACTGATGTATATTTGGCACCCACCAGAACACCGTATACAGTGTAGGCTATCATTAATATTTGATGAAGCAAAGAATGTATAAATGGATGAATGGCAGCCTTGTATTCAGATTTCCTGAGTGAGCAGCAGAGAAGTAAAATCTGTACGTGCCCACTTTGTTCATCTTTAGAGTCCTTAAAATTGATCATTACTTGTTCCCTTTAACTCTGGCAAACAGATGCAAATTAAGGCAGGCTATCTAAACTGGTTACTATGATACCAAATGACAAATCTCACTTTCTTCTGAGTCCTGGAGGTGAAGGTTACCAAGTGAATCCAGACCACTATATTTGTGGGCACACTCAGTATATAACATATTGCTTCTAAAAGACAAACAACATATAGCTGCACTGGCATCTGTCATATCCTTTAAAATAATAATCTGTCTCAGAGAAAGAGAAAAATGGGGAAAGGGGATTCTTAACAGCCAAGATAAACAAAGCTAGGACAAACTCCTTTCATTGGTACAAAATCTGACAGTCTCATTTACGAGTGGCTCCAGGATAGAGTGTGAAACCAAGAGAGGTTATTGTCATCAACTTCTCTTTGAAAAGGCTAGCCTTTGAATTTTTGGCACCTTGCTCAATGGCTTTGGAACAGGCGCTTGGAGACAACAAAACATTTCCATCACATCTTTATGCTCTTTTGAAAACTTTCTATTGCTTAAAAACACACAATGGTTCTTAATCTCATTGTTGTATATGATCTAGAAATTTCATCTCCAAAACTGAGAAAACATATGCTGGCAGGGAAGTACAAAATGATTGCCTCTTTCTAATACCTGCGGTCAGAGCATGATAATAACTGTGTAAGACAACTTTTCCCTTCTCTCAAAATAATTATGGCTCTCTAGAATTAAGCATCTGTGCTACCAGATGTTCCTGTCAAACACGTAAGCAATGGGTTTGAGCACTGCACAAACCTGGCTAGCTTCCAAGAATCTTTTTCTGAATACCTCAGCAAAAGCAGGTGGCTTTCTGAAGTCCTAGATTTTAAGTACCAGACCACACTAATCCAGTTTCATAAGGAAGACATGGTTTTCTCTAGTGATGGATTGAATCTGTTCAGATTCAAGCTACTACTTTGGGGCTACGGATAAACACTTTTATAGCTATGTTTTAAATGGACGGAATATAAACTCAAACATTTAACATCACTAATAAAAAAAGATAAATAATTATAAACCAAAATTATTTCACTATTTTCCCTCAAATAAATGACATATTGCTGTCATGGCAACTAACCAAATGACTCTGTAAGAATAGGAAGAAAATTTTCTTTCTTTCTTTTTTTTTTTTTTTTTAGAAAAAGATGCAACGTTAACGTTTTAGGTAGCCTGTGAAATGTTTGTTACATAATACAATCGGTGTTAGGCAGCCATTAAAATGTTGATTTTGAGATGCAGTGAGTTTTAATAAAGCACATCATAAAATTAGATGCAATTCTTAAAACTGGAGATTCTCCTTCCTTTTTGATATTAAAATAGGCTTCAATTTATGAAATAATGATAGTAGACCATAGTTCCATTTTTTGTCTTTACTTGATTAAATTAAAAATTGATAACCATAAAAATATTTGAAGAAATTAAATGTAAAATACTGATGTTTCAGTAATATTTAAAGACACATCTGCTTTTTTTAACTCTAAATTTACTTCAGAAGGTATTTGTTAACCTTTTCCTAAAAGAATGTCTCAGTCAAAATCAGTGCTTCTCTCTAGCAAGAACTGCTTAAATGAAAATAATTTGGAAATTATATTAAAATGAAGCTACTTTATGCACATTTTTTGTGATTAAATGAGTGATGCATTTCAGATCTTAGAAGACTATGTATCTACATGATGCCAGTAAATCAGAATTTATTTAAATTTAGTAAAAAAACAAAAACAAAAACAAAAACCAAGTTTTCTTTTTTTCCCAAAAAGGTAACTGATTGATTTTCCTACTACTATTTTGTCATCATGTGGCTACAGGGAAAACATACACACACACAATGAAGGAAAAGAGTAACTTTAGGTCTTTTAAAATTATTTTTTCTATTCAATTCATATGATTGAAGCCATCCATTCTTCAAAATCTACTTCTTCCAGTATAGTTAGTAATACATGTGATATGCCCAACATTATAAAGTAAGATAAGTCAAACTCTGAGTTTAATTTCACCTCTGATTTATCTATATTTTTCTTCTGCATCCTCTCACTACAAGCTAAATTATTTTAGCTTGCCAGTTACTTATTAGTAGCCCCACCAGAGGGCAGACAGGGGAAAGCTCAGACTAAAATCTCAAATAAGCACAATAGTGTTATTTACTCATTTTCCTACCAAAGTCGGGGAGATATTGGATGCTTATTTCAGAGTTTTGCATAGTTTTCCATAGTCATCTCATCTCTGGGTAGACCAGAAACTCTCTTCACGATCTAACAATTATCTAGAATAAATCTTAGTGGAACTGAGTTTATTTTGTTTAATCTGTATACAGATTAGTTAAGAGTCAAAGATACACATCAACCAAATTTAAAATTCAAAAACAGTGCATAATAACAAATCAATAGGGAGACTTCCACTGGTGAGATTTTTCACTATCTTGTGGGAACCATGAATCATAACTTATTACCAAATATAGTATGTGTCACATTTTCAACCATGAGAGTTCTGACACAGGCGAAAACAAATACTATATTAATCCAAACTGTATGCTGTAAAAACATATAAAACAATTTCCACATCCACAGGAGTCAGTACTTGATTCCAACTGTAGGTCTGAAATAATATAAAGGAGGTTTAATAGCAACTTTATTATATTTGTCAAAAGAGAGGATTCCTTTCAAATTCAAAATTCTTTGAAATGGTAGGGAGGATTGTTCTAGAATATACTTTTAAAGAAATTTTAAATACCATAATTATAAGGAACAGTAAATCATTACTTCCAAAATAATTTTATACATTTTTGCAATAGCAATAATAATCCAGGTGAACAACTACTGAGGAGCTTCACAGAGTAATACAAAATTTAATGCTTTAGTTATCAGTAAATTAGCCAAGAACTAATGTACTTCACTACTATGTCTAAAGAGCTTTATCTTTGAGGCTAGATTTATAAACACAGGCTCAAGAAGGTCAAAAGAAAGAAAAAAATCATTTTGTTTATGGTAAGTTTTATCTGCTGCTCTCCAAACCCAGAGAAACTATGTTAATTCTAAAGGTAAACTGTTCAAAGTCCTTAATAGTTAGATCTGTTAGTGGGTTTATATTTGTTGAATGCCACCAATAAGTAGGTATACTGGGAAAAAGAAGTGTCTTTATTCTAACTGAAGAGATATAAGCAATTTACTAAATGAAAAATCCAGGTAGCTAAAAGGAGTGTTGGCATGCCAACGGGCACAGCACATATTGTTATAGAGGAGGTAAATGGACACTGATTTACAACAGTCATCCAAACATGGGATATACTGGCTACAGAAATTTTGCCACCACTAAATGAACAGTAAGGGATCTGAGGCAAATATCCTGCCTACTGGCAAATACTAGATCCTCCAAAATTCCTCTCTATCGAAAGATGAATTCAAAGATTTAAAATTTAATATGTATGAAAAAATGCAGTAAATTAAGGAGAGAATGGTGGTGAATAACAAAAAAAAAAAAAAGAGGGAATTTTTTTAAGAAAAAAAGATTTAATACCAGTAAGTGAAGAAGAATATTGAAACTATTGTTCTGAAAATATATAAGGTTACAAGGTCTCTTTGAAATCCTGTAATTTTGTATGAAGTCAGACATAGGCTGAGATTCAAAGAGTGCTTCTCAAAATGAGTAAAAATGTCAAGATATCAAAAAACACAACAGTGAAGTTAGAATCAGCATTGGAGACATTAAATACCATAACTGGTGTTGGAGAAAATTAAATCAGGGATTTAGAGAGTAAATCTGAGAGTAAAAAATACAGAGGAAAAAAAAATCAAGTAGAACAAGCAGCATGCTCAATTCTGTGTATAGCATGATGCTGCATGTGGGGATTACATTTATTAAGAATAAACAGAGGAAATAGTCAAATGTGCTAATAGTGGCTATCTCTGAATTGTGCAATCAAGTGAGGATTTTGCTCTTAATCTTTACATTTTCTCAATATAAATAGTTTTTACAGCTAGTATGTACTATTTTTATAATCAGAAGGAAAAGTAAACACACACAGGCTCAACTCGACTTATACATATTTTTGGTGTATCCATTGATGGACTGACTTTGCCTACAGTAACCAATCCCTGCTGTCGGATCAGTCTTAGATTGGAGGCTTTGTAAAGCTGCTACCTTTAAATTACAAGAATGAAGCTTAATTAACCTAGGCTCTATTTCTCCCTTTCAACTCTGCATACTTTAAAGTTCCATGAAGCTGCTACTTAGAATTAATTCTAACTTGTAAAGGCATGCCATGTTGGATGATTGTTGGTTACGCCATTCAAGAAAGATACTCTTTTATAAGTCTTCTTTAATAACCCAAGAAGAAATTACATAGAATAATTTGAAAAATATCATCTCCAAGATCTAACGTTTTTGTTATTCTTTTAAATTATCTTGGGGGGGGGGTGGTGGGATGAACTGGCAGATTGGGATTGACATATATACACTAATATGTATAAAATAGATAAGTAATAAGAACCTGCTGTATAGCACAGGAACTCTACTTCACTTTGCTGTACAGTAGAAATTAACACAACATTGTAAAACAACTATAACCCAATTAAAAAAAATTATCTTAAGCTCTATTTTAAAGTTCTCCTTTATGAATTTGCTTAGTTTCTCCTAATGAAAATTTAGGAAAACTTCCTTTTATTCAATTTTTCATGAAGACAGAAGAAAACAAACACTACTTTTTCTACAATAATGTCTATTGTGCAGAGCAAGCTAGTATGATATGGTAGAGGGAACACCAGCTTCGAGGTTAAATAAACTGAAATCAAATCTCAGCTCCATCCTTACTAAGTACAAGTCATTGGGCAAAGAAATAATCATTCTGAGAGCAGCTCCCATATCATTAAAGAAAAAACAAATCTAACTGCTAATACATTTATTCCCCAAACTCTATGCCAGACACTATTCTATTTACAGGTACTTTGGGATTTAACGAATTACTTTCTGTAACATCTATATGCCAATTTTTAAAGGGCCTCCCTTATTCAATATTAGCTTTTCTACAAAAGCGAACTTTAAAGTGAATGCTAGATTATTATTTTCTCTTTATTTTTTCTAACATTAACAATTAAATGACTGGAACTTTCAATATTAAATTTGTATTGAGATGCCAAACAAAATCACGCCATTTTTGTTGACTGTTTATGACTGGTACAGGAGAGAGTTAGCAGTTCTGCAACTATCCTGTTTTCAGAAATGGCAAAAAGCATACCGTGATTAAATATTTTAAATGCAAAGAATTAATTTTTAGGGTCAAGTAGAATAACAACTGCTACTGTCTAATATATATCATGCAATTTATCTTTGCATGAATTAACAAAGGGGGATATTTATGTGCATTAAGACATGGAGAACGAAAGCCTCATCCACCAGAGGGCAAAGAGCAGGAGCAAAAGAACTACAATCCTGCAGCCTGTGGAATGAAAACCACATTCACAGAAAGACAGACAAAATGAAAAGGCAGAGGGCTAAGTACCACAGGAAGGAACAAGATAAAACTCCAGAAAAACAATTAAATGAAGTGGAGATAGGCAAGCTTCCAGAAAAAGAAATCAGAAAAATGACAGTGAAGATGATCCACAACCTTGGAAAAAGAATGGAGGCAAAGATCGATAAGATGGAAAAGACCTAGAAGAATTAAAGAACAAACAAACAGAGATGAACAATACAATAACTGAAATGAAAACTACACTAGAAGGAATCAATAGCAGAATAACTGAGGCAGAAAAACGGATAAGTGACCTGGAAGACAGAATGGGGGAATTCACTGCCATGGAACAGAATAAAGCAAAAAGAATGAAAAGAAATGAAAACAGCCAAAGAGACTCCTGGGACAACATTAAACACACCAACATTCTCATTATAGGGGTCCCAGGAGGAGAAGAGAGAGAGAAAGAACTCGAGAAAATATTTGAAGAGATTACAGTTGAAAACTCCCCTAACATGGGAAAGCAAATAGCCACCACCCAAGTCCAGGAAGCACAGAGAGTCCCAGGTAGGAAAAAGCCAAGGAGAAACATGCTGAGACACACAGTAATCAAATTGACAAAAATGAAAAACAAAGAAAAGTTATTAAAAGCAGCAAGGGGAAAATGACAAATAACATACAAGGGAACTTCCATAAGGTTACCAGCTGATTTCTCAGCAGAAAGTCTACAAGCCAGAATGGAGTGGCACGATATATTTAAAGTGAAGAAAGGGAAGGGCCTACAACTGAGATTAGTCTACCCGAAAAGGATCTCATTCAGATTCAACGGAGAAATCAAAACTTTAGAGACAAGCAAAAGCTAAGAGATTTCAGCACCACCAAACCAGCTGTGCAATAAATGCTAAAGGAACTTCTCTAAGTGGGAAACACAAGAGAAGAAAAGGACCTACAAAAACAAACCCAAAACAATTAAGAAAATGGTAATAGGAACATACATATTGATAACTACCTTAAATGTGAATGGATTAAATGCTGCAACCAAAAGACACAGGCTTGCTGAATGGATACAAAAACAAGGCCTGTATATATGCTGTCTACAAGAGACCCACTTCAGACCTAGGGAAACATACAGAGCAAAAGTGAGGGGATGGAAAAAGAAATTCCATGCAAGTGGAAATCAAAAGAAAGCTGGAATAGCAATACTCATATCAGAGAAAATAGACTTTAAAATAAATAATGTTACAAGACACAAGGAAGGACACTACATAATGATCAAGGGATCAATCCAAGAAAAAGATATAATATTTATAAATATATATGCACCCAACATAGGAGCACCTCAAGACATAAGACTGCTGCTAACAGCTATAAAAGAGGAAATCAACAGTAACACAGCAATAGTGGGGGACTTTAACACCTCACTTACACCAATGGACAGATCATCCAGACAGAAAATTAATAAGGAAAAATAAGCTTTAAATGATGCAATAGACCAGATAGATTTAATTGATATTTACAGGACATTCCATCCAAAAACAGCAGATTACACTTTCTTCTCAAGTGCACACAGAACATTCTCCAGGATAGATCACATTTTGGGTCACAAATCAAGCCTTGGTAAATTTAAGAAAATTGAAATCATATCAAGCATCTTGTCTCACCACAACGCTATGAGATTAGCAATAAATTACAGGGAAAAAAACGTAAAAAACACAAACACATTGAAGCTAAACAATAAACTACTAAATAACCAACAGATCACTGAAGAAATCAAAGAGGAGATCAAAAAATACCTAGAGACAAATGACAATGAAAACACAATGATCCAAAACCTATGGGATGCAGCAAAAGCAGTTTAAATGGGAAGTTTACAGCAATACAATCTTACTTCAAGAAACAAGAAACATCTCAAATAAACACCTCTGTGTTCTGATGTTGCCTTAACATTCTGCTGTTGCAGCAGTTAAACACTGTGTCCACACACACCTTGAACTAACATTTCATATGATATATTTCTGAGCTATGAAACTTTTTACCTAATAGCCAGGTAGACTGGTAGTCTGGGAGTGTAAAGCCACTCAGCTGAGTTAATTCTCAACACCCTGGCTGGTGATGTTCTCAGAGAAGAATGCTGTGCTTTGTCTGCAAGTAAGAGAAAACCTTGAATTAAAAAACAAACAAACAAAAAAATTTAAAA
Organism: Balaenoptera borealis; assembly: GCF_965194805.1. Lineage (NCBI taxonomy): Eukaryota > Metazoa > Chordata > Mammalia > Artiodactyla > Balaenopteridae > Balaenoptera > Balaenoptera borealis. The sequence continues at coordinate 91,730,317 of NC_138862.1, forward strand.
AAAAAAACACAAAACCTTACACCTAAAGGAACTAGAGAACGGAGAACAAACAAAACCTAAAGTTGGTAGAGGGAAAGAAATAATAAAGATCAAAGCAGAAATAAATGAAATAGAAACAAAGAAAACAATAGCAAAGATCAATAAAACAAAAAGCTGGTTCTTTGAGAAGATAAACAAAATTGATAAACCTTTAGCCAGTCTCATCAAGAAAAAGAGGGAGAGGACTCAAATAAATCAAATTAGAAATGAAAAAGGAGAAGTTACAACCGACGCCACAGAAATACAAAGCATCATAAGAGATTACTACAAGCAACTCTATGCCAATAAAATGGACAACCTGGAAGAAATGGACAAATTCTTAGAAAGGTATACACTTCCAAGACTCAAACAGGAAGAAACAGAAAATATGAACAGACCAATCACAAGGAATGAAATTGAAACTATGATTAAAAATCTTCCAACAAACAAAAGTCCAGGACCAGAGGGTTTCACAGGTGAATTCTATCAAACATTTAGAGAAGAGCTAACACCCATCCTTCTCAAACTCTTCCAAAAAATTGCAGAGGAAGGAACACTCCCAAACTCATTCTACGAGGCCACCATCACCCTGATACCAAAACAAGACAGGGATACTACAAAAAAAGAAAATTACAGACCAATATCACTGATGGATATAGATGCAAAAATCCTCAACAAAATAGTAGCAAACAGAATCCAAGAGCACATTAAAAGGATCATACACCATGATCAAGTGGGGTTTATCCCAGGGATGCAAGGATTCTTCAATATACACAAATCAATCAATGTGATACACCATATTAACAAATTGAAGAAAACTGTATGATCATCTCAATAGATGCAGAAAACCTTTTGACAAAATTCAACACCCATTTATGATAAAAACTCTCCAGAAAGTGAGCATAGAGGGAACCTACCTCAACAAAATAAAGGCTATATATGACAAACTCACAGCAAACATCATTCTAAATGGTGAAAAACTGAAAGCACTTCCTATAAGATAAGGAACAAGACAAGGATGCCCACTCTTGCCACTATTATTCAACACAGCTTTGGAATTCCTAGCCACGGCCAGCAGAGAAGAAAAAGAAATAAAAGGAATACAAATTGGAAAAGAAGTAAAACTGTCACTGTTGGCTGATGACATGATACTATACATAGAGAATCCTAAAGATGCCACCAGAAAGCTGCTAGAGCTAATCAATGAATTTGGTAAAGTTGCAGGATACAAAATTAATGCAAAGAAATCTCTTGCATTCCTATACACTAACAATGAAAGATCAGAAAGAGAAATTAAGGAAACAATCCCATTCACCATTGCAATAAAAAAAATAAAATACCTAGGAATAAACCTACCTAAGGAGGTAAAAGATCTGTACTCAGAAAACCATAAGACACTGATGAAAGAAATCAAAGATGACACAAACAGATGGAGAGATATACCATGTTCTTGAATTGGAAGAATCAATATTGTGAAAATGACTATACTACCCAAAGCAATCTACAGATTCAATGCAATCCCTATCAAATTACCAGTGGTATTTTTTACAGAACTAGAACAAAAAAATCTTAAAATTTGTATGGAGACACAAAAGACCCCAAATAACCAAAGCAGCCCTGAGGGAAAAAAATGGAGCTGGAGGAATCAGACTCCCAGACTTCAGACTACTACAAACCTACAGTAATCAAGACAATATGGTACTGGCACAAAAACAGAAATATAGATCAATGGAACAGGATAGAAAGCCCAGAGATAAACCCATGCACCTATGGTCAACTAATCTATGACAAAGGAGGCAAGGATATACCATGGAGAAAAGACAGTCTCTTCAATAAGTGGTGCTGGGAAAACTGGACAGCTACATGTAAAAGAATGAAATTAGAACACTCCTTAACACCATACACAAAAATAAACTCAAAATGGAGTAAAGACCTAAATGTAAGGCCAGACAGTATAAAACTCTTCGAGGAAAACAGGAAGAACACTCTTTGACGTAAATCACAGCAAGATCTTTTTTGACCCACCTCCTAGAGTAATGGAAATAAAAACAAAAATAAACAAGGGGACCTAATGAAACTTAAAAGCTTTTGCACAGCAAAGGAAACTCCAAAGACGACTAAAAGACAACCCTCAGAATGGGAGAAAATATTTGCAAATGAATCAATGGACAAAGGATTAATCTCCAAAATATATAAACAGCTCATGCAGCTCAATATTCAAAAAAACATACAACCCAATCAAAACATGGGCAGAAGACCTAAATAGACATTTCTCCAAAGAAGTCATACAGATGGGCAAGAGGCACATGAAAAGCTACTCCACATCACTAATTATTAGAGAAATGCAGATCAAAACCTTAATGAGGTATCACCTCACACCAGTTAGAATGGGCATCATCAGAAAATCTACAAACAACAAACGTTGGAGAGGATGTGGAGAAAAGGGAACACTCTTGCACTGTTGGTGGGAATGTAAATTGATACGGCCACTATGCAGAACAGTATGGAGGTTCCTTAAAAAACTAAAAATAGAATTACCATACGACCCATCAATCCCACTACTGGGCATATACCTAGAGAAAACCATATTTCAAAAAGACACATGCACCCCAATGTTCATTGCAGCACTATTTACAATAGCCAGGTCATGGATGCAACCTAAATGCCCATCAACAGATGAATGGATAAAGAAGAAGTGGTACATATATACAATGGAATATTACTCAGCCATAAAAAGGAGTGAAGCTGGGTCATTTGCAGAGACATGGATGGACCTAGAGACTGTCATACAGAGTGAAGTAAGTCAGAAAGAGAAAAAGAAATATCGTATTTTAACTCATATATGTGGAATCTAGAAGAATGGTACAGATGAACCAGTTTGCAGGGCAGAAATAGAGATACAGATGTAGAGAACAAACGTATGGATACCATGGGGGGTAGCACAGGGGCAGAGGGGGGTGGTGGTGGGATGAATTGGGAGATTGGGGTTGACATATATACACTAATATGTATAAAATAGATAAGTAAGAACCTGTTGTATAAAAAAATAATACAAAGAAAACCAAAAAAAGACATGGAGAACATTTATGGACTCTTGATTAGATATTAAATATACAAGAGAGACAGAAAATGAGAGTCTGCACTTGTGTAAAATTATTCAATTTTTGCTTTGATACTTTAAGGTAAGTATAATACTTTTGTGGTAAGAAATTGAGACAGGTGCCTTGCCCAAAGTTATATACTATAACATGGTTGTGTCCACTGTCAGACTTTTGTAAGCAAATCTTCCAGGCTCTATGGCCTGTATTATTGCCTCTAGAAAGAATAATTATCCAACTTAAAAGTATTTTAAGACAAAGTCTTTTCAATATATACATGATGATGCATTATTAAAAGTTAAAATATGACAATGTACAAAAAATATTCTATAGCACAGATGGAAAGATATACTAATGACAGGTATTCATATCTCTCTTCAAATAGAATTTGACAAGCTAAAATACCTTTCAAGCAGCCAAAATCATGTGAGAATCAAATATTAACAGAAGATTTACCACCCTCAGAGAATCCAGTGAAGACCTATCCATAGAACCAACTTGTCTCTATAAAATACTGAATGAGACAGACTGCAAATGTTACTTGACATAGGTTGCAGTTCAATGAATCTATGAGAAAGTATTCAGACTGCATTTTGAACAAAGTATTGAGGCTACAGAGCATAGTGGAAAAGAGCACTGGCTCTGGATGCAGACTCCTGCGTTTAAATCCAGGTTCTGTTTCTTACTAGAAGTCTCAAGCAAATTACTTCGCAGCTCCATGCCTCAACTTCCCCATTTGTAAAAGAGGACAATAATAGTACTTTTCATAAGGTTGTTAAAAGGATTAAAAGTAAAATATTTAGTAAGGTAAGTAGCAAGATCTCGGTTTATATTAAAAGGGCAGTATTTCTATATATAAGCAAGCACATGATATTTTAAAAGTAAAACATGGCTGACTCAAAGTTACACATCATCATCAAGGACATGTTAATCTAAAGCACTTTGGGTTTAACAATGGCAACTGCCATTTCGCTTAATTCATTTCAGGAAATTTGTTCGAACTTAGATGCACAAATGAGAAAGGTTTAAATTTATTCAGGGAGGACAAGAATAGTACTAGGCTAAACACTTTGCTACGGCTACAAAACATTGATTTTTCAATCACAGATGGAGAACTTCATATGAGCTGTGGCCTTGCGCTGGGCACTGGGGCAGGGGTGAGGGGTGTCAAAGCATAAACAAGACTTTAGGAACTCATCAACTAATACTGAAGACGAGAAGGCAAACACCCATGGTGTTTTTCATGGACGCCGTACTTTTAAGTCTTCAGAGAAAATAGCAATATATGAAATGTTCTCTGAGGGATGGTGAAGGTTCTCCTAACCTGCTAAATTACATCCTCATCTGCTTCTGTCAGTGTCTAAAATACCTTAATCCTTTGCATAAAAAGGTGGAGTCCCTTGTTATACAATAAACACTCTCTGGAAGCAGAGCACATTAAACCATTAAACACGTATGTCAAAGTTAGTTCATTTAATTGCTTGGTTAGACCGAGAATTCTGGGGAGAGAAAACAGGATGAATATTCCTAATATTGTGGTATCAGATCAACTTGGTCAGCACATTTCTTACCCAATCTGAGCACGCATATCTCTAAACGCCACAGCAGATTTATCTGTACTTTCTTATGACATGTATAGATTTCTGCATTGAAATAAATGTATAATATTTCTTAGAACAGTTCATGTTGAATATCTCAATCAGGCTTTGTTAGGCCCACTGTTACTTTTAGTCTAAGGAATCATCTGGACTGCCTCTCCCTGTCTCTCTCTCTCTCTTTCTCAGACAACTCCTGTCTTCACATTCTCCTCTATGATCAAGTAGGTTACATATCCAACACTTGAAATTATATCTTGCCTATATTCTCAGTTATTTCTCTGCTTCGCCTGCTTAATGAGACCCCTGAACCCCAAATTGCAGCAGCGGTCCACCTAATATATCTGAACTTGTCCTACTGAGAGCTGCTGAAAAACTTCTCAGGTTGATATCACCATATTTTGCAGCATGGCTTCTCCAGAAGCAAGGACACTCAAGACGGTTATTAGGGAGGTAGCCCTCTGCGGCTGAAGCAGACTCTGACAGAGCGGACAACTGGAGACCAAGTGCTGAACACATTCTCTAAAGCTGGGTAGTGGTCCTTCCTTGACAGGGAGTCTGGGTAAGTATACCTCTGTATCCAGACCACATATTTATGGACTCTAATTTCAACTTTATTCTCCATGACAACCTGAAATCCTTTTATGATCCCACTTTAATTTTGCTTTTAACCCAAGTACAAAGAGCATAGAAATAATTTGAAATGCATAATTTTTTAAAGAAATGTTTTTCACTGTGGAGAAATGAGAGTTGAAGACCCATGCAATCTTCAAACATGAGAACATATATAATTTGGTGAGAAGTATCTACTCTTTGTTTCAAATAAAGATAAGGTTAGTGGTAATGAATCTGAATTACAGAAAGAATGAGTTAGGGTAGAAAAAATTATCTGAATATGAAAAATGAAATATAAGATGATGCCAAAGGAAGATCTATGATTCACTATCTATGAAGCATTTGCAAATAATGTAGATGGAAAAGTCTCTATTAGAACAGCAGAGACATAGGAAAGAAATTACCTCTTCTGGGCTTATGATTATATATTCGTATCCTTCTTATCTGATAATGGTGACTTTTGTATTCCTAAGAAAGATCAAGTTGTATTATGTATAAAGAGGGAAAAAAGAACATTTCCACAACACAAATTACAAAGTAGAAAGGAATCCAAACTTCTTTTTCTCACTGAGTCACTTTTTCAGGTATTACACAAATATCCAACACCAATATTTTGTTTTATGATTATCAGAACAAGGATATATTTTAAACAGAAGCAGTAATTACCAAAGAAATGAATAAATCTGAGGGTAAATCTACCTTCTTCCTAAATATGATAGTTTATATCTCCTAAATATTTAATCAAAGTATTTGCTTGGAAAATCTAATTTCCACAAGGAGACTTTTCAGACAAAATATCCCTGATTCTCAGAGAGTAAAATCTGTATAGGTTTTAAATATCTTATTGGGTAAAATAGTTCAGAGAGAAAAATGTTCCAGTTCTTACAACAAAGTATGCATAAAATACTTAATTTATATGACCTTTGAAAAAGTATTTATAAAAAACGAAGGGAAAGAGAAATAAAACCCCCATTATTTCTTTTAGAAAAAAAGCTTAAAAATCTTAGGCCCTGTGAGTTTCCTATTTATGCGTCACAGCTCTAAACCCAGACTTCCAATAGCCATACATATTCATAATCATTTATCTATATTTCCTAGATCCAAAAGGCTCTGAAAACCAAAATCATTTTTTGCTAACTTTGCAGCAAATTCATCTGATGGCAAAACTGCATCTCTACTGACATTAGACTACTTAGAATCTTAAGGTATCTTACACCAAGAGTTACATGTTTGGCAGCAAAAATATTTATGTTTTATTACCTGTGCTTCCCAAAACTCTATTGGGGTGTTATATACTATATTACCATAATATGTAAATCTGAAAAAAAACCCCTAAAAATCTCAAAACATCTGGATTTAAAACATACCTGGCCCCAAAGGTTTTGGACAAGAAATGGTGACTCTATCTCTGGGTGATTGCCTATGACCCATGTTAGTTTTTCTCAGCATCGACTGAGTCACTGTTCGGTACTTCTCTTAGTCTGTGTATCTCTGTATCCAGTCTTCTAGAACAGGCACCGTGACAATCTGCCTCATCCTCCTTTTGGCTTCTTGAATCCCAGTCTTCTCTCAGACTTCCTTTCCCTTCTGACATTTGTTTCTCACTCTACCCTCTGCCTTGAGACTCCTTTTACTATCTCCAGCCAACTTAATCTCCCAGGAATGGCCTCTTACACCATGAGCAGACTTTTGGAGAAAGAAGAAAAAATATTTTCTAACTGGGCAAAATTTAAAAAGTGGTAAAATACTCTTTTGGAAAGATGATATTTGACACTTTTATTAAGATATTTAAAAACTGAGTCAAGCTTTTATCATGTTAATCCCACTTGTGGGAATCTAATCTAAAGAAACAATTCTACACTCTACTATATATAAAATAGATAACCAACAAGGACCTACTGTATAGCACAGGGATCTACACTCAATATCTTGTAATAACCTATAATGGAAAAGCATACAAAAAAGAATAGGTATATATATGTATAACTGAATCATTTTGCTGTACACCTGAAACTAACACAACATTGTAAATCAACTATATTTCAATAAAAATTTAAACATACAAAAAAGAAACAATTCTAAATATGAAATATATTTTATGCACAAGGTTCTTTATAGAAGTGTTACTTATAAGGTTGGAAAAAATGGAGTTAATTTGCACATACAATAAGAGGGGGTTAAATAAATTAAAGCATGCCACTTTATAGTATATTATGCAACCATTATAAATAATAATTACCAAGAATAAGTAAAACCATAATTAGGAAGAATGTGTTATAAAAATCTAATGATATAAAGTTAGGTTAAATAAACTGGGTAAAATAATACATAATATAAATGCAACTTTTTTCCTTGAAGTACACATGCTTGTGCAAAAGAAACACTGATAGGCAAGTTGTGATGGGATTGATGAAGATATCTTTTATTTTCCATACTTAGGCATTCTCAATTTTTCCATGATGGGAGAATATTACTGTGTAATGAGAAATATTTTTCTTGAATTGAAAGAAAGAGACATGCTTAAGACTACTAAATGCCAATCTTTCATACTGTTGACCATCTTACAAGGTTTAATTTTGGTGAATTCTATAGTCCCCAGAACAAAAACTTAACTAGTCGTTTAGTGAGAGAAATCCATTACATGGACAGTTATCTTTGCCCACCAATGATGTATTTACCTCTTTTCCAAAAATAATATTAGCTTTCCTGGAGTTATTTTTAAATCCAAATCCTTATGTGATGAATCATTTCAAACAAACTTCATCATTTTTATTGACTTATGCAAACAAAAGTTCACTCTGACCTCTTCAGAAAGTAGAAATCTGCTAAATAGTGTTGCCCTACATCAATCAAGCCTTTAATTGGTAGCAAATTTTAAAGTATGAGGTCATTTTTGAAGAACAGCCTCATTACTGTGAAAATCCCATTTAGCACCTCCAGACCAAAAAAAAATAAAAGAGCTGGATTTAAAAGTTTTCTCTTCAGGCAGTGCTTAAAAAATGTGCATCACGATGTCTTCAATAATAAATGGCTTCAATAAGAAGAACAAACAGAGAAAGTTGTCTCTGCCCCTCTCTCACCAGGCTGCCTGGCTCTAGGTCCCCTAATCAGTCCTTTAATCTACACATAGGACCACTCATCTGCCACGGGCAGCCTCAGTGCCACCCTAACTCATGTCCTTTTGGGGGGAAGTTTAAAGGACTGGAACAGTTAAGCTTATCCAGCTCATTGTGGGATGCTCAATGACGATTTAAGCTGACACCCTCACACACCACATACCCATAAGATTCTAAACATTGCCTCCGAGCTGCCTGCCTCCCCGCTCAGGTCAACTCAAAGCTCTTGGCCCAACACCCTGACTCTATCCTGCCTCGGCTTTGTGTTTGTTCAGTCTTCCTTTCCTTTGGAAGTAAAATGACCTTACTTTGGCTCCTTCAGCACCCAAGAGCGCTGACCCCCCCAGACACTCTGGCTCTGTCCACTTCACCTGATCTTCCCTCTCCTCACCCTGCGGAGCTGGTTCACGTTGGTTCCCAACCTACAAGATGTGCTTTCCAGAGCCTTGCTTTTGCTAAGTACTCCCGTTCCTTCTCCCCACAATACTTGAACGTTGGGTCTACAAATAGTTTTCAGCGTCTGCTAGAATGAGCTTCTCAGAGCTTATTCTTAACATTTTTCTCCAGAACTTCCGTCTGTTTCCTAAAATTGTACTCTTAGACCAACTGCCAATTTTTTCTGGTAGTTATTATATAAATACCTACTTATTCTCTTGACCCCAAATTTCTTATTAAGACATATACCTTCCCCTGATGTTAACACCCTCTATCCTCCAGGTACTGTTCATAGGACCTTCCAAGGGTTACCTGCTCTGAGAGATATTATCATCTCCACGTTTTGGACTTTATTGCTATGGGTCTCCCACTACCAGTTGAATTTGGGCTTTGAGATTTATACCTTTTTTTATTACTAATTTTTTTTCACCAGCAATTAGCTAAAATGGTGGCTGTTTATAAAAGTCATCATGTGTCTGTAAAAATCCTACTATAAGGTTTATAGTATTGGTTATTTACTTGTGCTTACTATACAAATCTGTGTTTATGTGTGTAGTGTGCCTATCATTTTTGGAGAGGAGCCTAGGGATATTAGCAAAGGAAATTCAACAATTTTCCCATTACTGTAAAAAGAAATATATGCCCTCATTCATCTTTCCAGCACAATGAATTATCAATTTTCTTGGCAAGTGTGTTAAATGATTTTGAAACAAATCTCTCACAGGTAATGATGATGCTCTATTAGAATTCTTCTCATTAACTGAGAATTAACTCATTCCTCCCAATGGGGAAATCGGCTCTCCAGAACATTTATGGGGATTGTAATGATAGGAGTTTAAACTGTTGAGGATAGTATTTGTTGAACAAAACTGATTATTTGCATTAGTAGTAGGCCAGGAGCCATCTATTTGTTAAATGAAGAGCTACAGACAAGATAAGGAAATAATTATATCTCAATTATGTGAAAAGAAAACAAAAAGGGCAAAACTTAACCATCAGTTAATGTAGAATATCAGCATTTTACTCTATGGGGTTATATTTGATGTCTTCGGATTTGAACTATAATACGTTCAACCTACATAACCATTACTTTTGTTAAATTGATTTCTGCTTCATTATGATGATGAACTTTATAGGCATTTTTTGTGTGTGTTAATTACCTTGGAATCAGTCTAGCAGGAAGCAAAGCAAGCATAGCAGACTAGAGCAGAGATAAGGGTCAGTGACCAAAAGCATATTTAAAGACTTAATGAGTTCGGTTTTTGCCCCTTTTGAAGGCCATTCTGACTGGAATTTCTTAGGGTAGGCCATCTTTAGGACTTGGCACTTAGTTGAACTGCCTTTTCTGTACACGTGATGTTGTATTCAAAAAAGCCACGAATATGGCAATAGACCAAGACCAAGAAGATAGACAGATATTCAGGTCTCACTTAGGGTGGAGGTGGCAAGATGGTTAAGAACAGTGATATATATTCAATACTATCAAATTTAAGTTCTTCCATGCTCAGTATTTCAGTATGTACTTACCTCCCATATTTAACACTCCACCCACCAAGTCTTCAGGACACCTGTATTAATTCCTGAAGTGGATGCTACACTTGTATTCCACTATATTTTTTACTCAGCACATCTTCTAATGCTATAAATTGGGAAAAATAATATTTAGGTGTCAGAGTTGTTTGAGGATTAAAAGTAATGTATTCAAAATACCAGATACATGGGATCAACACATGACAACTGTTGAACATTTTTGAGCTACAAAAGAGGCATGAAAGAGAACAAAAAAGAAGCTGGGAAGTTGATGGCACTCACAGTGAATTAAACGTATGTCTTATGTGGATGAGTATTATCACTTCCAGGAGATACAACAGAAACATGCGTGCACAAATAACTTTGCAGTTGGAAAAGAAAAGTGGCAAGTACAGGTTAAACTTCGGCTACAAGTAACCCTGAAGCTATTTGTCCAAGATAATTCTCCAAGGAATCCCAGTTTCCTAATTGATATGTCAAATAACACTTGAGCATATATTACAAGATATGGGAGGAAAAGAAACCAAATCAAAACAGAAGTAAACTGTGATTGTAGACAAACCATGCACACACACACACAAGACATACTCACTGCCAACACGTGTGTGTGTGTGCACATTCAAACTTCACTGCATAGAACTCTACAGAATCACCCTGAACACCACTAGCCAGAAGACAGATAGGTCATTATCTGAGGAGTTAACAACTTGCATTATATGCCTAAAGATGATGTCAACTAGTTGTTTGATCATGAGCAAATTATTTAATCTGTCTGACCTTTGGTTCTATCATCTAAAAATAAAGCACTAGATTTGATGACATTTAAGGTCTCTTCTAGTTCTAACATTCTATGAATCTGTAGAAATTAATAAGAAACCAAAGTGCAAAGAACATACTGGAGTTTTATAGCTAGGGGTCTACTGAAAATAAAAAGACACTCTCAGAATGGCATCAATGGCATTTCATAAAATTAATTGTACAAGTGAAAGACTCCTCACCAGTATCAAAAAAAGAAATGAACAGGTCAGAGTAATAAGCAAGGAAAAGAACGTCAGTTCTCTCACACTTCTTTCTGTAAAATTCATTCATATCTAAATCTTGATATTGAACTGCATTTCTCCTTGTAGTCCCCTATACCTGTTCAATTTCCAAATGAACTGAAACAATATAATAGGACATTTTCCCAATCTTCTGTGCAATGATGAGAATACAGAATAAAATCTAAGAGATAAAATCTCGGCAGGCTTTAGAACTGCCTACTAGCAACACAAAAGGCTGGGTGGGGGCAGAGGATAAATTGGGGAAATGATACTAATTAAATGATCCTATGATTCTTTAAAGTAGCCAGTCTTTAATTATTGACCATTATTTTATTCATTCTAAAGCTTGAAAAATTAGACAATTGTACTCTTAATATATCTAAGAATTTGGAAATATTTAAGTTAACCCTATATTTTTCCTTCTAAAAGATGACTGAAATTAATTTTACTAGCAAGCACTTCCTTTCCAATTGAAATATCGTGAATATAATATAGTTAATATATTAATTTTCTAAATTTTTTCCAAAATATACCCATGTTGATGTTTTGTTTTCTAATAAAAATGTAAGGTTATCATTCAGTAGAGTAATCCTGACAACCTTCTATATTACCTAGCAGAGGGATGATTACAGTCATAGATACATGCACCCACACAAAATCTATTTCTATTCATGTATTTTATGATTATAAATATAAACTTACTGCATAAAAAAGAAAAACACATAAAAGTATAAAAAATTAAATTGATGACCCATAATTATACAACTTTTATTATTGTTTTCTTTTTATTTCCATCTTTTCATATTGCATATCTTTCATAATATTTATTTTATAGTGTAAACATAGTATAAAAAGTTTTACATGATAACTCAAATTACTGAACTTAAGTGAGTGTAATCGGCATAAATGTAACAATGTAAACAGTATTTAATATTATTTCCAGATAAGAGTCTCTAAAAAGTCCAATTAAGAATACAGTCCAGGGACTTCCCTGGTGGTCCAGTGGTTAAGAAGCTGCCTTCCAACGCAGGGGATGCGGGTTCAATCCCTGGTCTGGGAACTAAGATCCCACGTGCCGCGGGGCAACTAAGCCCGCATGCCCCTGAGTGTCCCAACTAGAGAGCCCACATGCTGCAACTACTGAGCCTCTTTGCTCTGGAGCCTGCACACTACAACTAGAGAGAAGCCCTTGCGCCACAACACAGAGCCTGTGAGCCACAACGAAAGATCCCGCATGCCTCAGTGAAGATCCAACGTGCCGCAACTAAGACCCCACGCAGCCAAGTACATAAATAAATAAATATTTTTTAAAAAAGAATACAGACCACCTAAAAGAAATGCAAAAAAGATTCCTTCCTCTTCACATTCAATTAATACTGTGGTCAACAACATAATAGAAACAGGCCTATCTTTGGCACATCTTCAGGAGTTCTCCTATGGACCAAGCAAACATAGCTGATAATGTCCAAAGGTGTCCCATGTTAGTCCTGAAAGTAAATCTTTCTATTATTTATGAATTTACTATGTAAACTTCAGGAATATTTGGAAATGACCGATTTATACTTTACAGGAAAAGGGTATCTCACTCATTTGAGATACCACTTAGATTGCCTGGGATGCAATCTATGACCACAACCAAAGTGCTTTTTTGTTTGGGTGGAGGGTGATGAAGTGGAAGAAAATTTATTTATCACATTTACCTTTCCTGGATGACAGACCATGATGCCCAGCAATGTGTTCATATGTGAACATATCTATGAATACAATGTGGGTAAGACAGTGTCCCCTAGCAGTGGCCAACAGACCAACATTTCTGGAGATTTCCTTCAAGAAAGGCCAAGCTCCAAGCCATGGCCCTAGGTTTCCTCAGGCTTCTTTCAGCAGTCTCAATTAAGTATACTCTTTGTTGTTTCCTTAGACACATGTTAAGTGAAGACTTTTCTTCCTTAGATGTTCACGGCATTGAGCCATGATATTGCAACAAGACCAACAACTCACATTCAATTTTCAAGATGCTCAGTAAGAAAAAAGAAAAAATGTGTCCCTTGAACAAGTTGAATGTCCTTGGGCAAATTATTTAATCTCTTTGAGTTTTGATAAGTCTAGACTATCTATGAGATTTCAGTTGCAAACATTTATGTTTTTATCTGTAAAATTTAGGAAACTTCATGAATTTATGCATTAAATACATTTTCCTTGATGAAGTGCTCTGCTTAACAGCTGAGGGAAAAATAGTTTTCATTTAATTGCAATAAAGCTCCCCATTATGATATATAATTATTTACTTTTTCTCAGAAAATAAGTTAAAATTCTTCATTTGAAATGAAAATATTTCCCTTTCTCATGTCTTTGAATTAAGACTGAATTTAAACAATGGAATTATCCAGTTACTTTTGAAATGCCAGTTTGATAGGCTGATAAACTTAATAAGACAGCTCTAAATCAGTGAAACTGCCAATACTGTGTGCAGTGAGTCAGACAGCTCAGCCGGTCCAAGAACCAATAAAAGGAATTATGTCTGCCTTAAAATGTACTTTTCTTCCTTTACCTCTATCAAATTAAGCCTATATCCTGCACAATCAGAATTTATTAGAGCGTATCGTTTTTTCCCTAAATCAATCACCTTTTTGTTTTAATCTATCCTACCTCCAATTCCTCTTTTCTAGTCTCTCTTTAATCTACTCTGATCAGGCTTTTGTCACCCCTACTCCCCAGAAATGATGCTTGTTGCCATCACCAATAACTCTCATACCCGATACACACACCCCCCACATTGCTAAATCCAATGCTCAGTCACAGACCTCATTCCCTTATGCATAGCAAAGACATTATGACAGAGTTGAACGTTTCACCCTTCTTGACTATCCTGGTTTTCCTCCTACATCACTAGCATTTCCCTCCGAGTCTCTTTGGTGGGGGTGGGGTGCGCCTCAGCCAATGCTGCTGGATGGAATGCCTCAAGATTCAGTCCACACACATCATCTCTCTCAACCTACATTCACGCCTTTAGTGTTCTCAGCTAGTCTCATGATTTTAAATACCACTAACATGTGAACAACTCTAAAAATTTTACCTCTAAACTAGACCCTGCTAAATTATACATTCACCATATGTTCTTGGATGTCTAGTAGGCATCTCAAACTCGCCAGGCTCCAGATCCAAGCTTCTGCTCTTCTACAACGTCTGTGCCTCCTTTGGGTGTCCTCAATCCAGTTAAGAAATTTTCCATTCTTCTAGCCAATTAGGCTAACAAATGTAGTTATTCTCTATTCCTTCTTTTCTCTCACATCCCATATCTAATCCGTCAGGGAATTCTGTTGATTTGACTTTCAAAATATACACAGAATCCAGCCTCTTCAAACCACTAGCACTTATGCTATACTAACTAGTACAAGCCACTACCACCTACCACCTGGATTAGAGCAATAGCCTCCATCCCCTACTTTGCACTATTTTTAATAAAGTAGTAGAGTGGTCCTGTCAAAACATAGTTTGGATTACGTCACTCCTTTGCTCAATACCCTCCAATGGTTTCTCCAACTTTCTCAGAGGAAAAAATCAAATCCAACTTACGATGGCCCACAATGCTCTAACCTGTAATGTTGAGTATGGTAACCACCAGCCACATGTGGCTAAAGTGAAACTGAAAATATTTAAAATTCAGTTCTTTGGTCATAATAGTATATTTCAATGTGCAAGAGCCACGTGTGGCTAGTGGCTAGCCCACTGAACAGCACGCACAGAACATTTCCCTCACCACGGAGAGCTGCATTGGACGGTGCTGCCCTATACAATCTACTCCTTCCCATTATCTCATTCACCCACTAAACCCACTTCTGAAAGCTGAAGATTGATCTCCACACTGACTGATTTCTAAAAACAGTTTTACTGCTCCTCCCTTTACTTCAACATATTGCCTGTTATACTTTATGCCTGTTGAAATTGTTTCCACCTTTAAGTTCTGTATCAGACAACACATTTCATAAAGTTTATCCTGGACACAACCCTCTCCTTAATCAGTTATAATCTCATCATTCTTACAACATCCATATTGTCCTGTTTGGCTGTGTCATATGACACACTTGCTTATTCTACTATGTAGGATAATCATTTAAACACCTGTCTTAACGTCCTGCTAATATGTGGCCCACACTCTTGGTTAACCAACATCTCACCCTTTCCCCCCTCTTTTCTTTCTCCGTGCTCCGTTCCCTAAAAAGGCTGGAAAAGCCTCTCTTGCAGCTAGGGAAAGCCATGTGCCAGAAATCTGGCCAGTGTGAAGACTTGCTGAGGGATTCTGGGAAAACATCCCTTTCCCTGATCAAAGTGATGGGTGTGGTTAGTGCTGCCTTTCCTCCTTTTTCCTTCATATATGCCTAGATATGCAGTGGCTTTCCTGTGACCACGAGGTGAAAAGCTTGAGGGTGAAGAAGGCCAAGGTGTTGAGGTTGGCAAACAGAATGTTACAATGTGCTTGGGCCCCTGACGTCACCACTGAGTAGCTGCACCAACACCAGCCACCACCTAGTTCCAAGTATCTTTCTTGGTTTTGCTTGAACCACTGTGAACTGAATTTTCTATTCCCTGAAGCTAAAAACAGAATATATAGACTGTAGGATTTAACTATGCCCTAATCATTTCTGTACGTTTACTGAATGTGGCAGAGACCCTTGCACAGAGAAGGAGGTCCAATACATATTTTAACTGAGTGGAACCAAGTTGGACTGTCCACTTAAACTCACAGACATCAACACACTAAAGCAAGAGATGGCCAAGAACAATACAGACACCTACAATCTGATTTAGAGAGTACCTTAGGAGGTTAGTCTCAGGTTCTTCTTACTTTCCTCCAGAGGAAAAAAAAAATGTCTTTTTATGACAAAAAAGATCACACTGTTAGACAAAAAGCAAGCAAACAAACAAAAAATGTATACCACATAGCCCTTACTCTTAAGAAACACAATCTGGTAGAAGAAAACAAAACCAGTAATGAAGAATGTTGAAGTGCTCAGTACTACTATACTGTCAGAGCACAGAATTCAATATGTTCAGTGCCATTTGATAGAAAACTGGTAAGGGTTGGAAAGTACTCAGAGGAGGAAATGCTTGAGTGGACCCTTGAAAGATACAAGGGCATTTGAAGCAGAGGCAGCAGCTTGAGCCAAGGACACAGGGACAGTAAAAAGGAGGGGGCGTCTGGACAATGGCAGGTAGCCCAGCTGAAAGCCACGGTAGGGAGAGAAAGTCAGAAATAGAAAAAGGAGCCAGGTCATGCTCTGAAGCTGTGCTCAGGAATTTGGGCATTTTTCTATCAGCAACAAGGAACAACGATATTATCAAGATCATTGTCAAGAACAATCATTAATTGGGCAGATCACCCAAACACTAGTGTCGAGAGGCACTGTGTCAGGCACAGGGCACCTAAAAAGGTTTCATGAGAGAAATCATGACTTGGCACCATTGCCCTCATATCTAGTAGTACCACCATCCATAAGCTTGAACACAAGTCCTGAACTGCGTTAGTCACTGGCACAGTTCAAAAGTCTGAGCATCTTATAATCAACAAGTATTTCCATATTCTGGATTCTTCTCTTAGTTTAAGGGCTCTTCCAAATGATTTTTGTCTTTCCTATTTTAAACACTGAAAAAATAATTTTAAAAGATGTCCATATACATTTTTCTCTACCTGGATGTTGCAAAAAGTGTGCGTGGTATGTGGGGGGCAGTGTCATGGGGGAGGAGATAATAAAGAGAAAGCTGCTCTGTGCCAAACCCAGGCCCCAGAGGGAAGCAAGCCAAACTGAATTGGAGACTCCCAATTTATAACCTAAGTTATTACTAGATTACAATTTCTAACTATTCTCAGGTAGTACCGCTCAAAGATTTTTTTCTTTTTGGTCTAATGAGATGCCAGCTAGCTTTCTTCTTGAAGCCCTCTAGCCAGCCTTTACTGGGATATAATATTTGATGGTCTCACCATACCTGTTCAAAAGCATTTAGAAGAATATACTTAATACTTTGATGTCTTACCACACCTTTCAGGAGCATGTAAAAGAAAATAAGACCTA
This sequence comes from Balaenoptera borealis, assembly GCF_965194805.1. Classification (NCBI taxonomy): domain Eukaryota; kingdom Metazoa; phylum Chordata; class Mammalia; order Artiodactyla; family Balaenopteridae; genus Balaenoptera; species Balaenoptera borealis. The sequence continues at coordinate 91,747,832 of NC_138862.1, forward strand.
AGCGAAAAAAGCAATGCTTGGTTCACAGCCAAGTGAAATCCAGGAATCTCATCCATACAATCAAATTTCTCCACTGCATAAATCAACCCATCACATATCTTTGTCACTTTTGATTGCAGTGGCCAAGTGGCAATCAACTAGGGTGCAGAATGGGCACACCCTTCTGTCCTGAGGCGATCATGAACACAAGTTTCTATCAGAATAGACAGTCATATTACAAAAAAATCCTTTGTAAAAGTGAATTCACAAGGTGTGTTTGTTCCACCTCTTCACTGCCTAACTCCTCTAACGATACAAAGCTGGGTTTAATCAACTACCAATTCAGGACAACATAATCCTTTTTTATTCTTATTTCTTGTCAACTACTGCAACATGTCTCCATTGTGACAGTAAGGAAAGAATTGGAAAGAAAGAAACACAGGGATCACAGACGACAAAATGAAATGAGTGAAAAGTAGCAGGGGCTTGTCCTGTCTTTCAGGCTGAGAGTCTCTCCCAAATACTGGCCTCTATTCTGAAAAAGAGTAAGGAGAAGAGTATATTCTAGTTAAGTTGAAGAGGCCAACAAAACTGAGGCCAGAGGGAAAGCTCAGAAGAGCCTGCCTTGAGTCCTGCCTCAGAGCTCTGTGGTACAAGGTCCAACATAGGGAAGGGTGCCCAAGTTGCTAAATAAAAGAGTAAAAGCCTTTCGGCCCCAAACCATAAACAAAATTGTGATGTTAATGGAAATGTAGGTTTGAACTTTATTTGAATGTTGGAACCACGTGGACCCTGCCCACAGGACAACAGCTATTTCCATCTAGTCCCATAGAAGAGGGTGCCCCTCAGCTTTCTGAATCAGGAGGGACATTCTGTAGGTACAGCTGTAACCACTGGAGTCCACTAATCAAAGCGTGGTTCCTTTCCTGTCCACAAGAGGTCACCAAGATAAGTTCCTGCTTTTCTCCCTAACCCTCAGCTTGCCCCAAGCTCTGGTTATGAAGCTTCCTACCCCTTACTTTGTAGGCCAAGAGGTAACCAAGGACAGCAGTGAAATAAGCATGAACGTATCATCAGGAAGTTGCCTACATGTCCATTCTTTGTTCAAATGCAAGGTTAAAGAACCTCAGACAAGTTAGTATATATAAGCAGAGTGATGACCAGGCCTCACTAACATACCTGCATATTTGTATGAGCATTTAGCTAGATCCCCAAGATCGGTCTTAGGCAAATCTCTCTTCCTTATGCTATGTGAACAGGTTCAACCTTATTACTAGTCTTAAGTCAGAATCAGAGAACATATTAACCTAAACCAGAAAGAATTAATTCTTAATAACCATTTGAGAATGCTGGATAACACCCAAAGAGCTGAGCCAAAAAGGGGACTATCAGAAAATCAAGGACTGTCCCCACCTCCATCAATAATTCTTTTAGTGAATTAATTTATAGCTTTCTGAAAGACTTATGAATCAAGGCACCTTTGTTAGATGATTGATTTTTTATTAGCCCAGACTAGCCTTGCTCTTTGAAGATTAACTTTTTAAGGTTATATCTGTATGATAGCAAAATAAGAGTTGCTGTGAACAGTTTGATCAATCAATTAGCTAAATTAGTTTTTGTTTAGAGTTTGAAAAGAAAAGGATCAACAATCAAACAGATTATTGCACAGGTGTTGAAAACAGCTACACTTTTCAACCAGTTGTGTTATAATCATGTAGACATAGCTTAAGTGAACTGAATTGAAAATAGCATCTTTTTTATTGCAAGACCATTATAACACACAATTATTAAAATTGATTAATACTTGGGCCAAAGCAATTTCATTATCTCTGATCGATTTCAAGCATTACTTTTTAATGGCCTTCACTCTTGTCATTTTGGTTAGAACTGCATGAACACTAGCTTAGTGGAACAACACACAGCCCTTTTATATAAGATTAAGCTCTCTGCTTAAACGAGTCCCAAATGAATAAACGGCGAAAGACAGAAGACCGGATGCTTCTACATACACTGTTTAGAAATCCATACCTTTTAGAGGATTTATTTTGATGGAATTTTATGTTTTTAACACCAGAAAAAATTGCATTGAATAGGGGTTGTAATTACATTATAGTCCATAGCATTGGGCTTTATTTAAAATAGGCACCCAGGAAGTGGTTGTTATGTGATTGCATGAAAAAGATAGAAAACAAATACTATCTGACCTAAAATCATCTTCTCCTCAGAATCAGGAAAGTACAATCTGGAAGGACCAGGCTCCCTACTTCTTTGTCAACTGCTAAAGCAGCAAATCCTCTGGATGCTACCCCTAAAATATCAGGGAAATTCTGTGCCTCAGGTACCATGAACTTTGCTTTGATTCAACCTTCAACAGCAAAGCAAGCAATAAATTTAATTCTTGCAACAGCTTCCTATGTTCTTAATCTCGTTTAACATTTTCCTCATATAACGCATCCTCAATATTGTCTCCTGCTCTTGTTTTAAAATACATATCTCATAAAGTGACTCCTCAACCGTCACGTTAAAAATAAAGCAAAACAAACCAAAATATTTTAAGACGGCATAAAACGTTCTTCATAATCTGACTGTGACCTGTATCTGTCTCTCTCTCTGCTCCTCCTCTCCCCTGTTCTCCCCTTTCCAATTCCATCTCTCCCCCTCTTTCTCAAATCACCTTACCTCCACATACCTTACACTTCAGCCACATAGAACTAAAGGCCATTTCCAAATACTCCATATAATTCTGCACCTTCCTATCTACCTTACACCTTGAACTCTCTTTGTCCCTTTCTCCACCTGGAAAACTCCTTTAAAACTCATGCCCTTTGTGAATCTATCCCTGTTCTTTAAAACCTTGTTATTAGTTATTTACACATATATTTCCATAATTCTTTGTTATACCACACTTTACTTAAAAGATATCATTTCACCAAACATTCCCATCTCCTACCTCCTAGTAGTCTCTGGGCTTTCTGAAACCAGGAAGCCTAGTTTATGTATTTTAAAATTGTCTGTACCCTGATACCTCCTGCAATGTAAACATATGCTTAACAATGTCCATGGTATAAATGTGTGAATACAATTTAGGAATTTGGGTTTAGTATTCAACTGATACAAAATAAATATATTTTAAATTATGGATATCCTTAAGTGTTATAATATGCAATACTTTATTTTCTTGATAGCTATTGACCAGCACGTCTCACCCAGGGAAGTAAAAATTAGACTGTATTAAGAGCATACTTTACAAAACTGATTATATCTCTGTACATGGGCTATAATCTTGAGTCTAAGAATCCACAGGAAGAATCAATATCATCAAGGCAGTAATCTCAGGAGATAAATGGGCAGCTGGTGTCATTCTCCATTCATCATGATATTGTTATAGAAGAGACTGTGCACGACTATAATCTAGCTTGACAGTGTTCACTGATCCAGAACCCTATTGCAGATTTTTATAACTTGCATTTTTTAAAATGCATTAAAAACTTTGATTTAGACATTATAGAGTATTGAATAAAAGAGACAACCGAGTTAAGTCATGGTTCTCTTGCGCGTGGCACCACTGTACCGTATGCTGACTAGTCTACTCACAGCTTGACGTTCTGTTTACCACTTCTGGCAGACTGTTGTCATTAAAACACATCATCTGGTGATTACAAAGTGCTAATTCATTGTTGTTCCCAAGGCTAGTTTTATTTTATGATTTTTTACTCTTTATGTATTTATTTTTTTGATGATCCAAGCCCCACTAGCATAACTCATTATTGATACACAAAACAGTGAGGCAATCCATTTCAGTTCTGCGATCTCTCCATAGCCACTGTTAAAATTTGAGAGGACATTTTGAGCTATTCAGAATGTTGAAATTCTTAAATCTGATTTGGGAGAAGCAAAGTAAGCAAGTATTTTATCAAAGCAGTAATATCCATTATTGCTCCCTCACTTAAAGACCCTGAGATTCTCACAACACATATTTCTAGCAAATACTTTCTAAGTGGATCATCTTAAAAATCAAACATAGAAGAATTTTTTATTTGCTGCCTAAAAGTATATATTCACTTTTATGCTAACACTATACAGTAGACTTGGTATGAAATTATTAAGCATGTTTTCTGTTATTTGCAAATGTTCAGAGTTTTACATAGAACTTGCAAAAATGTTTTATTAGCATGTATTATTTAAACAAAAATAAAGTCAAGTTTATATGCTAATCACCATGTGTCTTGAATAGATTTTGGTACCCATATGTCAAGAAGCTATACCTAACTTTTGTGACATCTATAATAAGGTTTGATTGGAAACACACACACACACAGACACACACACACAACAAATGGGATGCAAATACTAACTCAACAAACTTTTGTTTGTTGGTTTGCTCAGGCTATCAGTGACCAGGCAAGCTCTTGGAGCAATAGCTTCAAGGTAAACTAACTCAGGAACAAAGGAAACCCAAGTCTTTATTATTTTCCCAAATAGACTACCTGCCTGCAAAGGATCACAGGTTGATACTGTAGCCTCTGAGTTGGTATTTAATTTCAACAGTAGCTCTAGGTGCATAGTCCTATTTCCCATCACTCTGGAGGATTTCAGAAACACTAGGCATAAATAATCCTATGACAGAGTTATGTTAGTTTCATCTGCAGAAAAATACTGCATGACCTCTATCAACATTGAGTGTGCAGTTTAGATATAGATTCTGGAAAGTCCTGGGCAACGTTCCAAGGTCAAGTGAGACCTAGAAGTATGTTTGGTTTTCTGCTAAGTTTTGCAGCTTTCTCTAGGTGCCTCTTCAGATGTTTACTTCACTTCCAAGACTCAGACTGGATAAATTTTCCCTGGATAAATCTTCACCTTCTTCCCAGGACTTGTACACAACCCACACAGAATATGGGAGCAGGGCCTCTCAGATCTGAACAGCTGAGTTGCCATTTCTCCAGAGCCCTATTGTTGACTGTCCCATTAGCTTCTACTGTAGCCTCTTTTCTTCCCTTCTAACAATTTTCTAGACTAGATTCTCATGGTAGCCTTTCCTTCCTGGGTTATTTTCTAACCCAGGTTTCTAATCTAGAAACCCTCTCTTAAATCACCTGGCAGAAGGAAAACTTAACTTGTTTTGCTGGTGGTTGTCATCTTATTTCTCTCACTTCAAATTGTTCTCTACTTTTCCGATTTTTTTGTCATCCTGTGTCATTTTCACAGCTTTTTCCCCCAACCAATCAGCAAATTATCTTCCAAGTGACATTTCCCCCAATACCCAAATTTATTTTTCCTGCTTACAGACTATTGTAGCAATGCTTAATACCAATACTGTCTGTCATTTAGTTTGCCCTTATTCCCAGAACAGGAAAAGATTTTTATTTCTGGATTGAAAATCGCTAGCAGTAATCACTATCTTCTCTGCCTGCATGATTACCACAAAGCTGCTACTTTCCCAATTCTGAGAACCCATACCTTGAGACTTCTCAAATCCTCTGGTCCCAATTCCTTCTGGACATTTTCTGCCAAAACGGTAACATTTTCCACCAAAAAGGCTGGAGTAGAACAACTTCCAATACCCTGTCCCTACCCATTTGAAGGACTCAGTTGCAATATATGTAGATGTTAAGAAAATTAAACAAAAAATATTCAAGTGAATTTTCTTATCTGTAAAGCAACTCTCTCACGGATACTGCCTGCAGCCTTAAAAAGCTAACATGTACCACTGGGTGTCAGATCATAATTACATATAATTAGCAAACTGCAACTCTTTCAAAAGGCTGCAACTGATTAAACAAGAACTAAGAACTGAAGAATCCAGGGTTAACATATCATCCTTAGAATGGTTATTTCAGAATAAGACTGAGTTATAAGAAAGATTTGACTTATTATGTAATGTGGAATTTATGGGAAAAAAAACTAAACAAAAACAACAGGCAGGGATAAGGCAATCCTGAGAAATGAGGCTATTTTGGGAAGAAAAACAGAACTTTAAGTAAGTGACCCTATCTTCAGTAATTTTAAAGAGAGACAGCAATGGAGCAGTGTTTCTTATTTGGAACAGTTAAATTCCATGTTGGATATTACAAATAAATAGAAATTCAAGGGTGGTCAGAGGTCACCATCTCCTCCCATCTGCTTGCTTCCTACTAAACTCACTCTTTACAAGTGGGTTAGTTTTGTATTTTTTGTTGTCGTTTATTTGCAAAAGTAGTGGCAAAAAGCAAATAAATTAGCAGGAGAAGAGCTCCATGGAAGTCCACTGAGCAGGGAGGAGAGACAGGCTGTGCCAGACAGCTGCTAAGCAATGTACAGTCCCATAGGCAGCCTGGGTTAGAGGTCCAGAGGGACTGGTCCACAGTAAGTGTCCATTTGAAACTGAATTGACCACTTCATCCAAAATTAACCCGGTAGAGGCCTCTGCAAATTAATCAATCTCTCTCTCCCTCCCTCCCTTCCTACTGACCACAATGTATCATTTTGTTTCATTATGCTTAGTTTACAGAACAAGTATGTTCCCATTGATTCCCTCTGGCCAGTGGGAACATAAACACCACAAATGCAGGTACTTTGTATGTCTTGTTCATTGTTTTGTCGCTAGCCCAGCACACAGTAGGCTCACAAGAAATAGTCATTAAATAAATACATGCATAAGGAAATGCACTGATGTTAAAGGGCACTGAATAAGTCTTCGATGGTAGGCCATCAGGTGTTATTTTTTTAATGGAATATAAATTTGATTAAGAATACAAACCCTTAAATTAGAAAGTTGAGGTGTCTCCTTTCCCTGTAACAGTGTACAGCTTGGACTTTGCCTCTAATTCCCTAGTACTTTTCTATATAAATAGATAATGTGCTTACTTTTGTGTATTATTTGAAGTCTTTGATTGAAACATAATTTAAAAATTTGAACCAGGAGAAACAGATCATATGGGAATTTAGGTTTTCTACTTTAAATAAGAATGGCAGAATGAAGGCTTAGATCTCTATCATGTGGTATGCCAGCAGCAACTGATTCAGATCCAGCTATGGCTCACAAAAGCAAGATGCAGAAAAATATCTTCAAGGGTCTGGCCAAGAGAAAAACCCGTAGGAAGCCACAAGAAGCAAAAGCCTATGAAAACCTGATACAATTTATCTTGGCTGCACCCTCTGGGCTAAAATAAACATTTTTCTCCCTTTGCTCTTTGCTCATATGAATAGCAAGATATATTCTGAAATACCCAGCTAAATTCCGAAATGCCACTCAGACACATCGAAGGCAGCTATAATAAGAGAATATCTGATGTGTTTCATCAAATTACAAAAATTATCAGGCTAATAAATTAGAACTTTTAAATCTCTGTAGCAGCTTGAACTACAATATTGGAACAAGCTGATTTTACAAGTTGTTCCCTACAGAATAGAGTTAATATGATGAAAGCAAGTGAAGAAATAGCCAGAAGACGCCCACACTTATTTTATTTTTATTGAAGGTAAAAACCACCTGCACACATTTCTGTTCAATGCAGAAACAAAGCAAAATGTTCAGTTTCATTTTTCTCTCACAGAGAGAAATGTACTCCACAGAACTGGAACGACTTCTTTTGTTTCTTGTTCTATCAGAATTTGATTTGCACATTTTGGGACATGATAAGGTCCTCTCTGATTTAAAGAGTTTATAAAAAGGTAATTTGATCTCAAATTATAGTTTTCTTTCTTTGTTTCTAATACTGAAACCTGCATACCCTTCTGAGAAGTGAGTCATGAGAGGAAGACATTAGCTTACCTTGTATGAGATAATAAAAAAGTTCCACAGGGGACGAGTTACATATTATGACATTGTGAATATAAGGCTCATTTGGATTTAATTCATTACTACATCATGTTGCACAGGAAAGCAATTTTTAAGCAATAGAAGTGCACTTCATTTGTAAAGGGCTCAGCTATAACACACAATCAGTTATTGAAGACAGAAACTGATTTCCCAAATCAGGCATATAAAATTTAATACATTTGCTCCAGTTATAATGAAAGGGAAGGGAACTTCAATGCCATTTTTTTCCTAGATAAAAATGACTCTTATAAAATTTGGAAAAAGCATTTTTGCTTGGGAAGTTGATTACATTTTTATGCCACCAAACTAAGTTGAGAAAATTAAGCATTTTTAAAATATTTGAAATAGGTGGTAGACACTTTGAATGTAATTTCAAATTCTATCCTATAAATTTATTTTACATTAAAAATAAGATCTGAAATTAATGAAATAAGGGTAATGATGAGCATTGGCTTTAAAAAAAATTCAATATCAATTTTCCATATTATTCAGTTTAACCCTAAAGATTGACTACGTTATTCTAAAGTAAAAAAACAAAACAAACAAAAACAAAACAGCCAAATTGTATTGGTTTATTTAAGTTTCCTAAATCTGCATGTATTATTAGTTAGGGTTCTCCAGAGAAAGAGAACAGGATGTATATATAGAGAGAGGGAGATATCTATTTTAAGGAGTCAGCTTATGCAACTGTGGAAGCTTGGCAAGTCCAAAATCTGTAAGATAGACCAGTAGGCTGGAGACTCAGGGAAGAGCTGCAGTTAAAGTCCAAAGGCATTCAGTGTGCTGGTAGAATTTCCTCTTCTTCCTGAGAGGTCAGTCTTTTCCTAGTAATGCCTTCAACTGATTGGATGAAACCCATCCACATTATTAAAGATAATCTGCTTTACACAAAGTCTACTGATTTAAATGTTAATCTCATTTTTTAAAAAATACCTTCACAGAAATATCTACAATAATGTTTGACCAGACATCTGTGCACTGCGGCCTGGCCAAGTTGATATATAAAAATAACCATCACAGTGTATTTATATAAGCATCTAACATTTGGGAAATAATATCACCTATCTATTTTGTTATAGTTTCCCAAGATGGGGGCAGTGGAGAGGAAGATTTCATCATCCATTTTTAAATATCTGAATTACCAGCCAAATCTACTTTCTCTCCCATCAGCTAGAAACATCCATTTAAATTTTTTTAGGTAACTATAATAAAATACTTTATGCAACGTTTACAAAATCAAATTATCTCTTTTCATATATATTTTAATTTTTCTCTTGTAAACTAGCCTGATGAGATTATGGGATTAATGCTTTTAGCTGCAATTGTCGAATACTTTGCTTAAGTTCTAAAGCATGGATTGAGATTTTCAAATTGCAAATCTCAAAGGGCCATGTCTGCTATTTGAATCTTGATTTCACTGACATTAAAAAGGAACATGAAAGAGAGAAGTATGTAATCAGTTCCCAACCTTTCCATGTTTAACTGTACTTCACTCTACTGAATGTGATCATTACCAACTTTTCTATCGCAAGAGTGTTGGGAAGTCAAGTGAATCCACAGGAAACTGACATACTTGATCCTCAAAGGAAATGGTTTATTTATTCCCTTGTACTACATCTGACTGATCTTGTTCCTTTTTTGGAATGAATAAGATCAAGAAGTGAATGGATGAAAATGACTATTACAGTCAATGAAGGAAAGATACAAGAAAAATGTGATGAGCCTTAAGTTTGAGCAGTTTTCAGGATAGGCAGCCAGTAAGGGAAGATGACCTTGATATATCTAACAAAAATATTTCACTGACCATCACTGCAAAAGAGTCCTTTCATCATGTAAAATATATTCCTCCCATTAAGACAAAACCAAATTTGAAAAATGAAGAGTTCCTGCATTTCCATCCTTAACAATCTAACTTACTCCTGGTGTTTCACAAGAGAGACAGATTTGGTGAAAAAGATAAAGAAAATTTGCTTACTAGGAAAGTAAGTAACCTAATTGTAGTACATAACCTCGAGGATAAAATAATGTGTGTGCGTAGGGAGCAGGGAGAGGGCAGGAGATGAGGGATAGGGTTGGGGGAAAGGGAGAAGGTGTGGGGAGAACCCTTTGATTCTACTTGACCATTGAGAAGGAAGAAAGCAAGCCTTCAGGTTGAACTGGCCCTAGTCTGAGACAACCCTTTCCTGACACTGGCAGGGCATGAAAAGATCTGTGAGGGAATCTACTTTGCACCTCCATCAAACCTGTGATCACAGAAGTACATTTCTGTGCAATTTTTACTTTCATTTCTTCTTTATAGAAAGGAAATGCTCTCTAGATTAAACAGAATGTCATTAAAACCTGTCGAGTGACTGGCAAAGTGCCTGGAATACAGCAGACACACAACACATGTTTTCATTAGAGAAAAGAAAATCCTCTACCTTCAAAATCAACTTTTTAGCACATGCTATGAGAATGTATATAAAATATGTTAAAAAGGCAAAGGTCTGATACATATATATATATATATATATATATATATAATTTTGAAATTCAGTAATGCACATGAATAGCCAGAAGTATATGTTCTTTTAAAAAAATTATAGTAGGTCTATATTTTGGGTGCACTGTCTCCCGCAATAAAGATTTACTGAGTGTCCACATACTATGACTCAAGGACTGGGCCAGACTCATAGTTCTTTCTCCACTGCAAGGTAGAAGGTAGTTTATGTCAACAAAGAGAGAGAAAATGAAGTACTGAGAGTTTCAAGGAAAGAGAGAACTCAATTGGTGGGAGATCAAAAAAGGGAATCATGGGAATTCCCTGGGGTCCAGTGGTTAGGACTCAGGCTTTCACTGAGGCACCTGAGCCGCCCTCAAAGAATGCCTAGGATTGAGAAGGTGGCCACTGCACTCAAAGACCCTCTGTCAATAATCCTCATTCATCGTATTGGTGGGTGTGGCTCTTGCTTCGGACAAATGCCTAAGAATTGTGAAAGGCATAAGCTTTTATCTGAGTTGAGCCAGACATTTAAGAGAATTAATGTCACTCTACATGACACTGAGAAACTGAGTGAAGCAGTTGCTTTATTTCAAATCCAGAGCAATAAAATACTATGGATAATTAAATAAATCTAATCCTTTGTATTCCTTTTGTGATTAAATTTAAGACAATGTGCATTTGTTATCTGGAGAGATCAATGATAGAATAGCTAATTACTTCCTTTAGCAACCATCACTCTATTACTGTTAAATTCATTCTGCTGTCATTTGCATAAATTGAATCATGTGCACTTTTTAAATACATTTACATGTTTTTCTCCAATTCAAATGCCAGTTGCTTTATTGCCTTCTTTGTATCTCCCAACATTCCTGCTCTCATCCCTCTAAATACTGAAATAGGAAAGGAACAAAAAACACAAACAGTAGAAAAGACAGAAGCCAAAATATAGTTCAAGACAGAGGAGGGGCAGAAAGATGGCTGGAAAGTACAGCTGGAAACCAGAGAACAGTTGCTGATGGTATCACCATCATCAAGCCTTGCATTTTTAAAGTGTAACAGCAAAAAATATAGCCCTGTGGGATCAGAGGAGAGAAAAATCACCGAAGATAATTTATAACATTTCCTAAACTTTTGAAGAGTTAATCAACAGCTAAGAAAATGTGGTGTTTTACTTAATGTTTGTAAAGATCATTTCACAGTAGAACTTAACTCATGGTTAATTACTTGTACCAAGCCAAAGAATGATGAAAAATATTGCCCCTGTCCAAATAATGCAGATATTTTAAAAAATCTAGGAATTTTATTTTATTGTTCATTTGTTAACAAATAAAATGCATCAACTAAATAAAATCCAGAAAGATTACATAAATAGACTACTTTTCTACTATAATATTCAGTAAACATAAGTTTTTTTAATTATAAAAGGTTCATACATGCAAAAAGAAACATGAATGGTCAATTAAGATATAAAAGTTTGTCAACACTATTTTTGGCCTATCAAAACAAAAAAAATAATGAGGAGCTAGAAGGCTGGCAGCCCTACAAGACAATTTGGTAACTAACACAAAGCAAACAACTAAACAAATTTCAACTCCCTGAATCTGTGATCTGCTTCCAGGAATTTATCAGAAGGGAATAATTAAATAAGCACACAAAGACTTATGTATGAAAATGTTTGTAGAGACAAACTAAATGTACATTTATAAAGAACAGGCTCAATAAATTCATGTCCTCTACATAAGGGAATGCCAGCAGCATTTTAATGTAATGATTCAATTCTGTATTCATTGGTTTGAAAAATGGTTCTCAATATATTGTAAGTGGGAAAAAATTCAAAAGCAGATATCAAAAAAAATACATGGTACAATACAATTTTGCTTCTTGATAGGTAAAGATAGAAAGAAAGAAAGAATAAAATTATGGGGGAAAAGGTGGTAGGGTTATGGGTGGTTTTTACTTTTTTCCAACCTTCTGTATACATTTTACTTATAAGAAGAAAAAAAATAATGCCCCTTCCATAAAAAAAAGATACCATATTAACCATAATTAGAGTACCACATTTTCTCCTTTTCTTCTCACCATTTCACAGCATCTACAGCTGTCAAAAGGCAACATTCCTGCATTCAAAAATATACTTAACCTCACTGGTTTATTCACTTCAATTATTATTATAATATTATATTAGGTAACTAAATTTTGAAGCTTTCAGCATGCTTTACTCTGTTCAGCAATGTGCTTATGATCTTTAGTATGCATATACATATACATATGCACACACATATAGGTCATTCATTCAACAATATATATGATAAAGGCTCTGTGACTTTATTATATAGTAGAAATAAAACATGTACCAGTCACATTTAAGCTTCTTCTAAGTTAAAGAGCTCTCCTAACAGCCCTAAGTAGACATTTTATACACGATGACCAGCATCCCAATTGGCCAAATCTGATTAGACCAGGGATAAGCACTTGACAGAATCACAAACATTGCTGACCCCCAAAGGGAAAACAATCATATTTCATTCTAGCCCCATAGGCTAGAAGAGGAATGGAGGAATAATGTATTGGAGAACATAGCAGTGGGTACTGGGAGAAGAATAAGGCAAACAAAAAGTAGTACAGATGGAAAGGGAGATAAATCACTTTGGTGGTTCAACCCTTTAGTAAAAATTAGAGGACTGTGGCTACTAGGGTCCCTGGAGTTGATTGGAGCCAAATTCCTTATCAACAAGGCTCAGTCAAACAAATTCCTATTCACAGATTATCGTGTGAGCCCAGCCTCCTGTTTTGATGCTTACAATAAACTTGCATTATCTAGTTACTGTTCCAAGTCACCAAAAGCATACATGAATGCAACTTTTAATGGCCTATTTTAAATCTCACGCATCTGAATATATCCAATATACATCTGAATATACTCCATCTGTTTACATGAAGATACATGAAAGAAATCAACCACCACTGTAAAAGAGTGAATGCCTTTTTCAAATAGCAACAAGTATTTGCAGAAGTGACCAGGAGAATCTTATTAGAAGACTGAATAATACACACATACACACACACACGGTGTTCATATTCCTGTGCTAATGTTGAAAATGATTTTCTTTTATTTGATCAATATGATATCAAGTAGTTGGCTTATGTGGGCTTTATTATGGGATAACTAGGTCCTTAAACTGGAATATGCAGTCAATATGTCAATATGTCTATCAATGATCCTCTGAATCAACACATTATTCAAATGTGTTTTTTTCTAAAACATTACACCTAAAAATAGCACATGTGTAATCTCTACACTGAGCAAGCATGACTCAGGGAATGTAATCATACAGCACTTTTTTCCTCCCATTTATATTAATTGGGGTTAGTTTTTTTGTTTTGTTTTTTTTTCCTGTTTCTGGATTAAAAACCCAGTAATTCTGGTCACTGTTAAGTGACCTGAGTTCCTCCAGTGAGTAATTAAAAGGTTCAGTGTCATTTAATAGTCAGAACTTTGAACTTTTCCCCACTTTTTGACCATCTCTAGATTGGGAAACTTACAGCCAAGGAAAGGAGAAGAGTCAGTTTCTTCTCTTCTTTGTGTTTTTACATCTCCTTTCTCAGAGCTTCTGACACCTCCAGGGTTGCAACAGAGCAAGTGAGAATAGCTAAAGCAGGAGCAAAAGGTTCTCACTGGCCAGGAGCGCTCTAGAACTGGCATGGTACTCTGACTGTAGCAGGAGTAGTCAGCTGAATTTTCCACTTGTCCAGCTTCATCAGTTCTTTGGAGACCCACCCCCCCATCCCACGACTGGGGATTTCTCACCTTCCTTTAACATGAGGAATACACTCTCCTCCACCTCCTTCTTCCTTCTTCCAGGCATCTGACCAGACCTCTAGCTCTGTCTCTGGTAAGTTCTTTCCAGCCATGCAGGAAGCTTGCTTGCTCCTCCCCCGCTATCTCTCTCTTTCTGTTAGTCCTTTCGGGCTGCTATAACAAAGTACCACAGACTGGTTGGCTTATCAACATTACGTCATAGTTCTCGAGTCTGGGAATTCTAAGATCACAGCACTGGCAGATTTGGTGTGGTGGCTGATAAGGGCCCTCCCCCTGGTTCACAAAGGATACCTTCTCCCTGTGTCCTCACGTTGACGGAAGGACTAGGAAGCCCTGTGGGGTCTCTTGTGTAAAATCTCAGCCCATTCACGAGGGCTCCAGCTTCACGACCTGAGCATCTCCTTCCCAGCAGCCCCACCTCCAAATACCATTACATTGGGCATTAGGATTTCAACAACATATGAATCCTGCGGTGGGGGGGTGGGGGGGGGACACAAACATTTAGACCATAGTGATTTCTCTTCCTCTTCCCCTCTCCCTCTCTCCCTGCTTGGATAGAGTCCCTAGAAGCAAACTTTGCCATAGGCTACCCCAAACCACCACCTCTTCTTTGGCAATTTTATCCACAACTAGCCAGTCCATGATTTGTCATTTCGATTTCTTAGGTAGAAAGGCAGACACCCAGTTCTTCCAAGTAGTTCTATTAAACCCCTTTTTCACTGGACTTGAGGCTACCTCCTTGAGAAAAGATTGGGGCTTACAACACCATTAGCAGCTTTCTCCAAAAATCCTCTTTTTCCACTCTCCTAGTTCTCAGCTTCTCTAACCTCTCCTAGGCTACAACAAGGTCATCATCTCAAGGTTTTATACCATCTTTTTCTTTTTTCCTCCTAAGTTCTACATACTGGTCCTAGTAGTAGCAATTGTATTTAAGCCTCAGCTGAAAATGAGACATCAATAGTGATACTTTAGCATTTTTACAGTATCTGGTTTTGATTTAAGTTGTCACTTATCTAAAATCAGAACATAGCATAGCCTCTGAGTAACTACAGCTATATAATATAGTATTTTATAATTATGTTATAAATCAGAATTTTATTTATAATACTTTGAATATAATCATGATATGAAAAACCTAAATGGTAAGTAAAATGGTTTTCAGAATACATAATAAAATTGATGAATTAAACACAGATCTGTTCCTCACCTATTCATGCATTCATTTCCTCCCTTAGAAAAATAATTATTCAATATCTGCTGGACAATAGTCTAATGATGGGCAAAGCAAGTTGGTCCATTCCTTCATGGAGTCTGCAAACTAATCTATTATAAAAAGAGTATCTTTTATATTGCATAACTGTTAGGATGTTTGGCAAGAACTGACATAGTCTTAGAGCATGGGCAGGAATGGAGAAGAAATAGAGAAGAAATACAGCAACTGATGAACAAGACAGTAGATCGGTGGGAGCCCAAAACTGATCATAAATTGATGAAAAGAAACAGGAGGAACCCATGATGTACGGAGCCAATGCCAAGATGACTTAGTAAACACAGGAAATTATACTAAGGCATGTGGTTAGCACGACTACTGGCGGAACAGTTGTCTTTCGATGAAGAGTTGTAATTCGAAGAAAGTTACGTAAACATATTTGTACCAAAATATTATTTTTTGATGAAAAAGACCTATTATCTCAGCAAGGAAAAAACTGTGGCTATCTGACAGGACATAAGTGTGAATTTGTGCCCAACCACTGAATATTGCTTAGAAGTAAAACTGCCAGTGGTTATATTTTTTAAATATATAGTTTGTTGATTTTTGAGTTTAAGAGAATATAAGCCTTATTGTAATACAACTCCTATTCTGAGGGAAATGATGAATATGTTTAGTTAATTATACATTTTCAACATTTTAGAACCAGCTGCCTATTCACAAAAAGGACATGTCAGTTTTTAAAATGTCTACAATGCTGGAAAAAAAAATAAGGCAAAGAAAGCCAAAGGAAGATAAGGAGAGAAAATATGCAGGCTAGTTAGTATACAAAAGGCATGCCTGTAAGTTCTTTATGATTTCAATACAAATTTGACTCTGAACTTACTAAAAGCCAAAGTAAAGAGGGAAGGAGGCTAGGTTATGAGATTCATTGTGTCTATCATTAAAAACTAAGCAGTTGCTCAGGAAAAATGAGTTAAATCCATGGATCCTTTTCCAGAAGACACTTTTGTAATGAAACGAATGTCCACCATGAAGTTAGAGTAGACAGAGTTTTATGGAATTCTTCTATTTTCTTTCTTCCTTTCTCTCTCTCTCTCTCTTTAAATAACATCCCTGTGCTGGTTAGATCTAATTTTTGGACAGACCCCTTGCCTTTCCCCTGCTGCAGGGATCTGAACGCTTTGGGATGAGTTTTCCCAGGCTCTGAGTCAGCAGCCTGCGTGCTGGGTTCAGACAACCAATGGAACAACTGGTAGGAGGGCAGGAGGAAGGGAGAAGCCATGGTACTTCTTACTCTGTCTTCAGTAGTGCCCCTGGCTGAGGTTACATCCCCACTGCCAGCCCAACCCCTGCATTTGTGTATGCAGAAAGTTCCAGCTCCCATCAAGTTACCCCAACTCCCTTTCTCCAGCGGAGGTTTAGTAATGGCTCCATTTTGTTGTTCATCTCTTGGCTACCTCAGTGTCCCCTGATTGGCCTCTCAGTTTTTCATCACTGATGGAATTATTTCCCCACTTTAAATGCCCTCTGCTTTAAATATTTAAGGAGTTTTCTGTTATGGTTGGATCCTGACTGATGCAATCATTCATTATAAGACAATGCTATATCTTTCACTCAATTCACTATAAGTAATTTTACATTGAGAAATACCATGGAAATTGTTAGTATCTGCATATGACACATCCAGAGACGCTTATGCAACAGTAAATAGCAGACATAGAAGGGTGTAGAAAACAAATTCCCACGAGTCATTCAGATGTGATATTCAGAAAGAGAATTATAATTTGCCAACCTCAATACATGTGATATTTCAGCACATAGATTAAATGATGCATCTTCAGTGGTCATGCTCCCTAGAAGATCCCTAGAAATGCACATGTGCCAACACCTTGATGGTAATAAGTCAGTGTAACCCAGAAGGAATCTCCTTATGACCTAGTATCCCTCTCTCTCTCATCTACCTACAATCAACAAACATGATTCACCTAGGATTGTTCTTTACTGCCAGGTATGGAAGACATATGTGGAGGCTAATATCTAATCTTCCTCTTCCAGTTCCTCACTTCTCTAAATATGTTAACTAGGGAACCCTTTACAATTCAACATATATGCTAATGATATATCAAGCAACAAAATTTAAGTTACCCAATAGCTATATGACATGAGTGGAGATTTTCCCAAAAATTCAGAATTATTAAGGCCTGATAAAAAAATATTTTCTTATCATTTAACTTACTAACAACACATTCTGGCTAGAGAGGTCATATGCAAACTTACCTTAAAGAGAGAGGTGACCTTTTAGAATTGCCTGATATATGGAATGCAATGTGTTTCAATAAAAATACTCAACTGGGAAGCTCAGTGATGCAGGGGACCAAATACTAGCAGTGCTTGTCTTAGCCCCTGACAGTTATTTCAGTCCATAAAGCAAGTTTATTTTATTCTGATGTCATTAAAAATTTCAATCATATGGCTAATGCCCTCGTTTTTATTACACACACACATCCAGCAATCTTTGCATCCCAATTTGGCTTACCTGGGCTTTCCCAAGAGGGAGAAAATACACTGGCTGTAGTCTTTTAGTCTCCACAGTAGTTACGGTTCTTATTATCAGTTATTAAAGCAGCACCATAAATTTGCATTACAGTATCGTAAATCTGAAAACATGCACCCCCTCTGTGAAGGGGTTGCTGGTAAGTTATGTTTCTCAGCTTGTAAGACTAACCTTAAACGATAGAAAAATCACAGTATGATATTCCCTGTAAGACATCTTTCCCAGAAGATGCGTCCCACCAACATCCATTTCTTGCATGCTTACCTGAAAGACTTCCTAATATCTTCTGCTTGGATTGTCTTGAGAATCTCTTGGTATAACTGAAGATCAAGTGTTCCTGAAGACATAGCATTTGAAGAGCAATTTTTATGTGTGTAATAGCCTATCAAAATTCCAGAAATAAATAAAATGATTGCTGTGCAAAATATTTTTAAAAGGCGGCAAAAGTTGCAGGGGTTGCTCTTTGGTGCAGATCTTGTATAATGGGTCACATAGTCAGACTCTTCTTGAAGTCGCTGAAACCTTCCTTTGGGTGAAGTTGCTGGTTGAATGGGATCAAGATTGAGGTCTGTAGTCTCTGAATTCTCCAGGTTCTGATTCTCAGCACTATCTAGCTGGAACTGGTCAAAACCAGGCTCCTCCAGTTCCTTCTCCATGTCCCACTCTAAGTCAAGGGCAGTGGCTTGGAGGTCATCATTGTCTAGGTACTGTGAATGTCCTGGAGCTCTTCGATCTGCATTGACCTTCTGATAGGCCATCTTTTTACCTGTGAAAGTAAGAGCAGTATATTTTCTGAAAATAAATCAACAAAGAAAACCTCCAAGGTGAAAACAAAACAGTCATCTATATTAGCTGTTCATAAAATTTTAGTGATTATAATCAGGGGAAATACTTCATTCCTATAGAAAATCATATATTAATTATTTAATCTTATGTTTTGCTGTTGATGTTTACTATAGGAAAAAAAGACAAACAATAAATAAAAGTAGAAGGCACCTGATGCAAAAGCTATGAGAAGACATAAAATACACACACACAGACAAACACACACTATTCTTTTGAAGTTCAGGAGAATTAAAGTCACAAATGCACAACTGCATTAGTGACAATGTATTACAATGAAAGCCAAGTTTAAGCTTATACATTTTCAAAATCACTTTTAAGAAAAACTGAGGACCGAAGCAATAAAGTGTGATTTGTTAAGTTAAGGGGGGAAAAAAGACCCTGGGATCAGTTACATTACCAGAGCTAATTTTAAAAACACAAATTCAGGGTAAGAATGAGAACAACAAAATGAAGTAACACCTCTATAGAAATCCAAGAAGCAAAACATGGTGTATTGCCTAGTCACGAGTTATCAGAATGACTGGAAAACTTTAAGGCTGCCATAGAAAGCCAACATGTTCCATGGAATTAGTGGCATGAATTGGCCTGGCTCGCTGAACTTTAAGTAAAAGTCTGGGATGGCATCCATCCAAAGAGGGAAGCCTTTTGCCAGGAGAGGAGAGTTTAGTTTCATAACCTTGCTACTGAGTGGCAGATGGAGGCTTTTCTCCCCTACACAGTTTTGGATGACAGTTTGTTGTATCCTGCAGAGCAGTATTAGGAAAACTGGACTAATTAACTACAAGTGGTCTTCAGTCTGTATTCAGTAACACACTGGTGTATTGTAGTTGCACATTAGGAGTATTTATACTTCAATTTTCTGTGTATTAGATTTGTCATCCCAGCTAGATTCTAAGGTCTCTCACTACGTTTTACGATTTTTCTATGGACCCCACTGTGGTGAGTGGAAAAACAGAGCTCAGCTGACAACTGATTTGCTAAGTGTCTTAGGGCGGGTTGTTAACAAGTGAACTCTAATGAAAAAGATACAAAGACTTCATGAAAGGGAGTGGCATTATGTACAGAATTATGGGTATATACAATTCCAATCCTGGCTGGCAGAGGTCCATATAAATTAAAATATCCTGAACATTTAAGAGAGTTCAAGTACAATTAAATATTAAACTTCACAAAATAAAAATTCTAATTCTGACTAGATTTCTCATCTGCTACGATACCATTTTTGATTTCTTCTTGTCCAGAGCTGATTCAATAAAGATGAGTACCTAATACATATCAGGTACTGGGATAGGCAATAGAAACAAAGATTAATGGGTCCCTATTCCTCAAGTAGGGAATGATTCAATAAGAGTGACAGACATTTGAACAAACAAGTATGTCACATAAAATATGCAAAGCACAAGGGAGACTCAGGGGTGACAGACTCTAGCAGAGAATATGGGAAATAATTCCCCACCCAAAGTTATTTCTGAGGTACTTCTGGAGAGAGAGGAGGAGTTAAACTAGGACACACCAGGGGTGTGAGAGGAGAGCAGCCAGGCGGGGGAAAATGTATAAACACACGGAGGAATACAAGTGCACGGTGCATGGTACGTGGACCATTTGAAAAACCCAGACTGGTGTGCGAGCCAGAGTTGGAGAAAAAGCTAGGAAAGGGTGACCGTAGGCAAAAGGCTTAACTTCTTTGCAGCTCAGGGTCTTCATTTGTGATATGGGCATAGTGATAATATAAACATCATAGTGCTGTCACTAGGAATAATTGAGACAGTGAACCTAAAACATCCATTGAGTGTCACGAAGGCTATATAGGTTTGAAGGGATATTTCTGGTATTAGAGGAGAGAGGATTGTCAAGGATGGTTGGAAGAAATAAAATTAATTAAATAATGCAGAAGAAATTATATAATTCTGCAGGACATCGTGGAGAAGGGGGACAGCTTGCATAATACACACACATGTACACACACGTATATGATAGGTTTTTGTTTGTTTTTTTGGTTTTGTTTTTTTTTTTTTTACAATTAGTCTACGTATTAGAACAGCCTCAGGAGTGATTCTGCAGACCCCTTTTGTCCCTCTCTCTTTTCCTTCCTCTTTTCCCCTCCTTTTTTTCTGCTTGGCCTGGTTTCCATGATGATTCAAGAAAGTGCATTATTTGAATTCTGTCTTTGGTCACATCAAGACAAGCAGAGAAAAGGAGTGATATATGGAGTTAGTGATAATTATTCAGACAGGTTAGGAGATGGTTGATTAACTGACAGAAGAAGACTTTAAATCATACTTGGTTAAAACAACAACAACAAAAATAGTACCAGACAATACTAGAGAACAGGAAAAACCTGAAGGCAGTAGAAATAAAGTATCCTTTAAAATCCATGATTCTAACCTCTCTCATATCACAGAAGAGGAAGCTGAGGTCCAAAGTTGAGTCATTCTTTAGGCTGAGAAAAGTGGTGTTTGGGGACACACAAGGTGATTTGTGGTTTTATAAAAATATGAGATTAATAAGTTAGTGGTAAACTAATAAGTTGTGGGGTTAAATACCCTACAATCCATTTTTTTTAATGTACATTGCAAAATACTGCAATATCTTGGCAGTAGTCAATTTTTTTTCTAGTTTGGCTTAAATATCAATCAATTCCTATCTTGACATGATATTATGATATTTACTTCTCTAACTGTTCAGTTTATGCATTATTGATTTACTTAGACACTATCTCAATATAGTTTTCTAGATTTTTTTCCGCCCATTTTAATGACTCAGAGTCTCTCTAAAGGTTTTGGGGTTTTTTTGGTTTTGAATTGAATTGTAGAGTGTGTTTTATGCTCAAGAAAGACTTGGCACACAGGAGTTACTACAGAAATGTGAAATCTCTAATTCTGACCTCTAATACAAACATTCAAAGTCATTTCTCTACAAATCATTTACAAACCAACTGCAGTGATGAGGAAGAGTTTTCATTTCTAGCCTGACAATAGGTATTCCATCATCTGTACATCAGCAATTTAACGCTTTTCAAACATCAGACAGAGCCATCAATTAGAATGTAATGCAGATACAGATATTAACTCCTCACCATGATGGATGTCTGCCTGACACCCTTACTACCACTTTTGGACTCATTACACATTTATTAATTTACACTAAATTTTATCTTCCAGGAGAGCAGTATCTGGGTAGATCAAGCCACTTGATGTAAAAAAAAAAAAAAAAAAAAAAAAAAAACCCAAAGTATTTTAGGAAAATTTCCAAGAAAATAAGTATGTGATAACACCTATAATGAAGCATTTAACCACTTATTTGATAAATTTATATTATAAATCCATTAGAAATTCATTTCTTTAAAATTATCTTGCCTTAAGGAAAATAGTATAGCTTTTTACAAAAATATAAACCTCTGCCCTGACAGCTTTGTTTCACTTAAGGTAATTAAAATGAACTCCTCAAAAATTAAACTGAGTAACAAACTATTAAATAAAACTAATAACATATTTAAAGTATGCACCAATTATTTCATTTGTCCCACAAAGAATGTAGCTTTCTTTAAAAACGTACTCCCCATGAGGTCAAGTAAAGGAAATATCACACTTTTTTCAACAGAACTTTCAAATTCCCACAACGGAAATTTTATATTATAAAAAGAAATCTTCAGCAAAATCAGCATGTCTTAGGTATGATTGCATAATTATGCCAAACTTCATATATTTTCTGTAACTGATGTACATGATTCATTTAATTTATGTTGTCATATTATTTATAGCTACCCTATATGAGTAATTTAAAAAATACATGTAGTAGATTTTAGAATCTACCACATGAATGTTTCCCTCAAAAATATGTACTTAAGTGTAGACCAGTCATAGACACTTGCTACATTTCTTAAAACAGAAATATTTGTAGCATGCATACATTCTATATTATACTTTTTTTTATAAAATGCAATTTTTATGAAAAGTACAATACATTCCCCATGTTTTCAACATATCTTATTTGCTTAGGTGAGATCCTTTCCCACCCAGGCCCACAATAAAGGCTAAATTGTTATTAAAATTCAATATACTCAAACATTTATCATTTATATACACTTATTCTTTTCTAAGGAAAAGAAAGCAAATACAAGATGAACTAAAAGGTATTTCTTCTACACTATGACAAGCTTAGATCAATAAAAAATGAAGTAATTTTACTAAGCATATGAGTAGTTTAAAATAAATTGATACTTCCGAATGCTTTGTTTCACACATTTTTACTGGCTGAAACTAAGTAAATTATGTAGAAATAAAAGATGAATACAGAAATAGGCTGAAATTTCAATATAAAAAATACAGTCT
The DNA here is from genome assembly GCF_965194805.1 of Balaenoptera borealis. Classification (NCBI taxonomy): domain Eukaryota; kingdom Metazoa; phylum Chordata; class Mammalia; order Artiodactyla; family Balaenopteridae; genus Balaenoptera; species Balaenoptera borealis. Next base: position 91,770,855 of record NC_138862.1, read on the forward strand.
CTGGATGCTGCAAATCTAACTTAACACAACAGCTGGCAAATATTTTAGATGATAAATACATGTTAAACAAAAATTTCATTTTAATAAGTTATATATTACAAATGTCACTTAGAAATATGATTATGACACGTTATCTTGCTCAGCAATCACAATGAGGGAATTTATTACATGAATGCCCTGACCTTATCGATCTCTAAATTAGCAGACTCTATAGTCAGACTACCTGGTTCAAGTCCTAGCTCTGCTATGTAATTTAGACCAGTCACTTAATCTTTTTATGCTTAAATCCCTTATTTGTACAGTGGAAATAATAAGAGCACTGCATTTGCAGCATTACCACGAGTAAATGATATAAATTATTAAAGATGCTTATAACAAGGCCTAACATGGTGTAAGTGATCCACTAACAGAGCACCACCCCGGAAATTCTATAGAGTTTAAGAAAATAGAAGGATTTGGAGCTTACAGTTTTAAAATACAGACTTAACGAAATTAAATTATGACCAGAGGGCTTAAGTTTCAATAACAAGAACCTGGAGATAATGAGGGATGGAGCAGCGCGCTCAAGCACTTTTGAAGGGGAAGCATCTGTTCATCATTAGCTGTGGTTCCGATAGATAGAAGTGTGGCTAATATGTACATAAAAGTCGTTATTACATTTTACTTGCAACCACCAATTCTATATCTTGTTATTATAGAGCTGAGTTTCTTTTCAGTCAATTTACAAAAACAACAGAGCTCTTCCATAATGCTCAAGAATTCAGTTTAACAGTTCCAGGAATTAGTGATAATTAATCACGAAGATGGGTTATATATGTTTTTGGTAGAGCACCATGTTTGTCATAGGTGGTTGACTTGATCCACTGACTATTATGATACCGATAGTATTTCAACTCAACCAGTATAAAAGACTGTATAGATCTTATTAGAACTACGAACATATCTAAAGGCTTTTCTACTTGTAAAAGTTATTTTACAAAATAAATAAATGAGTCTGGCAGATTAACTTGAAAACATAAGGCAGAATCTCAATTTCCGATGACAGTTCTATGATTGAATCTTTATTGTACAATGGGGAAAAAATATATTCATATAGTGTTTCCTGAAGCTTTGAATATCAAATCATTTGCTGGTTGGAGCAGATTGATTTGAGGCAAAGGCATTTCTTAGAAGTGTCGGTGCATCATCAAAAGGTATTCATTATGCACCTTCGTGCAGCATTACTTTAGATGCTGCACCAGTGAACTAGGAGTGCCCAGAGGAATTTTTAAATTTAAGTTTAAGGATATTCCTTATAGGCTGAAAACACTTGATATAAATTTTTCAGTATGAACCTAGTTTGTACAAATAAAGCCCATATTTGTGGAATAATTTTTTGTTGTTGAAAGCTTTAATGGTCTCAGCTTGAGAGCAGGGCCAAAGATAAAACTATAAAAAGAGTAATTCAGAACACTCTGTTCTCTAACTTAATTTTTCGGTATAATGAGATTATTTTTCCCATCTAGTTTTGTGAAATGGCCTCAGCAATTGTTACAGTGTCTGGAAAGGTGGTTAAGAATGCCTTATTGCAAATTTGTATATTAACTGCATAAAAGAAATGACAATAATTGTTGTTCATGCTTCACTAACTGAATAAAGAGTCTATAAAGGGGAAATTATTATCTGTGCTTTATTTTTAGAAAAAAAAATTAGGCCAAGCCTACTCTGAAACAGGTAATAGCACACTGAATTTAGGCAGAGCAGATCATCAAGCTGGAGAGTATAAAATTAAAATTTAACTCTGAGGCCTGAGTTACCTTGATCTCTAAATGACATGTAAAAGGTGTGCTTCTAAGATGCCAAATTAATGAGCTTTAAATTGCAAAATGCAGTCAAAACCATCTGAGGGAAAATTACTTGATGAAATCCAGCTAGTTTGTGTAAATGTGTTTTATATCGCTTGCATATGTATGACCACCTGCCAGTTCCCTGAGTGGGCCTGCCTTTCTTTGGGTACCTGTGTGTAACAGCAATTTGTGTAACACACTCTAACTGAATGGTTACTTGGGCCCACCTGAGACCTCCTGTATTTACAGTAAGGTTTTCCAATATTAGAATGATATAATTCAATATAGAACTTGGCAAAGAGAAGAATTAATTTAAATGACCTGAAATAATAGAGTACACTCTATGGGTTACTTGAACAGGTAGATACTCTATATAATACTAAGTGTTCAAGCTATCATGGGAGTTTCAATTTCCGCTAACATCACAAAACTCTATTTAGGGATGTGTTAACAGTTCCATGACTCCTTTCCTGGTCCTTTTAGTGTCTGATTTCCCCCTAGATTCTAAAGAATCTTCTGTTGTTTTCTTCCTGGTCATCATTTCCATTTACAGTAAAGTATTTAGAGTATTTATTTACTTCTACAGAATTTACATTCTTTTCCCCTTCAGAGTATGGATGTGGCTTACATTAGAGATGCACACACATGAGATAAATGACACCACAAACCATAAAATAAAGAAGAGTAGCGGGAAAAAAACTCTGATAGTCTGTCTAAGGAAAGCCACTGAAATTGACTTTTACTGTAGTTGAGCTTCTCTGCAGTCAGGGTGCAGAAGGGCATCTGTGGGGTCTTCTGAGGCTCAGTCAGCCTTCCCCTAATCTCACTTGGTAATCACAAGGCTGTCAGTCTTAGCTGAAGAGTTTATTTTTATTTTTTCTGAGTTATCTCTTTTTGTAGTTGCCAATTTCCATGTTGGTTAGCTATCAGTATTTTTCTCTATCTAGTCAGAGAAATCCGTGTGTCTCCTTTTTACCTTTTACTCCTAGATTTGGATATACAACCATGCCCATGTTATGGTATCCAAAATCATATGCTAATAGATGATTGACTAAGCCCTTAAAACGATCCAGGACTTACTATCAGGTTGGCACTTTACATACATACTGCCGTTTCATTAAACAATCCTATATGATAAGTACTATTACTGTCCCCATTTTACAGATGAGGTATCTGAGACTGAGGGATTAAGTCATTTCCCCAAGTTCTCACAGCTATGAAAGTACAAGCAGCTGGAGTATCACACCCGACCTGTCAAATTCCAAAACCTACTCGTTTTAAATATTACAACATTCAGACTCTCTGAAAGTTCCCAAAGTTGGTATGATGTTAACAAATTCAGAGATCTGATGGGTTTATTTATCCCTGGTTTGTCACCAATATGACTACAAGAACCAGGAGGCCCGATGTCCATTAAATCTGAATGATCCTGCCTTGATCTTTATATCCCCGGGGGCTGCTCAGACTCCAGGACCTAAAAGATCTCTGCAGTTTGCTCTTGACAGTGCCCTAGCAGACACTGATGTTTCCTGGCCCTGTAGTTTTTAAATAAGGGACAACTGCTTCCAAGTCCATTGCTCTGAGGAAAACACCACAACCTCCACTTTAGGGTCTCTTCTTAGCAACATTTTCAAAATTTCTCTTTTCTCCTGCTGCTGGGGGACAAAGAGCAAAGCAACTGCACTTAGAACTTGAAAGCTACAGTTCACATTCAACCTGCCACTGTCCTGTTTTCAGACATTCAAAACCTTTGGTCCACCCCTACTATGTGTGGTTTACATGGGCCTAAGAGGGCTTTGAGAGTGTCAAGAGTTAAAATGTCAATACAGTCACTGCTCTGCTCTGAGAGCTGTCTGCCAGGAGGAGCCTCTCAGCCTGATAGATACACTGCAATTTTTCATCCTTTCAGCCAAGGTGAATCATCTTAAATAGCTGCTTTTTGACTATGGCTCTTGGATTTCTGGGAACAGACAGATGAAGCTTTTATCTACATGATACCACTACGCACTCTATTTTTCACTTCTTTTCAAAGGTACTTTATTGGCTTATTTTTAAATATCTTTACTCTTCAAAAAGTATCAACAGGTTTCTACAAACTGTAAGTGCTTTATTTTAAAACTCATATCCCTATGTTTCCTAAAATCATAACACAGAAAGCTTATTCGATGCCCAGGTTGGTAATTCAATGCACCCAGAATCTGTGCTTTTCATTTTCTGAAATGGTTCTTTTCATACTTGTTCCTTTAGGGTGTTATTAGGAAAAAGTGTTAATATATCATGATACTTTGGTTAACTAGTGGGAAAGGAAACATTCCAGAAAAACATATGGGTAGAGAATGTTTATAGTCACTTAAAATTCAGTTACTAAGGGCTTCCCTGGTGGTGCAGTGGTTGAGAATCTGCCTGCCAGTGCAGGGGACACGGGTTCGAGCCCTGGTCTGGGAAGATCACACATGCCACAGAGCAACTGGGCCCGTGAGCCACAACTACTGAGCCTGCGCGTCTGGAGCCTGTGCTCCGCAACAAGAGAGGCCGCGACAGTGAGAGGCCCGCGTACCACGATGAAGAGTGGCCCCCGCTCACCACAACTAGAGAAAGCCCTCGCACAGAAACGAAAACCCAACACAGCCAAAAATAAATAAATAAATAAATAATTAAAAAAAAAATTCAGTTACTAAGAAAATATGTATCATACGAAACATCCCAAATCCTTATTGGGTAAATTCTGAAAAACATGTTCTTCAACTAAAGATCCAAGAGCAATATCCCGATGTAAAAATTTTAGTATTCAGCTTATATAAACTGTTAGACCATGGAGTTAAGAAAATTAAAATTGGGGATTTAACCCAAAATACAATGACAGGAATAGAGTGTAGTTAACAGCATGGTATGCTCCTTAAAACACAAAGAACTTATATATTAATTCACTTTACCTTAGGACTAAAAATGAATTTAAGTGAATTATTATGTTTGCACAAGTAGTAGGAATACATTAATGGTAAGAAAACTAAGAATTATGAAGTTTTCAATTGACAACTGATGGCAGAATCAAAATTGTAATTTTTTTAAGAATTTTTTAAGACACTGATGAAAGAAATTAAAGATGATACAAATAGATGGAGAAATATACCATGTTCTTGGATTGGAAGAATCAACATTGTGAAAATGACTCTACTACCCAAAGCAATCTACAGATTCAATGCAATCCCTATCAAACTACCACTGGCATTTTTCACAGAACTAGAACAAAAAATTTCACAATTTGTATGGAGACACAAAAGACCCCGAATAGCCAAAGCAATCTTGAGAAAGAAAAATGGAGCTGGAGGAATCAGGCTCCCTGACTTCAAACTATATTACAAAGCTACAGTAATCAAGACAGTTTGGTACTGGCACAAAAACAGAAATATAGATCAATGGAACAGCATAGAAAGCCCAGAGATAAACCCACGTACATATGGTCACCTTATCTTTGATAAAGGAGGCAAGAATATACAGTGGAGAAAAGACAGCCTCTTCAATAAGTGGTGCTGGGAAAATTGGACAGGTACATGTAAAAGTATGAAATTAGAACACTCCCTGACACCATGCACAAAAATAAACTCAAAATGGATTAAAGACCTAAGTGTAAAGCCAGACACTATCAAACTCTTAGAGGAAAACATAGGCAGAACAGTCTATAACATAAATCGCAGCAAGATCCTTTTTGACCCAGCTCCTAGAGAAATGGAAATAAAAACACAAATAAACAAATGGGACCTAATGAAACTTAAAAGCTTTTGCACAGCAAAGGAAACCATAAACAAGACCAAAAGACAACCCTCAGAATGGGAGAAAATATTTGCAAATGAAGCAACTGACAAAGGATTAATCTCCAAGATTTATAAGCAGCTCATGCAGCTCAATAACAAAAAAACAAACAACCCAATCCAAAAATGGGCAGAAGACCTAAATAGACATTTCTCCAAAGAAGATATACAGATGGCCAACAGACACATGAAAGAATGCTCAACATCATTAATCATTAGAGAAATGCAAGTCAAAACTACAATGAGGTATCATCTCACACTGGTCAGAATGGCCATCATCAAAAAAATCTAGAAACAATAAATGCTGGAGAGGGTGTGGAGAAAAGGAAACACTCTTGCACTGTTGGTGGGAATGTAAATTGATACAGCCACTATGGAGAACAGTATGGAGGTTCCTTAAAAAACTACAAATAGAACTACCATACGACCCAGCAATCCCACTACTGGGCATATACCCTGAGAAAACCATAGTTCAAAGAGAGTCATGTACCAAAATGTTCATTGCAGCCCTATTTACAATAGCCAGGACATGGAAGCAACCTAAGTGTCCATCATCGGATGAATGGATAAAGAAGATGTGGCACATATATACAATGGAATATTACTCAGCCATAAAAAGAAATGAAATTGAGTTATTTGTAGTGAGGTGGATGGAGTTAGAGTCTGTCATACAGAGTGAAGTAAGTCAGAAAGAGAAAAGCAAATACAGTATGCTAACACATATATATGGAATCTAAGGGAAAAAAAAAAAAAAGGTCATGAAGAACCTAGTGGCAAGATGGGAATAAAGACACAGACCTACTAAAGAATGGACTTGAGGATATGGGGAGGGGGAGGGGTGAGATGTGACAGGGTGAGAGAGTGTCATGGACATATATACACTACCAAATGTAAAATAGAAAGCTAGTGGGAATCAGTCGCATAGCACAGGGAGATCAGCTCGGTGCTTTGTGACCACCTGGAGGGGTGGGATAGGGAGGGTGGGAGGGAGGGAGATGCAAGAGGGAAGAGATATGGGAACATATGTATATGTATAACTGATTCACTTTTTTATAAAGCAGAAACTAACACACCATTGTAAAGCAATTATACTTCAATAAAGATGTTAAAAAAATAAATAAATAAATAAAATTAAAAAAAAAGAATTATCTCTAAAAGCTTTTGCACAGCAAAGGAAACTATAAACAAGATGAAAAAACAACCCTCAGAATGGGAGAAAATATTTGCAAATGAATCAACGGACAAAGGATTAATCTCCAAAATATATAAACAACTCATCTAGCTCAATATTGAAAAAAAAAAACCCAATCAAAAAATGGGCAGAAGACCTAAATAGACACTTCTCCATAGAAGACATACTGATGGGCAAGAGGCACATGAAAAGCTGTTCAACATCACTAATTATTAGAGAAATGCAAATCAAAACTACAATGAGGTATCACCTCACACCAGTTAGGATGGCCATCATCACAAAATCCAAACAATAAATGTTGGAGAGGGTGTGGAGAAAAGGGAACCCTCTTGCACTGTTGGTGGGAATGTAAACTGATACAGCCACTATGGAGAACAGTATGGAGTTTCCTCAGAACACTGAAAATAGAATTACCATATGATCCAGCAATCTCACTACTGGGCATATACCCTGAGAAAACCATAGTTCAAAGAGAGTCATGTACCACAATATTCATTGCAGCTCTATTTACAATAGCCAGGACATGGAAGCAACCTAAGTGTCCACTGACAGATGAATGGATAAAGAAGATATGGTACATATATACAATAGAATATTACCCGGCCATAAAAAGGAATGAAATTGGGTCATTTGTAGAGACATGGATGGATCTAGAGACTGTCATACAGAGTGAAGTAAGTCAGAAAGAGAAAAACAAGTATCGTATATTAATGCATATATGTGGAATCTAGAAAAATGGTACAGATGAACCAGTTTGCAGGGCAGAAATAGAGACACAGATGTAGAGAAAAAAAGTATGGACACCAAGGGGGTAAAGCGGGGGGTGGGGGTGGTGGTGATGGGATGAATTGGGAGATTGGGATTGACATGTATACACTGATGTGTATAAAATAGATAACTAATAGGAACCTGCTGCATAAAAAAATCAAAATAAAAAAAAATTATCTCAAGCAGCATAAGAGAGCAACAGTTTGCTCAAGATTTTGCTATTCTTTACTTCTAAAATGCCATATCCATAATTATATATATATCTGAAGCTAAATAAGAATATATTTTTGCAATATTTTCTTCTAGGCCTGCCACTCGTACAAAAAATAAAATGGTATCTGGAAAAAAGGTGACAAAATTATCATTTTAACGTACAAAATTCAAGTTCTTTCTATAAAAGACCTTTAAGTATGATAATACTAGTAACTGTCAGCCTTTTCAGAAAAAAGGATTTGTTGAAAAAGAAACAGGATGAGAAATACTACAACAACATATTACATCTGTATGACAGTTTGGCATTGAGAAGTTAATTTTTATTACTAATTTACATATATGCATAGTAATAGTTTGAGGTAAATTAAAGCAACTAAATAATTTACTAAAAACTATACTGGGCATTGCTTATGTCATTTATATTTTATTTATGAACAGGATTATAAAAAATGGAATACCTCCAATGGCACATAAAAGTAATGCTGATAAGAAATTAAATGTCAGGCAAAAGGCATGAAAATGCAATATTCACAAAGCATTAAATGTAGAATGTTTAACAGAACTTTTATATAATTGACACTATTGAAAGGTAGTTTATTATAATACATGCAAAATTTTAAAATTCACCTAGCTCTTCAATTTTAAAATGTCAAATATTATTACTTTACCAACATGAATTTTAGCTTCTTTTCTCTTTTCTTTCTTCCCATAATAAGTCCTTTATCTTTTTTCATTATATTATTTGCCTCCCTTCAGCCATTCCCATTATTTCATTTTCACTTGTCCATTCTTACTTATTTCACTATTGATGTCTCAGGAAATTGTTGAAATTAAAATAACTGACCGTAAAGAGTTCATTTCATTCTTTTCTATATACTGGGAATGATATATCTTGAATAAAAAATCAGTGGATGGGGCTTCCCTGGTGGCGCAGTGGTTGAGAATCTGCCTGCTAATGCAGGGGACACGGGCTCGAGCCCTGGTCTGGGAAGATCCCACATGCCGCAGAGCAACTAAGCCCGTGAGCCACAACTACTGAGCCTGCGCGTCTGGAGCCTGTGCTCCGCAACAAGAGAGGCCGCGATAATGAGAGGCCCGCACACCACGATGAAGAGTGGCCCCCGCTCGCCGCAACTAGAGAAAGCCCTCGTGCAGAAATGAAGACCCAACACAGCCATAAATAAATTAATTAATTAAAAAAAAAAATCAGTGGATGTATTTGAAATGATGACCTCATGGCCAAATCAAAGATTATGTTTGGCCTTACCATTCCAAACACACCAAATCTTGAGTCTTCAAAATAATAGTAAAACTCAACTTGCCCTTAACCTGCTGCTTGCTGCTTGGGAGTTCCATTCTCTGACACTCTGTAGGGAAAATGAAAGGCCTTCTCTCTGACAGTTCTATATAGGTTTCCTTCAGCTATTGCGACTGATGGCCCTTCTCGTTCCATTCATCCGCCGTAACTATGGCCCTCAAACAAAATCTCTCTCTCTCAGTAATAGATTTTAGGAACCAAAGCTTTCTTTTTCTTTTCTTTATCCTTTTTTTTTTTCAAGCCTGTAAAGGATTGAGGCATTTAATCATTCCTGAGAAATTTTAAAATATTTCAGAGCCCAAAATAATGGAAATATTATGGTTTCTGCCTAAAAAGAAACAATCATTAAGGATGTGGAAAATCAAAGTTAATTCAAAATTAAAATGGGAACGAGCATTGCAACACAAGTTGTAAACAGATGACCTTGACTAGTTTAATTGTACTAAAGAGTATAGTATTAGGGGGAAAAACCCACACATTTATGTACCACTATGTACCCTCTACTTATATCAATTCATTTAACCATCAAAACCATACCATGAAGTTACCATTGTTATCGTCCCCATTTTACAAATAAGGACACTACAGAGAGAGAGAGTTGAAGTCACTTGCTCTAGATAACACAGGACTTGAACTCAGGCAGTATGGTTCCAGTGCCTTTGCTCTCAACCACTCTGCAATCATGACCGAAAACAATCACATGAGAGCATATTTTTAATTCCTCCAAAAATTAAGAAAAAAACATAGAAGAACATCACTCAATTTTCCCACAATCAAGCCCTAATAACATTGTGTAGTATGACCTTTTCATATAATCTCCATCCCTAAGTAGCTTCCTTAGAGTCTTTCAGAAAAAAAGTGAAGACAGGAAATGAATAAACTCACCCATTCACACACCCATGGAAGCCTCTACTCTCTAGCCTCACTAAACTGGCTTGTGGCTTTCCCCAATAAACTTCACATCCATCCTCATGGCTACTGGCGCTAAGCTCATGATTTTATTTTAATTAATTAAAAAATTTTTCTTTTCAATAGACTTTTCCTCTCTGGTTCTGCCTTCAAGAATTAGGTCTTATTAATATTTTTATTGCCCATAGTTTTTATAATAATTCTTTGACCATGTAAACATTTGTTGGACTAAACCCAGAATTTTGACAACCCCTGAATAATTCACAATCCCCTCACATTTACATCTATGGTCTTTCGGAAATACATACATCTTAAGAGCAATCATTTAACTTAAATATGACAGCTCTTAACGAAACAGATTAAATCATAGTGCAATATTTATTTGCTATAGTGTCTTATGAGAACTGTAATTAAGGCATGAATAACTTTTGCGGAGAACGAATCCTTGAAGCCCTGAGCACAAGAAGTCCAACTACCCTGTTGGAGAGGCCACGTGGAGAAGCACTGAGACCATATGGAAAGGAAGCTGAGTCCAGGCATCCAAATCAATGTGCCACATGTGAGAACAGACCAGCCACCAGCTGATTTCCGAGTGACAAGCACGTGGAGCCAAATAATTGGCCAGCAGAGACCTGACCATATTCCTGATCAAATAAGAAGACATAATAAAATGGTGGTTGTTCAAAGCTACACCATAGGGGGGTGGTTTGGAGCTCAGCAATAAACAACCAGAATACTACTAAAGCTCTTTTTCCAAAGCAGAAATCTGACCCCATTGCTTGACCATTTAAGATCCCATGAGGGGTTTTATTCTGCACTACCAAGACATTTCACAGACTTCTTTCCAAGGCACAGAACACCTTTGTGCCCTGGCCTCAACTTCCGTTCTGATCCTTTTCCTTACTTCCCGCTTTCAGGAACACATCACACACTTTGCATGTGCTCTTCCTCTGCCTGATTTGCCCTCAGGTTCAGATTCATTGAGGTAGTTAATTTGTCTAGATTTTTATCTTTAGAGCCTGGCACAGTATTTGGAACCTTGTAGCTGCGTAATAAATGATAGGTGCCCAATAGGTATGATGTCTTGAAGAAAGTATAGAATTTAGGGTAAAATAATTGCCATTTTATCAGCAATGCATCTTATTGCAATTACTTCAGCTCATTCAGGTTTTAAAAGAGGATGTGGTATCTATTCTATATATCTCTAAGTGTTAATTGATGAATAAAATTAAATATTTAAAAGGCAGTTGATAAACTGTAAAACCCAATATAACTGCTATTGTTTCAAAATTCTAAACTATTAGGCATCAAGAGAGCTAGGTTTATTTTTTGTTTGTTTCACTTATTTTTAATTGAGGTAACATTGGTTTATAACATTTTGTAAATTTCATGTGTATTACATTGTAATTCAACTTCTGTATACACACGACCAAAAGTCTCCTTTCCATCTGTCCCCATACAATTGACTCACTTTACCCATTTTACCCTATCCCCACCTGACTTAGGTTTAGATTTTGGATCCACAGTTCCTAGCTATGAACCCCAGAGCAAATCACTTTTCTCCATAGGTAAAATTAGATTTATGTGTGTGAAAAACCAAATGAGATAACTGATAAAATGTTTTAAGAACTATTTATCATTATTATATAATTAATCAAAGACTATTAATGATGAATAAAAATTGATTAATATGAATTAAGTTAATCACTCTCATGTCTATATCACAGGCAGCCATCCCAATTTCTGAATATTGCTGCTGGGAGGAAAAACCACAAGTGAATTTGTACAAGTGCTTAAATTTCTCTTATCACTGAGCAGGACATAAGAGCCTGGAATGAGAGAATGAAACAGGAGATTTCTGGGGTGTGTGTCAGATGTGAAAATTGTATCAGGGGGATGGGCACACAGAAGCAGAGGAGGAAGGAAGCAACTTCTGGAGAGACGGCTTCTGGAAAATCCATCCTAGAACTTACCAACTTCGAGTCCCTAAGATACATTATAAAGTTACTTACATCTTTCAGAACGGATGTCTGTAATGTGGGCATACACAGAGTTAAAAACAATATCAGGTCCTATCTCTTGAGGGAGAAAATGTGAAGAGATCTATGGGAGAAGATTAATCAACTTCCCTTCTGCACATAATGCAGTTTGAAAGGAATCTGTCCAAAAAAATCCATTTAGCTATGCCCAGAACAATCAAGACTGTGTAGAGATTGAAGTGCCTCAGTCCATCTGCTGATGATATTTATTACTTTTTGGCACCTTCTACATATTTACCAAGCCTATGTAAAAGAAAGTTATGCTTCTTATTTCTAGGACAAAAACAGATGGTGCTTCCAGCAGGTAATAATTTAATTAAATGGCTCCTAAAGCATGAACAAATTGTTCCAAAGAAAAGAAAATATTTTTATTTATTCTTTAAAAATAGGGAGGGGGGAGAAAAAAACTAAATCAAGTTTGACTTTTAATGCAACAAAACTAGAGTTTACTAAATCTCCTGCTCTTAAAAACAAAGTGCATCCCCCTCTCTGCCTTCCTCCTCAACTGGAATCAAAATTGTAACAAATGATATTGATGCTGTTCATTAAGTTTCATTTTTCATCTCTAAGAAATAAGTTCAAGCTAAAATGAAACACTTTTTGATAACGCTGAAATCAGATATTCTTGGAATAGGATTAATTTTTATGATATTTAAATGAAGTTTCTTTTTTTTAAAAAAAATTTTTATTTATTTATGGCTGTGTTGGGTCTTCGTTTCCATGCGAGGGCTTTCTCTAGTTGTGGCAAGCGGGGGCCACTCTTCACCGCGGTGCACGGGCCTCTCACTATCGCGGCCTCTCTTGTTGCGGAGCACAGGCTCCAGACACGCAGGCTCAGTAGTTGTGGCTCACGGGCCTAGTTGCTCCGCGGCATGTGGGATCTTCCCAGACCAGGGCTCGAACCCGTGTCCCCTGCATTGGCAGGCAGATTCTCAACCACTGTGCCACCAGGGAAGCCCCTAAATGAAGTTTCATAATGCACTTTGTGGACTCAGGATAGAAATAGATTATATATCTAAAATGCAGATTCTAATAATCAAAACCAAAGTCTTTCATTCCACTTAAAGCCAGGAGGCCCTTTTAAAGCTCCTGTGACACATGCATTAAAGATGTTATAAGAGTGGAAAACAGTAACAATGTTGCAGCAAAACATAGGAAAGAGCATTCCCTTGGGTTTAAGACAGAACTGCATAAGAATCCCACTACTGCCACTTACCAACTTTGGGACTTTAGGACAGGAAATTAATTTTTCTAAGATTCTGCTTCCTAACCTGTATGTACATACATGCATACACATACACACACACACACACACACACACACACACACACAGAATGACTGTAGTTATGGGGTCACTGTAAGACTTCAATGGATAAATTTCAAGCACTTAGCACTTTCTTAAGACAGAGTAAGCATTCTATAAATGGCTGCCAATCATCATCACCGGTAAGATTAAGCAACAAGAATATGTGTACAGTATTGGAGCTATGAAAGTAGAAACAAAAATATATAAGGATATGCTTCAAGTAAATTACATCAGCAAAGATGAACTTCTATATACACACTTAAAGCCTAATCAAGAAGTAAACTATGGGGTCTAAAGAATTCAAGAATGGTGAAACTAAGCAGGGTTTTGATGGGAATTAAAGCTGTGCCTTGAAAAATGAATAGGGCTTAAGAATGAAGTCACTAAAGAAATAAAGAAGATAAGCTCAAGCAGGAAGCTGGGAATAAGTATCTGCATATAGGAGTCAATGAAGGGACTCTCTTGAGAATAAAGTACATATCAGAGGCTGGTAGAAAATAAGTTTTGATTGAGGGGACAGGAAACGTCTACCTATGTAAAAGGTGATCATTGCAGGTTCTTCGAGGATAAAGATTCATGAGAGTTATGTTTCACAAAAATGATATGGAGCAAGGAAAGCTAGCATCAAGAACATATTACAGTGAAGCAGAATAACTAGGTAACCCAGAGAGGTATGCAGATAGGTTAACAGTGAAGATCGAAGCAATTACACTAAAATATGATGCTCTTTACCAAAGTTGGGTTATTTAGAACTCAAAGTGTATACATTTGGCTTAATTTTATGATCATTTGCAATTATACTATGTTATATATATCATATGTTATATTTAATACATATTTATACTAAATATATATATCAATTTTATACAATAATTATTTTAAATTATAATCATTTAAAATTTATATTATATGTATATGCGAAGTTTGCCTTGTGTTAAGTGATAATGATGACAGCGATGTGTTTTCCACATTCATATCCTCAATCATCCATCTGTTCCCAAACTTTTCACTGGCAAAATGGTTAGAAAGAAAGGAGGCTGTGCACTGGCATTGCTCTGATAGCTGCGGAAAGCATTTGCTGATGGCTGGTGTCCCACTTCCAACCTCTAACAGTGGACCCTGGGGGAAGAGCTAAGGGATAAAAACTACGTTCAAGGCACTTCCATTGTCTTTATACATTTCATCTCATGTCCTAAATGTCAAAGAACTGCTGATATGAACTCCAAACAAGAGATCATTTGAAGGCAAAATTCAATCTTATATTTTCTTCTGAAAATTTCACAACAGGGTTAAGAGAGACTCTGTTTTTTTGTTTTTTTTTTTTTTAAGTTCTAGTGACAAAGTTAGCAGAGTTTAATGTATGTAAGAGATTTATTAGGCATTGGACCAAGTCAAATCTTGGTTAAAAAATATGTAAACAGGATTTTTGAGGTGTTGAATCCTATTTTAGTTTGTTCTTTAACCCCGATGAGCAGTGATCCAAATGTTTCAGCATGTAAAATGAACTCCTAATTAAGAAAACATTATTTTTCTTATAACCAATAATACCTTAGATTTCAATGCTTTGTCTACAAAGTATCAGGCAGCTGTAATTCTGCCTGGATAAGCTTATATTATGACATACAAGCAAATGCTGCTAACTTTGGGAGAATAGATACTTTATGAAGACACATACTCTCATTATCCTGCTGATGTAGTTGACCTTCACCAACTTGGAGAATTAGGGTTAGTATTAAGGTAAATACAGCAAACTACTTTGATAGCATAATTTCCAGCTTAAGAATTTAAGAACTTAAAGGAAATACTGGGGTTAGACTAACTAAAAAACCCACAGAAATAAACTTTTAATGGTATATTTCTGAAATATGTGAAACACTGTCTTCAGAGTTTAACAATTCTTATATTCATTAAAAATGAAATGTTAAAGACAGCAAGCTAAATTAAGAAAATACCAAGGGTATCCTATACAAGTTAAGTAAATAATAATAGTTATTTTGAAGTTGGCTCTTTTGCATCCTTTGCTTCTTCAGGGATCCCTCCTCTAGAGTTTCAGAAAGAAACTTGCATATTCATTTTACTTTGTCCCAGAAAATATGCATGTAAAGAGTTACTTTCCATGGCCTGTCTTTGTTCCAAAGGTTGAAAACCATTTTTTTGTTTGACTTGGAGTTAACTTCCACATCCCACCTCTCACTTTAGTCCCAGACATTAAGTGTAATCTGGACATGTATATCCAAAAACATTTTAGAAAACTTGTAGCATACTGAAGGACCAGTGTGTTTCTCCATATTTCTGTCTCTCAAAACTTTATATCAAAAAAAAAAAAAAGCAACAAAAGAAAAAGTTGCACTTCATCAAAAGCACATTTGTACTTCAAAGGACACTATCAAGAAAGTGATAAGGCAATCCACAGAACAAGAGGAAATATTTACAAATCATATCTGATAAGGGACTCTATCCAGCATAAATAAAGAACATACACAGCTCAATAACCAGAAGAAAACTTTTTTAAATGGACAAAGGATCTGAACAGACATTTCTCAAAAGAAGATATACAAATGGATAATACGCACATGAAAAGACACTGAGTGTCATTAAGGAAATGCACATCAACATCACAATGAAAGACAGCTTCACACTCTTTAGGGTAACTATAATCAAAAAGCAGTAATGGGGCTTCCCTGGCGGCGCAGTGGTTGAGAATCTGCCTGCCAATGCAGGGGACACGGGTTCGGGCCCTGGTCTGGGAAGATCCCACATGCTGCAGAGCAACTGGGCCCGTGAGCCACAATTACTGAGCCTGCGCGACTGGAGCCTGTGCTCCGCAACAAGAGAGGCCGCGATAGTGAGAGGTCCGTGCACCGCGATGAAGAGGGGCCCCCGCTTGCCACAACTAGAGAAAGCCTTCGCACAGAAACGAAGACCCAACACAGCCATAAATAAAAATAATTAAAAAAAAAAAAAGCAGTAATAAGAATGTGGAGAAACTGGAACTCTGATAAATTGCTAGTGGGAATGTAAAATAGTGCAGCTACTTTGGAAAGTAGTCCGGCATGCCCTCATAAGGCTGAACATTAAGTTACTGTATGATCTAGCAATTCCACTTCTAGGAAGAGAAATGAAAACTCATTACACAAAAATTTGTACACAAATGTTTCAAAGCAGCATTATTCGTAATAACCACAAAGAGAAAATACCCCAAATATCTACTAAATAATGAAAAGTTAAAAAAAAAAATAGTATATCTATACAAAGGAATATTATTTAGCAATGAAAATGAATTAAGTACTGATACATATTACAACATGGATGAATCACATTACTTTAAGTGAAGGTTAATTTTTTCACAAAAGACCACATATTGTAAGATTCTATTTATACTAAAAGTCCAGAATAGGCAAGTTTATAGAGATAGGAAGTAGATTAGTGATTGCATGGTGCTGAGGCAGGTGCAGAGGAAGGAGCTGGTTTGGAGGAAATGAGGAAGTAACCATGTGACTGCTAATGAATGGGAGATTTTTGAAGTAATAAGTTTCTAAAATTGATTTGATTATGGTGATAGTTGTACAACTCTGAATACATTAAAACCATTAAATTGTATACATCATACAGGTGGATTTTATGGTATGTGATTTATATCTCAATAAAACTTTTTAAAGTTTATTGCAAACTCCTATTACTCTTGCTCTGCCTTTTGCTATAACTTCCTTTCCTAAACTCCAGTCAAAATTTCTTCATTTTATAATTGTTCCCAGTAAAAATGCAGGTAATTTATACAGGCTAGAGGCAAAAAGTTTCCAAAAAGGTATACAGAAATGAACCTAAATATTCCAAACTTACACCAGGAAAACTTTCAGGTAGGAGAACGTTTTGCCTTCAGGATATGTTGTCCATTGATAAGATTAATGATTCCTCCTCTTCCCATCCACAGACTTGTGTTTGCTTATAAGCGGAATGTGGAGAACAGTATGGAGGTTCCATAAAAAATTAAAAATAGAGCTACCATATGATCCATCAATCCCACTCTTGGGCACATATCCAGAGAAAAACTTGGCTCAAAAGTATACATGCACCCCAATGTTCATCACAGCACTGTTTACAATAGCCAAAACATGGAAGCAACCTAAATGTCCATCAACAGATGAATGAATAAAGAAGATGTGGTACATCTTCTTTATATGTACATCTATATATAAAGGTATATAGTTGTATATATGTGTACATATATACAATGGAATACTACTCAGACATAAAAAGGAATGAAATAACGCCATTTGCAGCAACATGGATGGACCTGGAGATTATCATACTAAGTGAAGTAAGTCAGACAGAGAAAGACAAATATCATATGATATCACTTATACGTGGAATCTAAAAAAAAAAAAAAAAAAAAAGATACAAATGAACTTATCTACAAATCAGAAACAGACTCACAGACTTAAAGAATGAACTTATGGTTACCAGGGGGGAAGGGCGAGGGGGGGAGGGATAGACTGGGAGCTTGGGATTGACATTTACACACTGCTCTATATAAAATTGATAACCAACAAGGGCCTACTGTATAGCACAGGGAACTCTGCTTAATATTCTGTAATAATCTAAATGGGAAAAGAAGTTGAAAAAGAATAGAAAAAATTCAATGACAAAAAATAAATAAACACAATAGGAGCTATTAAAAAAATTAAAAAGATCATGCTATGCAAAAAAAAAAAAAAACCGAAATGTGGACACATAGAAGGTTTTTTGTTTTAGAAAAGTAAAGCCTCTTTTTATATGGATACATAGGATGTTGGAATCAGAAGTATTTTTTTTAAAAGAGCAGATGCCTCTATTAATAAATATTCATGTGCCAGAGAATTAGAAAGCTGAAAGTACATTTATAACATTACTAAATAAATAGCACTGTCCTTACTGCATGCTTAATAATGCTATTAGTATGGTAAATATACAGAAAGCTCAAATTCATTACATTTTTAGTATTTTTAAATGCCTTCTTAACAGCTTTAGGAATAAGGATCCAAGTTAGAAATGTTCCCCTGTATGTTATTTTCTTTGAATTCCCATTCAAACTTTAAAGCATAACTTTTTTTTTTTTAAATAAGTTTAAATGCCGGCTAATCTGACGGAAAAACTGTTGGGTGCTGCAGATGTTTTGTCTATGTACACTGCATACATTTTTGTTGTTTTCCTTTCTGCTCTGCTTTTCCTTTCAGACATCAGAACATTAAACAGAACCACACTAAAGGTCACTCTGATGTAGAAATAGCCGAATTTCCAACGTTCTCCCCAGTTGTTTTACACATTTAAAACTCAAAATGTTAAATAAACTGTGAAAATAAATGTTCTTATTTAATTTCTTAAAACACTTCAAATCGTTTAGGCTAGAGTTGTCACTTGAAAAAACACTGAAGAGCCGATCTTAATAATATTCATTTAACTTCATGGTACATCTGCCATTTGGAAACTTTTTTTTTTTTTTCTTCTGAACACAGCTTAATGAACCTTTAATTTACCTTTCATTCAGTATCCACTGAGGATCATTAAAAGACAAAGTCTTAAGTCAACGTACTTAATTACAGTCATCACATGTTATTATGTATTGTTATATAACACCACACGCCAATTATCAGGGGACTTCAATAGATACTGAATAAACACACATCTGCACAGACATATCACTTGCACTATAGACCTAGATTTGAACAGTATCTTTGAAAATAAACAGTACTTTTAAAGTATTTGCATTTAAGACATTGACTAGACACATTATAGATTTTTTTTTTAACTTTTTTTTTTTTAAACATCTTTATTGGAGTATAATTGCTTTACAGTGGTGTGTTAGTTTCTGCTGTACAACAAAGTGAATCAGCTATACATATACATACATCCCCATATCTCTTCCCTCTTGCGTCTCTCTCCCACCCTCCCTATCCCACCCCTCTAGGTGGACACAAAGCACCAAGCTGATCTCCCTGTGCAATGTGGCTGCTTCCCACTAGCTGTCTATTTTACATTTGGTAGTGTATATAAGTCCATGCCACTCTCTCACTTCATCCCAGCTTACCCTTCCCCTTCCCCATGTCCTCAAGTCCATTCTCTATGTCTGCATCTTTATTCCTGTCCTGCCTCTAGGTTCTTCAGAACCATTTTTTTTTCTTTTTTTTTAGATTCCATATATATATGTGTTAGCATACGGTATTTGTTTTTCTCTTTCTGACTTACTGCACTCTGTACGACAGTCTCTAGGTCCATCCACCTCACTACAAATAACTCAATTTAGTTTCTTTTTATGGCTGAGTAATATTCCATTGTATATATGTGCCACATCTTCTTTATCCATTCATCTGTCAGTGGACACTTAGGTTGCTTCTGTGTCCTGGCTATTGTAAATAGAGCTGCAATGAACATTGTGGTACATGACTCTTCTTGAATTATGGTTTTCTCAGGGTATATGCCCAGTAGTGGGATTGCTGGGTCATATGGTAGTTCTATTTTTAGTTTTTAAGGAACCTCCATACTGTTCTCCATAGTGGCTGTATCAATTTACATTCCCACCAACAGTGCAAGAGGGTTCCCTTTTCTCCACACCCTCTCCAGCATTTATTGTTTGTGGATCTTTTACATCATAGATTTTAAAACAATATTGTAATAAGTATAATGGTGTCAACTGTTCCCTACTTATGTCTTGATATTAGACTATGTTTCAATGTATCAAGCAGAACCTCTAAAAGAAAATAGACTGATCATTGCATTTAGACATCAAAACACATTCAGTCCAAAGTAATTTAATATTTGACTTTCTGAAAGATGAGGTAAATAACAAGCCAAGATAAGCTTGATATTTATTCATGAAGTATTAGTGGGTTTGTCATTCATCCAGTGTCCTGTCCCACTTGACAGTCACCCAAATTTACCCTGTGCTCTGTCCCCTTTGTTTTTCTCAGTCCTTAATGCTGCTTCTAGCCATAATTAGTCTCTATTACACACTGTTAACAGAGTTATCTTTTAAAATTAAGCATTTTTGGTTTTGTTTCTGTCCTTCTTAAGAACCTCCTCTAAATACCCTTTGTCTACAATAAAGGAAAAAAATATTTTTAGCATGAAATACAAGGTTTGGCATAAGCATCTCAATCTACCTTTCATGTCTCATCTAATTTTTTGTTATGATGTTGTTGATTTGTAAATTGGCCCCTGTACATGGAGGGCAAGGAGAGGCTGCAGAAAGAGGGAGACAGCTCTAGATTGTTAAGTTGCAGGTTTAATAAGCAAGGCTTATTATGAGGCTTGTCTTGGGTGGGCACAAGATGAATAGAGCTCCATACCACCGCCCACCTCCAGAATCTTAAAAGTTTTGTAATAGAGGCCTCAACTGGGCTCAGTCACATATACTATGCCGATGGTCTCAACAGCACATTTTCTCAAGGCTGCATCCTTGAAAATGGTCTTCACTGTAAGAACACTGGGCAGAATGTACATTCCATGGACAAGGAAGGGGATGAGGAACCTCCCATTGCTAAAGTCCAGCTCATGGGTCAACCAGCAGTCATATCCTCTCAAAGGCCTCCTCCAACAAACACTGTATATACACAAAATGAATATCTGTGCACTAATTACCCAGCTAAGGAATCTACTCTATATATTCTGAGATGTTTACTTTTTTCCCCACATATTCTAATATCTCCAAATTCATATCAAGTCTTTACAATTGCCCTACCCCAGGTGGCATTTGTGACATACTTTCACTAGTTTGTGCATGTGCTAAATTGGTTATTATTCTGGACCTGATTAGACAACTGTAGTCCCTTCTTGGTTTCAAGTTACTGAGCCACTGAAGGATGATTTTAGAAAAAACTAGGGTCCTGGTTGTTGTTTAAAAAAAACCTTCCATTGATAATTTTTGATAAATTCAGGAAATTATCAGCATCAAAACTTGCAGAATGGGTGTCACAGGCTTGGAAGAAAGGCCCAGAGACAATCATGGAGCACTTTTAATGAATCCTGTATCACTACCTCTCTTCATGGTAGAGAGAGGGTTACTGCATGGAGAAATACAGGCATTAACCACTCTGAGTCAAAAAGAGATTTGAATGAGTCATTCTCTGAATGTAAAATGTTTTAGAAAAGGCTTATTATTTTGCTTATGTTTTCTTTTTTATGAATGATATAAGACGTATAAAGAATGATTAAAAAAAAGTTTGTGTCAAGAACCCTAAAAGGGTTCTTTCAGTAAGTATAAAAATTCTCCATTTTTCCCTCTTAGAGATACATAAAATAATAGTGTGCCTTACAATGATTCAGTGACATGAAGCGTTCGACAGCTTCACCACTGATGTTTTGGACAAGTTGCTTAACCACTCCGAACTTCAATTTCCTCATCTGAAAATTGATGATAATACTAGAACCCAGCTCATATGGTTTCTGTGAAGATTAAAGGATTTAAAACAGTCTTGACATGAAATAAGGTTTTATACAGTGTTGCTTATATGTCTAACACCTACTCTATTCCTCCGTAAATAGTTTTGTCTTCTCATACTTCCTTTCTTCCTTCTTCTCCTCCTTTCCATCCTCCTGCTCCTTTTTCTCCTTATTTTTCTTCTATTATGGAGAATATTTAACACACATCGAAGTATAGAAAAATATATCAACCATCAACCCCTGGTAATCATCACCCAGCTGACCATCAACCTAACCATATCCACATTCCCATCAACTCTCACTCATATTATTTTGGAAAAAATAAAAAATAAACAACCTCAAACCAAAAAACTCAGACATAGTTTACATGTAATTATTTTAGTTCTAAATAATATATAGTTCTAATAATAATTATATAGTTGTAATTATTATATTATTATATTAATATATTATATAATATATATTATTATTATATTAACATATTATTACCTAATAATTATATAGTTCTAAATAATAAGGACTAATTTTTAACATAACTACAATACAATTATTCACCTAAAATAACATTAATTCTCTAATATTATCTAGGGAGTATCTAGGGAGCGTTCAAATCACAAATAGTCTTGAAGAATTATAATTATACGTGATATACTCCAGTTGAAAAGCTGTAGAGTCAATGTATTTATTTCACACACAAAAAATTTTCAATAACAAGATTAAGATTATGGAGTAGAATGAGGAAATAATAACAGCATTACCCAGAATATCAGATTTCTCTAACTTTAATGGATGGTAATGGGTGGTATGTAATAGATACTGAAAATCTGGCTTTGGGAATATTTTTGATAAATAAAGAAAATCTGGCCTAAAATACCTTATATATCACCAGATATGTTCTTGTATTTTAATAGCTTTGATTAGCATTATGTTAGATCACTTTGAGAGATGTTAGTCAAAAGTTATTAGCAGGCTTTCCTTGTAGCGCAGTGGTTAGGAATCCGCCTGCCAATGCAGGGGACACGGGTTCGAGCCCTGGTCCGGTAAGATCCCACATGCCGTGGAGCCGCTAAGCCCGTGCGCCACAACTACTGAGCCTGCGCGTCTGGAGCCTGCGAGCCACAACCGCTGAGCCTGCGTGCCACAGCTACTGAAGGCTGCGCGCCTAGAGCCCGTATTCCGCGACGGGAGAGGCCACCACAGTGAGAAGCCCGTGCACCGGCGAGGAGTGGCCCCCGCTCGCCACAACTGGAGAAAGCCCTCACGCAGCAACGAGGACCCAACATAGTCAAAAATAAATTTAAAAAAAAAGTTATTAGCATTTATTCTAAAAAAAAAACTAGTCACATCTATTTCATCTTGTTCTTTACTGCATCTTTTAGAAATATAATTTTTGGTAAAATTCATTCACTAATTTAACAAATGGTTATTGAGCATCTACTATGTGCTGCTAGGTACACTTCTAGACACAGGAGATAGAGCAATGAAAAGAACAGCAAAAATCCTTGCCCTCATGGAACTTACTTCTCGTGTGGTATGAAAAACAATAAAACAAAAATTTAAATATATATTATATGCAGTATAACATATATAATATGTAATATAAATATACATAGGATATGAAATGGTGCATAGATGGAAAAAAATCCTGAATAGAGATAGAAACTGGGACTTAACTGGGGGCAGGGGGAGGGCTTACAGTTTTAAATAGTTGGTCAAAGAAGTCTTAACTGAGGTTCTTTTTATAATGATCATTCCATTCCAATCACTGTCTTACATGAGGAAGATGTCTACTAATAATGAATATTCAGTGGCATGTAACCACTGGTTTCCATTAAATTCTCCTCTTGGGTAGCAGTGAATATAAACTCTGAAATTTAGCCATAGGTCAAGCTGGCCATCTAGGATTTATTTGAAATAAAACTGCAGCACTGACTTCAAATATATCCTTCACAATGCTTCAGAAAAAATAAAAATATATTTCATGCCACTAACAAGGTTAAAAAAATAGCACTCAAACATTTTCACTTCAGTTCAGACAAGTAACTGTATTAGGACAAAGAACCTAGGAAGAAGTCTCCAGTCTGATGCTCCAGGTAACTGTGGTAACCCCTCTTTAGAGCTATTGAATTACACTGTCTGTGTGACTACCTTCAACATGACTTAGAATGATGATTTACAAGAGAAATATAGAGCTGCTCTGTTTTCCCATGACTGATCTCAAAGCTGTAGGATCATCTCTCTTGCAGTCACTTCTATGCTACAGGACCAAATAAACCTTTTCCAAGGCAACGTTAATAACATAATAAATGTTGGTCCTGTTTACCACTTTCAAATATAAAACAAACAAAACTGATTTTAGCTTTAAAAAAAAAAAAGCCATTACTGACCCAATAGTGTCTCATTAATAACTGAGGACTGAAGGCAATTGTGCTATTCAATTTGCAAGTTTGGCCTCAAAAATCTTTAATGGTATTAAAAAAATCACTGTGTGCCAAGGAGGCTGTAAAGAGGCCAGCAGTCTCAAAACACTGCTGATAGGAGTATGAATGAGACCAACACTTTTGGAAACACAATTTAAGAAAATGTATCAAAGGTCTTAAAATGTCTACAGCTGTAATCTACTTCATACAATCTAGCCTGAGGAATTAAAAGAAAATGGAATAAAATTGTCATTGCAATTGTTTGTAAAGAAGTAGAATGGCTCTTTTCTTTTTAAACCTCTACTACCTTTTCAATTTTCAATAACTAACCTATAGTACAGTTATTATCAGCAGCAAGAAAGGCAATTGGAAACCTTTTAAAGACACATGTCACAATAAGCATTCTAGTAGTGGTATTTGTCTAAGATGGAGAGGTCATCCTCCTTTTTTTTTTTTTTTTTTTTTTTTTTTTTTTTTTTTATATTTATTTATTTATTTATTTATTTTTGGCTGTGTTGGGTCGTTTCTGTGCGAGGACTTTCTCTAGTTGCGGCAAGCGGGGGCCACTCCTCATCGCGGTGCGCGGGCCTCTCACTATCGCGGTCTCTCCTGTTGCGGAGCACAGGCTCCAGACGCGCAGGCTCAGTAATTGTGGCTCACGGGCCCAGTTGCTCCGCGGCACGTGGGATCTTCCCAGACCAGGGCCCGAACCCGTGTCCCCTGCATTGGCAGGCAGACTCTCAACCACTGCGCCACCAGGGAAGCCCCGGTCATCCTCCTTTTTAAATTGGAGAGCTAACTCAGTCAATAACATAAAATCCAAAGAAGGGATAGAATTCTTACCAGAGGTCTTTAGCATGACCATTTTGTTTTGGACATGCCTAGATAATTTGACATGGCCTCAAATGTTGATATCCAATTATTTGTTGTCTTGTCTAACAAAATTAACTATAAAAATGACAACAGCTAGCATTTATGAAGAATTTACATACCATGCCTCTAGTCTCATTAAAACCATTTTGAAATTTATTCTTTAATGATCCTCACATTCAGATGAGGAAACCAAGACTTTGAAAGGTTGGTCACTTGCCTATGATCACCGATACTAAGGGGCGGGATGAGGATGCAAATTCAAGACACAAGATTTCCTACTTCCTAACCCAATGCTATACTGTCATCCTTGGTGTAAAGGCTCTCAAGCTCTTCCAGCATTCTTGAATGATAGTTGAAGTAAAATTTCCATGGCAAACTCTACAGCCTATTGTGATGTTGTGGCTTTTACAGCGTGACCATATTTTCTGAATCACAAGACTCACCTACATTGTCTAACAAGTTCAAGTATTCTTACAGGGACAAAATATAGAATACATGAAGTGGAAATAGTCCTGAGAAGACAGACATACAACTGCTTCACCATATAGTTGAAAATATAGCACTTGTTATTAAAAAAAAAAAATCTGAAAGTTATTCTTGAAACACTGAGGACAAGACTCAATAAATTACCTGGGACCTGAATAAGTATTTCACCTCTTTTTATATTTTGCATTGCTCAGGCTTTCCTTTTTCTTTATCACCCTTTTGGTGCTGTTTCTCTCATTTTTGTCTCAGCTTTTTCACAGATCTCATTTCCTTCAAATATATGCCCTAACCAGCGCTGCTATCAGGCACTGGTGGCTGTGTACATTTGGCCTGATAACATTCTGTAGTCAACTGATACAACCAATTAATTAATGCATGTACATATACACACACCAAACCTGACAACCTTGTCATGCATGAGATATAGTTTAAATACTATAATCATTTTATACAGGATCATTATAAATGTGTTAATCTCCCCAGGAGGTATGTAAGTATAATATATGTTAATAATTCCAAATATGTAATATATATATATATATATGTAAACAAATAGATTTTTATATGAAAAACTATGCACACAAATGACAGACACCAAAAAGAAAGAAAATGACTTCCTTATTAATTGATAACTGGACAGACAATGGAGACAATACAGCAAAGCAGCCTTTGAAAAGCAAATTATAAGATTATGCCTCCAAAAATAAATGTAAAGGAATTCAAGATATAATAGCATGCATTTAAAAGACCTTAACCCAATTCACACAAGTAAAATAGAGTTGAAAAAATCATTAAAACAAGTCAGACTTACTCCGTGGCATTAGTCTGTGGTAATAATTGGGAACTTTAGGAGGCACTTGCACTTATTTAGAACATGAAAGCTTGTATGTTTGTGTATTTGTCCCTGTAGTGCACTAAATGGCACCACAGTGGCCCAAGAGGATTCTCCTTCCTGGCACTACTGTGGCATCAGGATAAGCCAGCTAAGTCTTCAGCACAGGCACCTTTCAGATTTCAGACACATTTTGACCCACTGATAGAGCATCTTCTTGGATGCCCGTTGTTTCTTGACACTGACATTGTATATCTTTTTTTTTTTAATTGAAGTATAGTTGATTAGTATTAGTTCCTGATGTACAGCAAAGTGATTCAGTTATACATATATATACATATTCTTTTCCAGACTCTTTTCCATTATAGGTTACCAGAAGATATTGAATATAGTTCCCTGTGTTATACAGTAGGTCCTTGTTTATCTATTTTATACATAGTAGTGTGTATCTGTTAATTCCAAATTCCTAATTTATCCCTCTCCCCACATCCCCCTTTGTTAACCATAAGTTTTTCTATGTTTGTGAGTCTGTTTCTGTTTCATAAATAAGTTTATTTGCATCATATTTTAGATTCCACATATAAGTGATATCATATGGTATTTGTCTTTCTCTGTCTGACTTACTTCACTTAGTATGCTAACCTCTAGGTCCGTGAATGTTGCTGCAAATGACATTATTTCATTCTTTTTTGTGGCTTAGTAATATTCCATTGTGTGTGTATATACATGTATATACACCACATCTTGTTTATCCATTCATCTCTCAATGGACATTTAGGTTGCTTCCATGTCTTGGCTACTGTAAATAGTGCTCCTATGAACACTGGGGTGAATGTATCTTTTTGAATTAGAGTTTTCTCTGGATATATGCCCAGGAGTGGGATTGCTGGATCATACAGCAACTCTATTTTTAGCTTTTTAAGCAACCTCCATACTGTTCTCCATAGTGGCTGCACCAATTTACATTCCCACCAACAGTGTAGAAGGGTTCCCTTTTCTCCACACCCTCTCCAACATTTATTATTTGTAGACTTTTTAATGATAGCTATTCTGACCAGTGTGAGGTGATACCTCATTGTAGTTTTGATTTGGATTTCTCTATTAATTAGCAATGTTGAGAATCTTTTCGTGTGCCTGTTGGCCATCTGTATGTCTTCTTTGGAGAAATGTCTATTCAGGTCTTCTGTACATTTTTTGATTAGGCTATTTTTTCATTATTGAGTTGTATGAGCTGATTGTATATTTTGGAAATAAATCCCTTGTTGGCTGCATCATTTGCAAATATTTTCTCCGAGTCTATAGGCTGTCTTTTCATTTTGTTTATGGCTTCCCTTGCTGTGCAAAAGCTTATAAGTTTGATTAGGTTCCATCTGTTCATTTTTGCTTTTATTTCTATTGCCTTGGAAGAGTGACCTAAGAAAACACTGGTACGATTTATGTCAGAGAATGTTTTGCCTATGTTCCCTTCTAGGAGTTTTATGGTGCCATGTCTTATATTTAAGTCTTTAAGCCATTTTGAGTTTATTTTTCTGTACAGTGTGAAGGTGTGTTCTAACTTCATGGATTTGCGTGTGGTTGTCCAGCTTTCCGAACACCACTTGCTGAATATATCTTCTTAAACAACAGCAATGGTTCAATGAAACTCACAAAGTCCTAACAGGGTTAGCAGAACAAGAACTGTTCAATCATACACATAATATATACATATACTAATAGTATAATATATATCTCTTCATTTTTCAAATGAGTATAAGTGCTATTTAGATTAACAAATACATATTTACTTTACATCGATATTAAATTCATAGTAGCATTTCATCAAGCACTTTTTGAACCAAAAAAAGTTAAAAGGCCAGCTATCATAATATGGGTCTATAACAAAATGATTTATACTAAAAAGTGTCTTCAAATTTGAAATGTTTGTGATTCACTGTATTACAGCATAATTTTATTTGAGGGAGGTGAGAACTCACTTTAAACACCTGAGACAAAATGAATATACTACACTTTAATAGTTATAATAGGATTATCAATTTTAAAAAGCCTGCCACTTTACTTCATCAATGAACTAGAACAACACTAGAAGATTAGGAAGGCTTATCAGTTCAAGACACTTTAAGACACGTCCAGTGGTTATAATATTAATTTTTAATGATTTCTAAACCATCTGGGAGACCCTCATTATGTGTAATAAAAGCTAACCTAATAATGTTTTAAAATTCCCCATTTCACCTAGTCATCACAGAGGTCTAGTAACTTTATGTTCAAGTCCTAATGAAAATTTATACATTTGGGTAGAATTATACAAAATGTTTAAGATAACATTTTTAAAACTTATAGATTATAGACCTTTCTTAATAAAGTTTTTTGATGGCTCTTCTCCCCTCCAAATGATTAAAACATATGTGGCATACGGCAAATTTAGCCAACAAAAATTTGCTGGCAATTTTCTTAATGGTTGATCTATTTTAGAGTGGCCCATGTTTCCAGTGGAGTTTTGCCTGGAAGGTAAAAAGTACACGCTTTTCTAAAGGCATTCTGATTGCAAATTTTCTCTATCCCCTAGGTGGATGTTCACTGTGCTAAAACAGAAGGAGGCCTATGTTCACAAACCAAGGAATCATAACTTTATCTCCAGTACTATTTTCTTCATAAATTTTCATACTTTCAGTTCAAGTACCAGAGTTACATCTCTCTGATGCTAAAATTTTCACTTCATTACCAAGTAGACATGATAACAAGAACTGGATTAAACTGAGTCTGCCCTCAGGTACAGAGAACCCCTGGGACTCCTCCTTCCAAGTTTGGCAGGGGTAACACTGGTAGGAAGAATCTCCTAGTCCCTCTAAACCTTCACAAACGTCTTTATTGTAAGGTATCCTATCACTACCTTCAGTGTTTTGTTTTTACTTCCCTTGTGTCCCTTGTGTTTTGAATACTACTCATTTAACAGTAAGTTCTAAAGTTTTTTTTTTTAATGGTACCACTCTTTTAGTTCTAAAACTTCTTACATATTTCAAATAGCATCCATCCAAAACTTTTTTTAATCATCCATTGTTTCAAGGAGTTAGAAGTGCAAGCAAGCATTTTTAAAAGGTAAGAAAAATGTCAGCACATTTCTATAAGATCTGTCAGCACATTTCTATCAGGACCTTTCTTTCTCCACCCAAAACAGCAGTCAACAACCTATTTTTAGCAAACTAAGGATTAAGTGTGAAATGTTGCTTATGTTATTAGAATTTAAAAATCAAAGGGAAATGGAGAGGGTTCAAGATGGTGGTATAGGAGGATCCTAAAACACACACACACATCAAGAAGCTTTATAATTACAATGGTAAAAATTAAGGATAAAGAGAAAATCCTAAAAACAGCAAAAGAAAGTTTGTTACGTACTAGACAGAATACTAGTAAGAGAATTGAAAAGGTAATAAAAAAAATCTCCCCCCATCCAAAAAAGAAAAAATCATAAGCTCAGCACCAGAAGGCTTCACTGGAAAATTCTACAAAACATTCAAAGACTTAATACCTGCCCTTCTCAAACTCTTGCAAAACACTGAAGAGGAGGGAAACTTTCCAAGCATATTTTATAAAGCTGGCAGTACTTTAATATGAAAACCAGACAAGGACACCATACACAGAAAGAAAATTATAAATAAACATCTTTGATGAACATAGGATGTAAAAAACCAAAAGTCCTCAACAAAATATCAGCAAACTGGATCCAACAATACATTAAGAGGATAATATACCATGATCAAGTGGGATTTGTTCCAAGTATGCAAGAATAGTTCAACATCCACAAAAACCAAGCAACATGATATGCCACATTAACAAAATATAGGATAAAAATCATATGATCATCTCAACAGATGCTGAAAAAGCATTTGACAAAATTCAACAACCATTTAAGATAAAAACTCTCAACAAAGTGGGTATAAAGTGAACATACCTCAACATAATAAAGGTCATATATGACAAATCCACAGATAACATCATACTCAACAGTGAAAAGCTGAAAGCTTTTTGTCAAAGATCAGGAACAAGACAAGGATGCCTACTCTCACTACTTCTATTCAACATAGTATTGGAAGTCTTAGCCACAGCAATCAGACTAGAAAAAAAAAGGCATCCAAATTGGAAAGGAAGAAGGAAAGCTCATTATTTCCAAATGACATGATACTATATAGAGACAACCCTAAAGACTCCACCATAAAAAGCTGTTAGAACTGATAAATGAATTTAGTAAAGTTGCAGGATACTGAATCAATATACAGGAATCTGTGGCATTTCTATACCTAATAAACTATCAGAAAGGGAAATTAAGAAAATAATTATATTTATAACTGCATCAGAAATAATAAGATACCTAGGAATAAATTTAACCAAGGAGGTGAAAGACCTGTACACTGAACACTAATAAGATACTGATGTGAACAACTGAAGAAAGCACAAATAAATGGAAAGATATCCCATGCTCATGAATTGGAAAAATATTGTTAAAGTGTTCATATTACCTAAAGCTATCTACAGATTCAATGGAATCCCTATCAAAATTCCAATGGTATATTGCACAGAACTAGAACAAATAATTCTGAAATTTGTATGGAACCACAAAAGGTCCTGAATAACCAAAACAACATTGAGAAAGAACAAAGCTGGAGGTATCATGTTCCCTGATTTCAAACTATACTACAAAGCTATATTAATTAAATGAATAATGTACTGGCACAAAAACAGATACATAGATCAATGGAACAGAATAGAGAGCCCAGAAATAAATCCACACATATATGGACAATTAATTTACAACAAAGGAGTAAAGAACATACAATGGAGAAAGGACAGTCTCTTCAATAAATGGCGATGAGAAAATTGGATAGCCACATACGGAAGAAGGAAACTAGCCCACTATCTTACACCACATACAAAAATTAACTCAAAATCGATTAAAGACTTGAATGTAAGAAAGACCAGAAATCATAAAACTCCTAGGAGAAAACATAGGCCATAACTTCATGGACATCAGTCAGTGATATTTTGTGGATCTTACTCAAAGGCAGGGGAAACAAAAAAAAAATAAAAAAAATAAATGGGATTTCAAACGAAAAATCCTCTGCACAGGGAAGGAAACTATCACCAAAATGAAAAGGCCTACTGAATGGGAGAAGATATTTCAAAATCATCTATCTGATAAGGGGTTAATATCCAAAATAAATAACGAACTCACACAACTCAGCAACAACCAAAAAACAAACAAAAACCTGATCAAAAAATGGGCAGAAGATCTCAATAGACTTTTGTTTTTCCCAAAGAAGACATACAGATGGCCAGGAGGCACATGAAAAGATGTTCAGCATTGTTAGTTATTAGGAAAATGCAAACAAAAACCACAATGAGATATCACCTCACACCTGTTAGAATGGCTATTATCAAAAAGCCATTCTATTATCCTAATGGCTATTATCACCTCACACCTGTTAGAATGGCTATTATCAAACATCAAAAACAGATGTTGGAGAGGATATGGAGAACAGTCCTGTTGGTGAGACTAAATTGGTACAGTTACTATGGAAAACAGCATGGAGACTGCTCAAAAAAGTTAAGAACAGAAGTACCATATGATCCAGCTATTCCATTTCTGGGTATTTACCTGAAGGACACTAATTTTGAAAGATATATGCCCCACTATGTTCATTGCAGCATTATTTACAGTAGCCAACTTAAGTGTCCACTGATGGATGAATGGACAAAGAAAATGTACACACACGCACGTACACACACACACACAGAATGGAATACTACTCAGCCATAAAAACAAATGACATCTGCCATTAACTATAACACAGATGGACCTTGAAGTATTATGCTAAGTGAAATAAGTCAGAAAAAGACAAAAGCCATATGATTTCATTCATATATGGAATCTAAAAGAACAAACCTAAATAAAACAAAAATTCACCCATATATACACCGATCAGTATTTACCATAGGGGAAGGGGTTGGGGATTAGATGAAATGGATGAAGGGGGTCAACTGTATGGTGATGGATGGCAACTAGACTTGTGGTGGTGACCACTCTGTAGTGTATACAGATGTCAAGTTATAATGCTGTACCCCTAAAACTTATATAATAAAAAATAAAGAAGAATCAATATATCAGATGGGTCTCAATATTCACAAAAATTTATAGAATCCTAGTAAAGTTTAAGAATAAACTAGAGTGAATACACTTCTGTCAGAATAAACTCTAAACTCAAGGATCCATTCTCCAAACAAGCATTTATTAACAATATCTTCCAGGAAGAGTGTTCAAACTAATCAAGGAACAATCCCACCTTACCAAAAATCCATCAGGGTAAAAAATGCAGTCTTATATCAGCCTACAATTCTGTCCATCAATTCCAGGTGGAGGTGGGTTTCCTCACCACCAAGCAATTTTTAGATACCAGCTGGGGTCCTACAATGCAACTCAGTTGTGACAACACCTGGGGATAGTGCAAGATCCCACAGGGTAAGGGCTCAGTCCTTCAAGACTGCCACCTCCCCACTACCACTTTAAACTCCAATCATCAGTCCAGGTTGTTACCTGTGCTTCTGACCATCTGGCTATAGATTGGAGGTTCCAAAACCCCCTCCTTGGGTTTGATTAAGTTGCTAGAGCAGCTCAAAGAACTCAGAGGAACAATTTAGCTACTAGATTACCTGTTTATTATAAAAGGATGTAAGTGAGGAACAGCCAGATGACAGAGACACATAAAGCAAGGTATGGGGAAAAGATGATGAATTTCCATATCTTCTTCAGAAGGTACCATTCTTCCCAGATCTCCAGGTGTTCACCTACCTGGAAGCTCTCGAAACCCCATCCTTTTCTGATTTTATGGAGGCTTCATTACACAGGCATAATTGATTCAACCATTGGCCATTGGTGACTGAACTCAATCCAGGGGTCAGGGAGATGGACTGAAAGTTCCAACCTGCTAATCACATGGTTGGTACTCCTGGCAAACAGTCCCCATCCTTAGGTGTGGTCCAAAGCCACCTCATTAACAAAACAAAAGACACCTTTATCTTAGGAAATTCCAAGAGTT
Organism: Balaenoptera borealis; assembly: GCF_965194805.1. Lineage (NCBI taxonomy): Eukaryota > Metazoa > Chordata > Mammalia > Artiodactyla > Balaenopteridae > Balaenoptera > Balaenoptera borealis. The sequence goes on from NC_138862.1 coordinate 91,804,349, forward strand.
TTAGAAGCTCTGTGCCCAGAACAGTGGATGAAGTATACATAGTTATTATTATAAATCACAGTGGCACAGAGCCCCAATTGGTCCTATCCATTTTCTAGTTACAAGCCCTTTTGGTTGTTCCTACTGCACAAACATGTGCTGAACATCCACTTTGTTCAGTACAAGGCACCTGATAGCACATGGAGTAGACAATCCCTGCCCTCATGGAACTTCCAGTCTAGTGCAAAACTCAGATAAATAACTACACACAGCACAGCATGATGTTAAAGTGTGAGAGTACTCAGGAGAGCAGCCTAACCCAAGTTTAGAGGGTCAGAAAAGAATCCTAAATAAACTTCTTCTCTCTTCATGCTGGCTACAATGTCACTCTTTGTGAAAACTGTGACTGTGTCTTTGCCTGTAATGTGGCTATCCTCTTGTCAAGCTCTCCTCCCATACCCAGTCCTGGAGAGTGGCAGAATAGCCATCTTGTTTCAGCCATTCCAGGATGGCTACATTTCAGAATTTCCACTTGTTCTCTGGAGTGCGGTGAATATAGAAGCTCCAGGGACTAACTGAGGTTGAATCTCAAAGTACATTCTGTTACACGGTTCTCTGCTGTATATGCCTTCCTGACTTTCTTGATTCATCTCTGTTCCCCGGCTGCTCTCTGACACATGGAAACTTATATAACCAAGTTTAGATTCATCTTTCCAGTCACTCTGCATTATTGATAAAGAGGTAATTTTTCTCTGTTTCAGGGAATATGTTTTATAACAGTGCTATTTCCTGAATGTGCTTTTGAAGAACCTAGCCACTTCTGCATGTGTCTTTTTTGTCTCTATGACCTTTGACAAGGATTGCAGCCAGCTGCATTGAAAGAGCTTACCATATGTTGAAAACTGTCTTCTGACACCTGCTCTTACATTCCTTGCTTCAAACATGAACATGTGTCTAAAGTGACTTGAATTATACCGCCTTGGTTCTTATCACTGGTAACAGGGATAGGTCTGGTAGGGAGTCATCCATTTAAACTAGGATTACCCAGACCTTATGTGTCATTTTGGAATGTTTTAATGAATATCAGTGAATCTGATCATCAATAGTTAACAAAAGTATATTCCTTTATAAACTCCATATAGATTCGCTCGGGTTTTTACTCTAAAAGGAGTCTAATAGCAGGCATTAACATTTTTAAAGCAAGATTACAAGGCTCAGTGGTATACTAAAATTGATATTTGCATTTTCTGTGATTTATATTAAGACTTCAGCAAGGGAGTCCTGATAACAAAAAATAGCACTAGGTCATTCAAGCAGCACAGTGCCCAGTGGTTAAGTAAAATACCTAAGTTCTCAGTAGTAATGCCCCAGTCAGGATTCAAACTCAGTTCTGACACAAAAGTCACTTGATTTTCCAAGTCTCCTAGCTGCCTTATAACAACTCTCCCTTCTTGTTAAATATTGGTTAGAAGATCTGTAAGTTTATCCTCACTTCTTACTCCAATATGTACTATAAATATGTATTATCACTGTTGAACAAGAATCTTTAAATCAATAAATGATTATCTGAAGTAGTTTTTCACGCTATGTATTATTAAATCATATTCTTAAAGTAACAAAACTCTTCCTTACACTTAAAGCTGAGCCAATTTAGTTTAAATTTTACACACACAGCTCCATCAGGAAAGGTTTATACGTAGAATTTTCATTGGCCCTCCAGCCTTCTCTGACCCACTCTGCCCAGAGAAGCTGACCTGTGAGGCCTCCATCAATAAGCTCCCTAGCCCTCCAGCTTTTAGTTGGATTGGTCCAATGATAGGCAACAGTAGAAGATCATTGGGCAGAAAGAGAGTAAGACCAGAGTGTTTATCCCTCAGCTTCCTCCCTGCCAGGTCACAGCAAGCTGGGCCTGTTCCTTGACTGAAAGCCACAGCTCCTCCGGTAATGTCCTCTACACAACTCTCTTTCCACCTACTGATGCATTTTCCCCTTGCCCACTAGGCAAAGGACAATGAAGGTTTCCTTGTTGCTAGCCCTGGGACACTTTCCTTAGACCTGCCTACATCTTTTCCCCATCTGAGTATGCCCAGTTTCCTGATTGATACAGTTGAAAATATACAACATGTTCTAGACTTGGGCCTTAGACAAATGAATGTGACTAACATCATCATTTGATTTCTTAGTATGTTTGTGGACTAGAAACTACATTGTTTAAGCGTATCTTCTTTTTCCTTTTCCCCAGGTTTAACTCTTTCCCTAGGGTAGGTAACAAATACCTACCGTAACCCCAACAAATAATGCCATCTTTACAACACAACTCCATAACCTGGCTTGTTGATTCCTGTCTCTAAAAAAGTCCACCTAAGATTTAGACAGCTTCAGGGTGAAGAGACCTGACGTGAATTCCTGAGCTGATCCTTGTTCCTGGGTATACAGGATTTCTGACCTTCATGCTGCCTTAATGGTTAAAGAATGTTGACTATTAACTGACAGCTGAGCTGCAGAGATAGCAGCACAGAGTAACTCAGCAGCACCAAGGATTATGAAAACATTTGGCTCACTCAGTTAAAAAGGGTTGTTTAAAAATGGTGTCATTATTAAACTTACTGATTTGGATAAATTTGACTGTAGTTGCTTAATATAAAAGATCTTATTCTAGAGTTGTTTGTTTTAAACTGAAAAGGTGGAAGAACAAACTTCCAAAACAAACTGCTAACTTTTACTTTACTATTCTGTTATCTGTTTTCCCTGAACTCTCACCTACTAGCCTGAGTTTCTCAGTACTGTGCATTTCCACTGCTTCAGCATAAGACCTTATCCTGCTCCATTTCACAAAAATATAGGTAGAACAAAATCATTTTATAGAAATATATTTTTAATCCCAAAGTAAAAAAAGTTCTTTAGTAAATAAAATGAGTTTCCTAGATTAAAAAAAAAATTCGACAGGTAAATTTTGCCAGTGGATTGGTTAGGATTAGGCCTATGGAATCGAAAAAAAAAAAGAAAAACTAACCACATTACAGCTAGAGAAAAATGGTTCAATATCATTCTTTTGCCCTAAATAATAAAAAATGCATTTATAGTTCTATAATAGTAGTAATTCCTAGCCACCACTTTGGGAGAAATAGCTGGGCAATTCAAATGTCATTCACAGTTGGGAAAAAAAACACACACACATAGCCAAACTTCCTGCCCTCCAAACAGGATGGAGAAACACTGATAACAATCATTATTACAAGTTAAGTGGTGTCACAAGCCCAAGTTCAAATTTATCTTCCCAGCATCTAGCTAAGAACTAGCTGAGCCAACAATCTCCAGAAATAAGATTACCATAGAAGGAGAAAAACATCAAGGCCTATGACCTTGAGTTTCTTTATCTATCAATAATCCTGTCAGGATGGTAAGAGTACATTTTGTAACCAAAACAAGTCCCTCTGGTTTTGCTTCAGAATGAGGTTGCTATTTCTATTACCTCACCCAAAAGTCAGGCTAAAATGAGGAAAGATTCAAAGCACTGGATGTCAATTCTCTCTTCATTCAAAGTTAACGCCACACCATCTCTTTCTACTGTTCTAAGTTATTTTTTAAGTGTTAAACAAAATAAAGATTCCTTTTCTGTTTTTCTTTCTTAAACTTACCAAGAAATATCTGTGTCTCTCTCACACCTGTGCTCAAGCTCTTCTGTTGCAGTGATGTATGGGCACAAGTCATGGTTAAATCTCATCTGTTTGAGTGCAGTTGGAGACTTCTATATTTACCGAAGCGCATCTATCTCTTTAAAGCAAGGCTTCCGTTAGAACTTAAGAATGGCCAAAATGCAGAAATACATGAGCATTAGCTCACGGGTTAGCTACAACATATCATTTTGTGGCTTAAAAAAATTTTTTTTGCACAATTGGCCAGATTAAAATGAATTATTGATTTTATTACATACCTATGGGAAATAAACAGAAGACAAAAGAAATTATCTGAATTTCCTGAGGCTGAGAAAAGGTCTAAAGTTTAGAAGTCTCTTGACTCAAATGTGGGCACTGCTAGTGTCTTTTTTCTCACATTCTCTTTCCTCCTACATGGAAGTGTAAAGTACTAATTCCTTTTGCCACCACTGTAGGCAGCCTTAGAGGAAGAACACAAGGCTGTGTATTTGAGGTGTTTATGAATGAGGACTGTAGACAGGAAAACATATGTAACAGCAATGGACATCTGTAATTGAATATTTCTCTATTTAAAATTCCAGTTTAGATTTATTTTCTCCGTTTATTTTCACTGAATAATAAAACCAACTGATGACAATCCTGCTCATAAAACATTTTCCCTACTGCTTAAATTATTGACTTACGAAAAGACCATTAGCTTTTTCATCGGAACATGAACTAATTCCAATTCATGTAGGTCTATCCGATTGGTAATATTTCCTGGCATTTTAAGGAGTGCTATTGCCCTGCTCTGCTCTTTTCTTAAGTGCAACATACTCACAAATTTAAAAGTAAAAGAAGAAAAAATGGATGATGACAGCATGACTATTTATAAAATTTCTGAAATACGCCTTTTTAAAGAATTTCTTTAAAAATTCACATACAACTGTGGTCCACTTTGTTTTTTTGCTTTCTTTTGTTTTGAATTTTTGAATTTTATTTATTTTTTATACAGCAGGTTCTTATTAGTTATCTATTTTATATATATTAGGGTATATATGTTAATCCCAATCTCCCACTTCATCCCACCACCACCACCCCCCTGTCGCATTCTGCCCTTGGTATCCATACGTTTGTTCTCTACATCTGTGTCTCTATTTCTGACCTGCAAACTGGTTCATCTGTACCATTTTTCTAGGTTCCACATATATGCTTTAATATATGATATTTGTTTTTCTCTTTCTGACTTACTTCACTCTGTAAGACAGTATCTAGATCCATCCACATCTCTACAAATGACCCAGTTTCATTCCTTTCTATGGCTGAGTAATATTCCATTGTATATATGTACCACCTCTTCTTTATCCATTTGCCTGTCGATGGGCATTTAGGTTGCTTCCATGTCCTGGCGACTGTGAATAGTGCGGCAATGAACACTGGGGTGCATGTGTCTTTTTGAATTATGGTTTTCTCTGGATATATGCCCAGCAGTGGGATTGCTGGGTCATATGGTAATTCTATTTTTAGTTTCTTAAGGAACCTCCATACTGTTCCCCATAGTGAGCTGTACCAATTTACATTCCCACCAACAGTGCAAGAGGGTACCCTTTTCTCCACACCCTCTCCAGCATTTGTTGTTTGTAGATTTTCTGATGATGCCCATTCTAACTGGTGTGAGGTGATACCTCATTATAGTTTTGATTTGCATTTCTTTAATAATTAGTGATGTTGAGCAGCTTTTCGTGTGCTTCTTGGCCATCTGTATGTCTTCTTTGGAGAAATGTCTATTTAGATCTTCTGCTCAATTTTTGATTGAGTTGTTTGTTTTTTTAATATTGAGCTACATGAGCTGTTTATATATTTTGGAGATTAATCCTTTGTCTGTTGATTCATTTCCAAATATTTTCTCCCATTCTGAGGGTTTTCTTTTTGTGTTGTTTGTAGTTTCCTTTGCTGCAAAAGCTTTGACGTTTCATTAGGTCCCATTTGTTTATTTTTATTTTTATTTCCATTACTCTAGGAGGTGGATCAAAAAAGATCTTGCTGTGATTTATGTCAAAGAGTGTTATTCCTATGTTTTCCTCTAAGAGTTTTACAGTGTCCAGTCTTACATTTAGGTCTCGAATCCATTTTGAGTTTATTTTTGTCTATGGTGTTAGGGAGTGTTCTAATTTCATTCTTTTACATGTAGCTGTCCAGTTTTCCCAGAACCACTTATTGAAGAGACTGTCTTTTCTCCATTATATATCCTTGCCTACTTTGCCATAGATTAGTTGACCATAGGTGTGTGGGTTTATCTCTGGGCTTTCTATCCTGTTCCATTAATCTATATTTCTGTTTTTGTGCCAGTACCATATTGTCTTGATTACTGTAGCTTTGTACTATAGTCTGAAGTCATGGAGTCTGATTCCTCCAGCTCCGTTTTTTCCCCTCAAAGCTGCTTTGGCTCTTCGGGGGCTTTTGTGTTGCCATACAAATTTAAGATTTTTTGTTCTAGTTCTGTAAAAAATACCACTGGTAATTTGATAGGGATTCCATTGAATCTGTAGATTGCTTTGGGTAGTATAGTCATTTTCACAATATTGATTCTTCCAATCCAAGAACATGGTATATCTCTCCATCTGTTTGTGTCATCTTTCATTTCTTTAATCAGTGTCTTATACTTTTCGGAGTACAGGTCTTTTACCTCCTTAGGTATGTTTATCCCTAGGTATTTTATTCTTTTTGTTGCAAAGGTGAATGGGATTGTTTCCTTAATTTCTCTTTCTGATCTTTCATTGTTAGTGTATAGGAACGCAAGAGATTTCTGTGCATTGATTTTGTATACTGCAACTTTACCAGATTCATTGATTAGCTCTACTAGTTTTCTGGTGGCATCTTTAGGATTCTCTATGTATAGTATCATGTCATCTACAAACAGTGACAGTTTTCATTCTTTTCCAATTTGTATTCCTTCTATTTCTTTTTCTTCTCTGATTGCCATGGCTAGGACTTCCAAAACTATGTTGAATAATAGTGGCGAGAGTGGACATCCTTGTCTTGTTCCTGATCTTAGAGGAAATGCTTTCAGTTTTTCACCATTGAGAATGATGAGGGTTTGTCGTATATGGCCTTTATTATGTTGAGGTAGGTTCCTTCTATGCCCACTTTTGGAGAGTTTTTATCATGAATGAGTGTTGAATTTTGTCAAAAGCTTTTTATGCATCTATTGAGATGATCATATGGTTTTTATTCTTCAATTCGTTAATATGGTGTATCACATTGATCGATTTGTGTATATTGAAGAATCCTTGCATCCCTGGGATAAATCCCACTTGATCATGGTGTATGATCCTTTTAATGTGTTGTTGGATTCTGTTTGCTAGTATCTACATTCATCAGTGATATTTGTCTGTGATTTTCTTTTTTTGTAGTATCTTTGTCTGGTTTTGGTATCAGGGTGATGGTGGCCTCATAGAATGAGTTTGGGAGTGTTCCTTCCTCTGCAAATTTTTGGAAGAGTTTGAGAAGGATGGGTGTTAGCTCTTCTCTAAATGTTTGATAGAATTCACCTGTGAAGCCATCTGGTCCTGGAGTTTTGTTTGTTGGAAGATTTTTAATCACAGTTTCAATTTCATTACTTGTGATTGGTCTGTTCATATTTTCTATTTCTTCCTGGTTCAGTCTTGGAAGGTTATACCTTTTTAAGAATTTGTCCATTTCCTCCAGGTTGTCCATTTTATTGGCATAGAGTTGCTTGTAGTAGTCTCTTAGGATGCTTTGTATTTCTGCAGTGTCCATCATAACTTCTTCTTTTTCATTTCTAATTTTATTGATTTGAGTCCTCTCCCCCTTTTTCTTGATGAGTCTGGCTAAAGGTTTATCAATTTTGTTTATCTTCTCAAAGAACCAGATTTTAGTTTTATTGATCTTTGCTATTGTTTTCTTTGTTTCTCTTTCATTTATTTCTGCTCTGATCTTTATGATTTCTTTCCTTCTACTAATTTTGGGTTTTGTTTGTTCTTCTTTCTCTAGTTCCTTTAGGTGTAAGGTTCAATTGTTTGAGATGTGTCTTGTTTCTTGAGGTAGGCTGGTTTTGCTATAAACTTCCCTCTTAGGACTGCTGTTGCTGCATCCCTTAGGTTTTGGATCACCATGTTTCTGTTGTAATTGTTCTCTAGGATTTTTTGATTTCCTCTTTGATTTTCTTCAGTGATCTCTTGGTTATTTAGTAACATACTGTTCAGCCTCCATGTGTTTGTGTCATTTACATTTTTTTCCCTGTAATTGATTTATAATCTCATAGCATTGTGGTCAGAAAAGATGCTTGATATGATTTCAATTTTCTTAAATTTACTGAGGCTTGATTTGTGACCCAAGATGTGATCGATCCTGGAGAATGTTCTGTGTGCACTTGAGAAGAAGGTGTAATCTGCTGTTTTTGGACGGAATGTCCTATAAATATCAATTAAATCTATCTGGTCTATTGTGTCATTTCCAGCTTGTGTTTCCTTATTAATTTTCTTTCTGGATGACCTGCCCACTGGTGGAAGTGAGGTGTTAACATCCCCCACTATTATTGTGTTACTGTCGATTTCCTCATTTATAGCTGTTAGCAGTTGCCTTATGTATTGAGGTGCTTCTATGTTGGGTGTATATATATTTATAACTGTTATATCTTCTTCTTGGATTGATCCCTTGATCATTATGTAGTGTCCTTCATTGTCTCTTGTAACATTCCGTAATTTAAAGTCTGTTTTATCTGACATGAGTGTTGCTACTCCAGCTCTTTCGATTTCCATTTGCATGGAATTTCTTTTTCCATCCCCTCCCTTTCAGTCTGTATGTGTCCCTAGGTCTGAAGTGGGTCTCTTGTAGACAGAATATATATGGGTCTTGTTTTTGTATCCATTCAGTGAGCCTGTGTCTTTGGGTTGGAGCATTTAATCCATTCACGTTGAAAGTAATTATTGATATGTATATTCCTATTACTATTTTCTTAATTTTTATGTGTTTGTTTTTGTAGGTCCTTTTCCTCTCTTGTGTTTCCCACTTAGAGAAGTTCCTTTAGCTTTTGTTGTAGAGCTGATTTGGTGGTGCTGAAATCTCTTAGCTTCTGCTTGTCTGTAAAGCTTTTGATTTCTCCATCGAATGTGAATGAGATCCTTGTCGGGTAGAGTAATCTTGGTTGTAGTTTCTTCCCTTCATCACTTTAAATTTCTCATGCCACCCCCTTCTGACTCTAGCGTTTCTGCTGAGAAATCAGCTGTTAACATTATGGGAGTTCCCTTGTATGTTACTTGTCGTTTTTCCCTTGTTGCTTTCAGTAATTTTTCCTTGTCTTTAATTTTTGTCAATTTGATTACTATGTGTCTCAGCATGTTTCTCCTTGGGTTTATCCTGCCTGGGACTCTCTCCACTTCCTGGACTTGGCTATTTCCTTTCCCATGTTAGGGAAGTTTTCGACTCTAATCTCTTCAAATATTTTCTCGAGTCCTTTCTCTCTCTCTTCTCCTTCTGGGAACCCTAGAATGCGATTGTTTTTGCATTTAATGTTGTCCCAGAGGTCTCTTAGGCTGTCTTCATTTCCTTTCATTCTTTTTTCTTTATTCTGTTCCATGGCAGTGAATTCCACCATTCTGTCTTCCAGGTCACTTATCCCTTCTTCTGCCTCAGTTATTCTGCTATTGATTCCTTCTAGTGTATTTTTTATTTCAGTTATTGTATTGCTCATCTCTGTTTGTTTGTTCTTTAATTCTTCTAGGTGTTTGTTCTTTAATTCTTCTAGGTCTTTGTTAAATATTTCTTGCATCTTCTTGATCTTTGCCTCCATTCTTTTTCTGAGGTCCTGGATCATCTTCACTATAATTATTCTGAATTCTTTTTCTGGAAGGTTGCCTATCTCCACTTCATTTAGTTGTTTTTCTGGGGTTTTATCTTGTTCCTTCATCTGGTACAAAATCCTCTGCCTTTTCATTTTGTCTATCTTTCTGTGCATGTGGTTTTCTTTCCACAGGCTGCAGAATTGTAGTTCTTCTTGCTTTTGCTGTCTGCCCTCTGGTGGATGAGGCTATCTAAGAAGCTTGTGCAAGCTTCCTGATGGGAGGGACTGGTGGTGGGTAGAGCTGGGGGTTGCTCTGGTGGGCAGAGCTCAGTAAAACTTTAATCCACTTGTGTGCTGATGTGTGGGGCTGGGTTCCCTCCCTGTTGGTTGTTTTGCCTGAGGCGACCCAGCACTGGAGCCTACCAGGCTCTTTGGTGGGGTTAATGGTGGACTCTGGGAGGGTTCATGCCAAGGAATACTTCCCAGAACTTCTGCTGCCAGTGTCCTTTTCCCCATGGTGAGCCACAGCCACCTCCCGCCTCTGCAGGAGACCCTCCAACACTAGCAGGTAGGTCTGGTTCTGTGTCCTATGGGGTCACTGCTCCTTTCCCTGGGTCCCAATGTGCACACTACTTTGTGTGTCACCTCCAAGAGTGGAGTCTCTGTTTCCCCCAGTCCTGTCAAAATCCTGCAGTCAAGTCCCACTAGCCTTCAAAGTCTGATTCTCTAGGATTTCCTCCTCCTGTTGCTGGACCCCCAGCTTGGGAAGCCTGATGTGGGGCTCAGAACCTTCACTCCAGTGGGTGGACTTCTATGGTATAAGTGTTCTCCAGTTTATGAGTCACCCACCCAGCTGTTATGGGATTTGATTTTATTGTGATTGTGCCCCTCCTACCATCTCATTGCAGCTTCTCCTTTGTCTTTGGATGTGGGGTATCTTTTTTGGTGAGTTCCAGTGTCTTCCTGCTGATGGTTGTTCAGCAGTTAGTTGTGATTCCGGTGCTCTCTCAAGGGGGAGTGAGCGCACATCCTTCTACTCTGCCATCTTGAACCAATCTTTGTGGTCCACGTTGGCTCCCAGATCTTATTCTGCTATATACCTTGTAGCTAATATAAGTTAATAGCTAGTATAATACAACTAATAACTATTATGCCCAGATTTTAAAGACATTTTGTGTTATATTTGCATCATTTTCAGTTATATTACCTATATGAATATTAATATTAAATATTAATTTTTTAAAGAGAGCATTATAAATAAAATTAAGACAAAATTTGAAGAAATATCCAGAGCAAAAGTATGAATTGAAAGTCTTTAAAACAATGCTGTATGTAAGATCTAGCATCTGCCCGTTGTTCGGTATTTGACAGATCACTCACACTTTGTAACTTTTTTTTGGTAAGTGAAGCCTACCAAATAGAGATCGTATCACAGCATTCTTGGAACAAGTAGATGAAATTCTATTTGTGCTTTAAAAGTTTTCTTTTTTTTTTTTTTCCTCCATATATCTTTATAACTAAAATCATTGGAGGAAAGGGGAGTTTTATACATTGATCCCCAACTATCTCTCTTACCACCAATGAACTTCCATCTCTCTCTTGAAAAAAAGAGCATATGAGTGTTTGATTAATGCAGTTGTGGGGGGATCTTTTTTTTTAAACAAACTGGAATTAAACACAGCTCAACATCCACTATTGACATATGTAATCACCAAGGAAAACTAATTATATAACAGAATATTTCATTTCCTAAGCAGAATTGGGGAAAAGGGCTTATTAAAAATTATCTGAAGACAAAGTAAGTAAATACAGAAACAGGCAAAAGAGCTTTGAAAAGCTTTGTCTTCACACAAGGTATTGTTATTTTATTTAAAGGTTAATACCAATAATTATTCCCTGGCCCAAGGATTGTGATGCACTACAAGAAAAGATCCATTTTAGAGCAAGGCCACTGGTAACTCCCTCTAAATTCACTAGAAGGATTATGAAGATTATTAGTCAAGATTGGTAGGTGGGGGAAAACGCAAAACTGAATCCACTAATCTATTCACTAATTTTTCTCTTAGTGAGAGGCAGAGTTGAGTTTAGACAACCTGAAGAAAAGAGAACAGGTCTTAATATTAAAGATACTCCTGGAAGGTGATTCTCTAGCTGCAATAGATAAAATAGTTTAAGATTAATATTTTAGGTCAATTTAGGAAGCCTTTCCTTAGACCTCACATGTTGTAATTCCCCATTCTCTCTGAAAACCAGCTTTACCAGCCTTCTTTCAGATGTACCTGCTCCTCCAAAACAGGGCATCTACATGTGTTTTTCTCTTTTCAGAAGGCTCTGTTTCCCTCCCTTGCATGTTGCCTCAGTATCCCAAATTTATCATTCCTATCTCATCAGTTCAAATAGCTTCCTCAGGGAATATATCCCTATTTACCAGATTAGTTCAACACTTCGAATTGAGATCTTATGGAAGCAGGTATGTCTCCTTATCATTGTAATCATATTTTGTCTTCATGGTTATTTGATGAATGAATTAATCAACAGATGAATGAGGGACTTCCCTGGAGGTCCAGTGGTTAAGACTTCACCTTCCAATGCAGAGGGTGCAGCTTCGATCCCTGGTAGGGGAGCTAAGATCCCACATTCCTCTCAGCCAAAAAAACAAAACAGAAAACACAAGCAGTATTGTAACAAATTCAATAAAGCCTTTAAAAATGGTCCACATTTAAAAAAAAAAAAAAAATTACTTAAAAAAAAAAATCAGCAGAGGAATACTTAACTCATCCAAGAAGTATTAGAGTCAGTTGATGAATACTTATGATGGCTCTGTCCCTAAACTTGGAAAACCCTGAGTTGATATATTTTGCATTATGACCGTTTTCCTTTTTCTTTTAACTATTGATGGTTAGGAAATGTTTATTCAAGTTAACCAAACCACTCATTTGAGAGATATTTTTCTTACAGTAGAACTTCTTCATCAATTTGGCATTTGAAAAGGAGACCATTTGTTCTACTTAAATATGTCTGGAATGCTAACACTTTCAACAATCTGTCCTCAGAGAATGTAATTAACTGGATGCATTTAATTATGGCACATATAGTAATCTCAGTATTGGGTTTGGATAGTATTCTACAAACATCATTGACTAGTTTTGACAAGAAGGTTGGCCTGAAGGCAGATCTGGCGGCCTAAGGGTTAGAATGTTCTCAAATGACACAGTAGAGACAGCTGTGATTTCAGTGGGGGATAACTTAGTGTCTCAATTAAGTACAGAAAGTCTCCTTTAAGGTGAAGTCATTGATGATTTGGGTTTAGCAGCCAACGATCTGGATCTGGATTCCCTTTCTTGTCTTGAGTATAAAACAGGAATTTTAGTGACCTTGACATCTGAATGCATGCAGTCATGGATTTGTTACACAGCCACCCAATGCTCTCAGTGCCTGAATCCAGCAGACAGCCTAATTAAACAGCAAGAGTTCCTGGAGGGGAATGTTAATGAGTCTACTTGGCAGCCAACAGTCTGTTCCCCAGATGGTGCAGAGGTTATAAATTGTCAATAGGGTAAGAGTAGTGAAGGAAGTCAGGGAAAACACAGGCTCCTACTTACTGGAATTTTCTGAGATATTAGCCCCACCATGAAAATATTTGGAGATTCAGTGGCAGGGGCTCGGGTAGAAGAAGGACTAGCATATTCTGTTTACTTTGAGCTGTAGGAGTACATCTTGAGTTGCTTTGGCTTTTCAAGTAGACATCACTCCATTAAATTGAATATTGGGATGGTTACTGCAAGCACTTTTATTGAGTTGATAATGACTATAAAAGAATGACAAGATCATTAAAGCCTGACCAGGTTTGTAGCTTGTATTTATTATTTTCTGCCTTTTTACTTTTCCTAATGGATGGAATCTGGAACATGAGAGCCCTTGCCTAATTAGGCCATTTTTGAATGAGTAATATCTTAGGAAGAAACAATCACCCATGACCTTAAAGTCACATCCTCACTATTCCAAAATAGCCAGTGTCAAAGCAACTTCTATTAACTACAATTAGGAATGAAAACATCTCTTTTCCTTTTGTCAAGCTTTCTCTTTAATTGTTCAACTGGTCTTTAATTAAGCTTTGGAGCCAACTGGATATATGAAAGCTACAGTTAAGTTTAACTTTCACTGCATTTCAAAAGTCAATTCCAAGAACCATCTGTGGTGGACTCTAGGGTGACCCCAATAATTTTTGACTTTTAGTCCATATCTTTGTGCAACATTGTTTCCATTAGTGTGTCTAGTTTCTAAATAATAGAATATAACAAAGAATGTCACCTTGATGATTAGATGATGTTATGTAAGACTGTCTTAGCTCACCAGAGTGAGAGTCTCTTCTAGAGAGCTTGGAGAAGCAAGCTGCTATATTAACTGCCCTTGGAGAGCACCACAGGGCAGAGAACTGCAGGTGACCTCTAGGAGCTGAGGGCCTTATTTCTATAACTACAAGGAACTGGATTCTTCCAACAACCACCTCTAGAGGACCACAAGCTCCAGAAAGAAATACAGCCTGGCTAATCTTGACAGTAGTCTTATGAAACCCAGAGCCATAGACTCTGATAAGCTAAGCCTGAACTCCTGACCCATGGAAACTGAGATAATAAATTTGTATTGTTTTAAGCCAATAAGTTGTGTTAATTTGCTATGTAGCAATATAAAATGAATATACCATTGAAGGATTATCCATTTGGGCTATGTGATGGTTACTTTTATGTGTTGACTTGACTGAGCCTCAGGGTGCTCAGATATTTGATCAAACATTATTCTGGGTGTTTCTGTAAGGATGCTTTTGGATAAGATGAACATTTAAATAGGTAGACTGGGTAAAGCAGATTGCCCTCTCTAAAGTGAGTGGGGCTCACCAATCAGCTGAAGGCCTGAAAAGAACAAAAAGGCCGACCTTCCACCAAGTAAGAGAGAATTCTTCCTGCCTGATAGCCTTTGAAGTTGGACATCAGCTTTCTTCTGCCTTTAGACTTGAACTAAAATAGCAGCTCTTCTTGGGTTCTTGAGCCCACCAGCCTTTGAACTGGACCTGCATTCTTGGCTTTCTTGGGTCTCCAGCTTGCCCCCTCACCCTGAAGACCCTGGGACTCACCAGCCTCCATACTCGTATGAACCAATCCCTTCTTATACACACACCACACACACTATTGTTTCCGTTTCTCTGGAGAACCTTGACTAATACAGGCCATAATCACAAATGGGAAGAACTGTCAAATCTTAGAGTCGGAGGGGACTGTAAACATCATCATGAGAAGTTTCCATCCTCAATCTACAGAGTCAATAGATTGTTATGTCATTTCTAATTTAACACAAGCAGAAGTTTACAGCCCTGATTCTTAGCAAGTTCTTTCAAACTGACCTAAAATCTGTCTTCCTCACTGGTGCTAGTTTTATTAACCCATAGTAAGTATATTCCCTCTTTCAAATATTTGGATAACTCTTAGGCCTCTACTAAATCGTATCCTCTCAGGAATTCCCTGGCGGTCCAGTGGTTAGGATTCTGCGCTTCCATTGCAGGGGGCACATGTTCAATTCCTGGTCGGGGAATTAAGTTCCTGCATGCTGTGTGGCACAGCAAAAAATAAATAAATAAATAAAGCCCCCTTTTACTTAAAAAATAAATAAAAATAAACCAATCTTCTCTTCTCCAAGTAAAACAAACCCTACTTCCTTCAGTTCTTTCTTACATGACGTTATGTTAGCACAACTTACATCCACACCACATATTTTTGAAGGTACATTAACTCTTCTATGTACTCAGGACTAAAGGTAACATTCTCAATTAGACGGGGCTATAATACAATATAATGGTCATATTAACTCCTTTCCACTGAATTGATACTGTTTCTAGAACCTCAGTTTGTTAAAAGAGACTTGGCTTACATAGTATTTGTGGCCCACATTATAGATTAGTTTAATCAATACCTGTTCTCAACAGCTTTCTCCCTTGTCTTCCTCCAATGTAGAGTCCAGAAAGCTAAATGCTTGATATCTCAGCTTCTCTTGCAGTTAGGAGACATTAAGTGACATCATGCTGGCTAATGAAGTATATAGAGAGAAGTCTACTAGGAATGAATCATCTTTTTTCTCAATAAAAAGGTGAAACCTCATCAGGCAAAAAATGTTGCCTTTCCTTTCTTCCTGCCTGGAAGGCAGACATGATACATGAAAGTTTAGCAATTATCTTGTGACAACGGGGCCACAACTACAAACAGGAAAGACAAATAATGGAGTCCCTGACGATGTCATTAAGCATCTCCATCAGCCCTGGACTACCCACTTTCTGTCTTCTGGTTATATGAGAAAAATCAGCCTCCATTTTTAAAACCACTCTTAACTGGGTTTTCTGTTACTTGTAACTGAATGCATTCCAAACTTGCACTGTTATTTTTCTGACAGAAACTAGAGCTTAGGAAGCTAAAGAGTTTGTCAAAGGCCACATATCCAGTAAAAGAACCATAAACTCCCTAACTCACCTTTCTTGCCACCATATGGTTTTTCCATTGTACATAATGTTGCCACTCTAAGGGTGTAATATGAATGTTCCATTTTACATATATCACAAAGACAATTTCAATGTTAAAATTGTCAAAGACGTGATTAAGAAATATACATGCTCTGTCTACAACTTAAAAAGAAACAATACTTGGCCATAGATATATTCAAGATACTCAAGAGAAAGATTCAATTATGATCATAACATTCAATCCTATAAATAAACCAAAGTGACCCAGAAACTGTTCCTGGGAAATGCCACTCTGCCCTAACCAGAACAGTCGTCTTTTCCTCTTTCCATTAATTTGCTTACTCTGGCCCCTCCATAGAAGTGGTTTTGGAAGTCAAATTTCCACTTTCAGTGATGACTCTGAATGAACACTTTTAAGTTACCACAGCAAACACTCTGAAAAAATATTTTCTCATTGTGATCATGAAACAAGAAAAATCGTTGTGGGCCCTTCTCAACTTTCTTGAAAATGCAGTAAAGAACAATTTTTGCTTTCTTCTACATAGCCATTTTCTCCCTTTCTTCCTTTCTACAATAGGCATAAACTTACCAATTTGATTTTAACTCTAAAAGACATTTTCCTGGCAGATAATCCTTAGTTTGAACAAAAATCCTTCACCTGACCTTTTTCGCCATTTTAGAAGAAGGGAAAAAACAAAACCTACCCACAATGTATAGCTGCAGGGAAATAAAATGTAACTGAAAGCTATATTCTTTATTTCCAACTTATCAAAAAGCCACAGAAATTAAAGTACAAATCCCACTACCACAGACATAGTAAAAGGTTGGAAGAATATTCTAAAGGTCACATTATCTTAATGAAGTGCCACTTCCTGACAACACGGCCAAGATACTGGAGTAATATACTCCATTTAGTGGGAAATGCTCTGTGAAATCCATGCCCTCTGCACTCTAAACAAAGATGTTGGTAATTTTCTTAAAAGGTCACACACAAATGCGTTACTTAAAACTAGGCATTTGCCAGTTGTGAATATATGAAAGGTGAATATCAGATATAGGAATTGGGATAAACTGTTTGTAAAATGCCAGGGCTTTTCGTCTATGCTTCAATCATATAAAATGGTGTCAGGTCATGTCATTCTTTGATCTCTATCATTTTATCAAAATATTAAAGGGAAAATTATGATGAAGATTTTAATAAGATTTTATTTAAAGCCTCTGACTCACTCAAATTCGAAAGTGAGTTTGAGTAAATTGACAAAGTTTGTTTAGTGTTTGTTTTATTTTAAATTTTTCAGGGAAGAAGCTGCATGTTTACATATGTGCCACAACTTTAAGTACACTCTCAACAAATAATATTTAAAGGACGAAATTATAACAGACCTTTCAACCAGAGAAGAAAAAAGCAGAAACTTTACTTATCAAAGTCTCTGACTGAACAACAACCATTGTCATACTGCTAAAGGAAATACATATTCTATTTCATTTTCATAAAGTTTATTTAGCATGGGTGGATAAAGAGGTGAAAATATTAGTGGTTTTTAAATTTCGTAGAACTATAGCAATACCATGGTCAAATAAATTTGTGATAATAACATGAAAAAGGTTGTATTTTAAAACTTGAAAGATAAGATATTTAATAAGTAAAAGCTGGAAAACTGGTTAGTAACTTCGGAAACAAAGAACAGTCATCTTAAACACTTAATATAATCATGAACATAAATCTCAGCTAGATTTGAAAAGTTTTGCATATAACACAGAAATTTTAAATTAATAATTACACAGAAGAAAAACAATATATATATATATATAGTATGTATATATATATACATAAAAACAGAATAGAAGACAAAAATACACATTAAAAATGGATAGGTTTGATAAATCAAAATTTAAAATTTCTACATGCATACAAAAGTAACAAAAATTAAAAGCCGAAAATATTAATATATGCTTCTATAATCCCTTGCTTCTTAAAAATCCCAGTGAAATTACAGAATAAATAAAATAACCAAAACAGAAAGGAACTGGGATAGCAATGATAAGTAAGAAATAATAGCGTTTATGGATCTGAACTCTTGCAAAATCTCAGATACAACTGAATTGACAGAGGAAGAATAGTTAGGTAGTTAGGTTGCCAAACCCAGAGGTAAGCAAATATGGGGCCTGCCAAAGAGAGGTGAGAAAAGCATCTCCAAGCTTAGAATCAAGGAAAACTAAGAGTCAGTATGAATATTGCCTTGTTCTTTTTAAAAATTCCACTTGAAACAACTGAGATAGTTGGGGGCTCTCCTTTTCCCATGGGAGGAAACAGATCAACTGGTAATCTGGCTTTATGCTGAAGTCAGGAATGAGCTATCAAAGAAAGTATAGTTTCTATCTCTGTAGGCTCCTCGTGGGGATTATTGGAGTCTGAGAGGCAAAACTGATTTTAAGGTAACTCCATATTCCCAGAGGAGATACAGAAGAAAAGAGAAACCAAGGTAGGTGGCTAAACCACGAAGGAGTCAACGGTATTATGTCTTGCTTCTCAAACTTCAATGCACCTATGGATTGAATCTGGGCACCTTTTTAAAATTTAGAATCTGATTTAGTAGGTCCAGGGTAAGGCCAGAGATTCTGCATTTCTAACGAGCTCCCAGGGGACCCCCTCCCCCACCAACGCTGCTGATCCTAAGATTTCCTTTGAGTAGCAAAAGGTCTTTATTCCTAGCATAAAACTCTCCATACCCTAGAAATTACAGAGATTCAGTTCAATTCCCCACCCCTGGGAAGCTTGGGAAGCTTTTTTTTTTTTACCCTTTTGCACATTTTAAAGTTAGCATAGTTTTTATCACAAGTTTCAATAATGACAGATATAATTTTCAATCTATTGTATATATTGGCATAAAACTCACATCCATTTCTACTTTAAATGGAATCTAAATACCATAGTGATTTGATAGCCATGATCATCCTTTTAAAATTAAAGGACATGCTCTTCTTTAACAGTCAGAAATTATTTTTTCGTTAAAAACATTAATCTTCCCATTACACTTCTCCTATAGAATTTTTCTGAGATATAATTTACACACCATAAAATTCACCTGTTTAAGTGAACAATTTAGAGGGTTTTTATCATATTCAAAGTTGTGCAATCATCACAGAGCAATTTTATCACCCCAAAAAGACCACCCCTCACCCATTATTTTTTTCACTCTGTTTTGTAAAAACGATGTCATCTATGACTAGAGATACCTTTACTGTTTTCTTACCGATTGGGATTTCATTTCTTTTTCTTGCCTAATTGTTCTGGTTAGAACCTCCAGTACAATGCTAAATAGAAGTCGTGATAGTGGACATTCTGGTCTCTATCTGGATCTCAGGGGAATAGCATTTAGCCTGTCACTATTAAGTATGATGTTAGCTATGGGATTTTAATAGATGCTCTTTACCAAGTAGAGGAAATTTCCTTTTATTCCTAGTTTATTGAATGTAGTTATCATGAAGGGTGTTGGATTTTGTGAAATGATTTTTCTGAGATGATTTCTATTGAGATAATCATGTAGTTTTTGTCTTTTATTCTATTAATGTGGTATAATACATTTATGAATTTTCAAATGTTAAGCAAACCTTATATTCCGTAGATAAATCCCACTTGGTCATGGTGTATAATCCTTTTTTCATGTTACTGAGTTTGGTTTGTTACCCTTTTGTTGAGGATTTTTACATTTATGTTCATAAAGAATATTGATTTTCTTCTCTTTTGATGTCTTGGACTGGTTTTAGAAACAGGTAATAAGGGCTTCATAAAATGAGTTCGGAATTATTTCTTCCCTTTGTAACTTTTGAAAGAGTTTATGAAGGAATGGTATTAATTTTTCTTTAAAGGTTTGGTAGAATTCACCAGCGAAGTCATCTGGGCTTGGGCTTTTCTTTGTGGGAAGCTTTTTGATTACTAATTCAATCTTTTCTTAAACATCTGTTCCAATTTTCACTTTCTTCTTCAGTCAGTTCTAGTAGCTTATGTCTAAGAATTTATTTTTATGGATACAGTTATCATAGTATTACCAAATAATTATTTTCATTTTTGTAATGTCCCCTCTTTCATTCCTGATTTTCTAATTTGAGTTTTTCCTCTTTTCTTGGTCTAGCTAAAGGTCTATAAATTTTGCTGCTCTTTTCAAAGAACCAATGTTTTGTTTGATTTTTGTCTATTGTTTTTCTACATATCATGTATTTTCACTCTAATCTTTATTGTTTACATCCTTCTGCTTGCTTGAGATTTAGTTTCCTATTTTTCTATTTTCTTAAAGTGGAAGGTCAGGCTTTTGATCTGAGATCTTTCTTCTCTTTTTTTTTTTTAATTGATTGATTGATTTGGCTGTGTTGGGTCTTCGTTGCTGTGCACGGGCTTTCTCTAGTTGTGGCGAGTGGGGGCTACTCTTCGTTGTGGTGCATGAGCTTCTCATTGTAGTGGCTTCTCTTGCTGCGGAACATGGGCTCTAGGCGCATGGGTTTCAGTAGTTGTGGCATGTGGGCTCAGTAGTTGTGGCTCGTGGGCTCAGTAGTTGTGGCTCATGGGCTCTAACATGCAGGCTCAGTAGTTGTGGCACACAGGCTCAGTTGCTCCATGGCATGTGGGATCTTCCTGGACCAGGGCTCAAACCCGTGTCCCCTGCACTGGCAGACAGATTCTTAACCACTGCGCGCCACCAGGGAAGTCCCTTTCTTCTCTTTGCAAGTAGTCATTTACAGCTATAAATTTCCCTCTGAGCATTAATTTTACTGTATCTCATACATTTTAGTATGTTGTGTTTTCACTTTAATTCATCTCAATGTATTTTCTAATTTCCCTTGTGATTACTTCATTGGCACATATCCAGGAGGGTGTTGTTTAATTCCCACATATTTGTGTATTTTCCAAATCATCATTTGTTACTGAGCTATAATTTCATCCTGTTACAGTCAAAGAGCCTATTTTCTATGATTTCAATCCTTTTAAATTTATTGAGGTTTTTTAAATGGAAAAACCCATGGTCTATTTTAGGGACTGTTTCATGTGCACTTAAGAATGTATATCCTGCTGGTGTTTGGTAGAGTGTTCTACAGATGTCCATTAGGTCTAAGTGACTAATAATGTTCAGGTGTTCTTTTCCTTGTTGATCTTCTAGCTAGTTTTTCTATGCATTTTTTAAAGTGGGATATTGAAATCGCCAACTACTATTGTTGAGTAGATTTTTGAAATAGATTTAAGAATCTATTTTGCCTTCCTGGACATATATCCAGAGAAAACTCTAATTGGAAAAGATACATGCACCCCAGTGTTCATTGCAGCACTATTTACAATGGCTAAGACATGGAAGAAACCTAAGTGACCATAGACAGTCAGATGGATAAAGAAGATGTGGTATGCATATATATATATATATATTTATACACAGAATGCAGTATTACTCAGCCACAAAAAAATGAAATAATGCCATTTGCAGCAACGTGGATGGACCTAGAAATTATCATGCTAAGTGAAGTAAGTCAGACAGAGAAAGACAAATATCATGTGATATTACTTATATGTGGAACCTAAAAAAATAGTACAAATGAACTTATTTATGAAACGGAAACAGACTCAGAGACATAGAAAACAAACTTATGGATAACAAAGGGGAAAGGTGGGGGAAGGATAAATTAGGAGTGATTAACAGATACACACTACTATATATAAAATAGATAAACAACAAGGACCTACTGTATAGCACAGGGAACTATATTAAATATCTTGTAATAACCTATAATGGAAAAGAATCTGAAAAAGGACATCTATATGTATATATATAACTGAATCACTTTCCTATACACCTGAAACACTAAATCAACGATACTTCAATTAAAAAAATAAACTAAAAAAGACAAAAAAAAGCAAAAAAAATCTATTTAGCCAATCTCTACCTTTTGATTCAAGTGTTCCAACTATTTACATATAATGGAATCTCTGAATTACTGATAAGGTATGATTTAAGTCTGCCATTTTGCTATTTGTTTTCTATATATCTTATGTCTTATTGTTCCTCTATTCTTCAATTACTGCTTTCTTTGTGGTAATGAGTATTAGGCAGAAAAATGACCCCTCAAAAATATGTATGTTCTAATCCCCTGAAATCTTTGCCATATTACCTTACATGACAAAAGGGACTCTGCAAGTGTGATTAAAGTTAACTTGTAAGTGATGAAATGGACATTTAACTGAGGAAATGTCCAAGCAAAGTGTTGAAGGTACAGTCTGGCTTCTGCCTGCTGCTTATAGTACAATATAAGAGGAAAGAAATAAATTGTTAAACAAAAAGGAAACAGGCCTTGATGATTTGGAAAATCCTCAACATATTCAGATTGCAAAAAAATCTAAAATTAAGGGATTCACTGTTAGCAAAGCATGCTCTAGAGAAAAAGCCAAGTGTATGGCTGTATGATTTTTTGTTAATACCTTATATTTTAGAATAATCTAAACCTTTTTTCTTTTCTCTGCCTGTCTTTTGATCTTTTGTTGTCAACAGGATATGTTAAATCATATACAATAATATGGTAACTTTGGAAAACTGGGTTTGTTATTGTTGCTGTTTGTTTAGTGACTTTCCTGAATATATAAAGTCTGTATTCTTCATCATGTGTGGCCAAAGAAGTTTCTTCTTTGTTAGCTTACTGGTCATCTAATAATTATACAGAGATTTCCTCAAATTCTTGGAACCAAGAAGTTCTCCAGACTTAGCCAAGGGGCCATGTGTACATGCTGGGTCATGCCTGTATCACTCAGGCAGTCAGTTTACAACATTGCCTTAACATTCACTTCCTGTTTGTCCAGAAATTCAAAATCAGCCAGAGGTGAGATTTTGGTACTTCTCAGGTCTTTCCTTGACATGTACAGTTCTTTATATGTGAATGGACTTCAATATTCTCAGAAGTATGTCAGAGCTTCCCAAAGCCCCCAATCAATGGACATCTCATTCCCCAGATTTTCCTTTTAATTCTTTTGGTCAGCTTCTTGTTTCCCCAACCTTTATGGCCTTCTTAGGCAGTTTTGATATTAAACAATTGCCACTGATGATTTCTGAACAATCAGTACTCCCAGAGAAAAGGTTGTTTGCACTGAGCAGTCTCTAAATGCAGTTAAATAATGGCATATCCTGGAAATGCAAGTTTTCAGGGATGGTCAGAAAAGTCAAATAATGACAATTCTGAAAATGTTGCTTTCGGGGGCTTCAAAACAAATTATTCCCCTCCAGTGACTGCTAGGCTGCTGGTTTTCACTGTGTTTGCGGGACTGATGGTTTTCAAGGCTACTACTGATACAACACTGGGAAGAGGGGAAGTGGGGGTATAAACTGGTCAGGTCAAAATGCCACAAGACTCGCTGTTGTTACTAAAATTCAGCCGTTTTTCTTAAATAAATATTCCTTGAATTGTTGCAAGCCTTTAGATATTTTCAGAGTTCTGAAAAAGTTGATACTTTTTGGCATTGTTCTTATTGTATCATGAGAAATAACTTTTTTTGGAGGTACTTACTCCATTGTTACCTTCTAGTAAGTTTTGTTTTTCTGAGAAGGAATCTAGAGTCAGTTCTCCCATTGAGAGGGTTTTGGGGAAAAGACTTTCACTATATAGTTCAATCGCTATTCATCTGAGACCTCTACTCATAAATATGGACAACATTAGATTAATGAAGAAAATTAAACGTATGAAAAGCTAATCTACGATAAACAAACAGAACTGGCTCCTGAAGAAACAAAGATAAGAGACACTGCTAGTCAATTTGCTGCCCAAAGATAGACAGCATGGCATCACCAGGATTTTATTAGCAATTTAGAATCTCAAGCCCTACCCCAAATTTACTGAATCAGAATCTGCATAAACATATTCCCCAGGTGACATATACACACTGAAGTTCAAGAAGCACTGACCTAGAGGACAGAAGATAATTCTTAAAAATCACTTTGAAGTGTCCTGAGATACTATTGTACTTCCTCACCCCGTAAAAGAACAGAATTGTAAAAATGAATCAGGCAGAGAACAAACATTAGATTCAGAAAACTAAAAAATTTCCAAAGTTGAAAAAATTTAAAGGATAGATAAAATAATAAATGGAAGATACTTGAGTTTCTCTTATTTCAGTACATCTTATGAAACAAAACACTGATTGCCTTTTGTTTGGGACTGTTTTTTCAAGGATATTTGAATAGTAAGAAGCCTTAGAAAATAGTGGTAGCGTTTCCCTTCAGAGCAAAGGGCTGGTTTACTTCTAGCCTTGGATGATAGAGATGGTATTTACCCCTGGAGCAGAGGGCAGGCACGCTTCATGCCCACTTTAAAATATTTCAGTTCTTTAAGCTCAGAATTTCTCTCATGTTTGAGCAGTCACTCCATGGGACTTAGGAGCAAGGGAACCGACACAAATATATTGCTGCTCATGCTACCTGCAATGCCATGAGTAATATATTTCTTAGCCTCTAACTCAAGAGTCTTGTGTATCTATGAAACTTTGAGAGGTTAACTTGTGAGCCACAAGTAGGCTGAAATCTCAGACCATTCACAGTTTTTGGCAAAAATAAAATGGATACTGGTGAAGACCAAACTAGTAACCTAAAAGACAAATAATCAAGGAGATCTCTTCATATGTTAGGAAAAATGAGAGAAGAAAATATATATATATATGTATATAAAATAATGTTAAAAGACCTGGAGATCCCAAAGATATGATAGGAATACTAGGAGATGACAAGGATAATGAAGGAGAGCAGAAAACAAATGAACTAATAGAAATTTTCTTGAAAAAGGCATTTATAGCATGAGATGGAGTATACATGGAGAGTGCTACTAGTATGAAACTAAGACTCCATCTTAGTTACATAACCAACATTTCAGAAATTCAGAGAAAATTCTAAAGGTTTTTATGGAAAAAACAGATTTTCTACAAAGGAACAGGATCCAAACAACTATTAGAGGTCTTATCAGCCAAGTTTTATGTTAGAAGATAATGTCTTCAGAGTTGGAACTGGATTGGAGAAATAAAATATAAACTGAGTAATCTATAAATATCCAAAACATCAGCCTATTATGAAGGGAAAATGAAATCATCTTCAAACATTTTTTTAAAAACAAGAAAGTTTACTCCATGACTTTGTGACTAGAATCACTCGAGAAACTCCACCAAAATAAAAATGAACTGTAACAAAAAGAACAATCTAGGCTATAAGAAGCAATAACAACTGAGTAAGATCCAGGAGCAAAAGACGCTAGGGAAAAAAATATTCAAAACCTTTAGACTTTGATATGTTTAAGATTCTCTATCAACATTTTTTATGGATCCAATCAACCTACACGGTCCAACAGAAAATAGTAATTACATGAACATAGAATTGTAAAGTTTCCTCATTAGCTTTCAGTAGTTGAATGCGCAGCCTACCAATTGCACTTATAAAAAATATCAAATGATAGAAGCGTGGCCTTCTAATTTTACCCTGGGGCATCCTTAGAGACCAAAAATACCTAAAGATATCATAAAATGAGTAAGTTCCTTTACAACTGTCAACAATCCATTTGTCACTTGGAATACCATCAGCAGCTGAAACTAGAATTTTGTCCCTTCATAAATGCTCAAAGATGTCAGATTTTATGTTCTGAAAGTCACTAGTGACAAACACATGCAACTCATTTTGTAGGCTTAAGATTATATGGATATCCATGAAGGGTTTAACCAAGTTTCTTGTGGCAGCTCAAAACTCTCATGAACAAAGATAACAGTTGCAGTGTTTCCTTGCAAAACAAGAGATAGATAATAAGACAGATAAGAAGTGCATTTATGGTAGGAATATTTGAACAAATGAGGTAACAGAGGCAACACGAATGTCCTAACAGCAGGATGGTCTGAGACTGAAGAGGAGGGAGAAAGACTGCATTCTACTCATTCTTTTCACCTCTGATACATTTGATTCCTGTTCAAGATCTGATATTGGGCCTAAAATAGAATAGAAAAATCCCTTTTTGAAGCAACTATACAGTTCATTTTTTACTGGCAATTAAAATGCACCTCTAAAGTCTACATGTGTACATAAAGCTCAGAAGGAATGAATGGAGGAATTAACAAAGTGTCATTGGGTAAACATATTGAGGAAACGCATGGAAACCACATTTCTAAGGATGCTCATCTCTTTGTATTTTAGAAGGATTCTTGCCTGAGCAACATCAATGAGCAAAGGGTTACTAAGACTCACTAAACAAACGAGTTACAATTCTGGCCCTGAACAAAATGTCAAAAACCTCAAAGCTTTGTGTAGTTGATGACTATTTAGAGAGTGTTAAGAGAAGAAGAGAAAAGCTCTGAGGAAAACGTCAAGTCATTCTGCAAACATATATTTCCCAAAACAGCAAACTTTGAACACAGTTTCTTCTACCTCTGGATATCAAATGTAGATTTTCTTATACACCAACATCTGAGAGGATGCTGAAAGCATTAATTATACTGGATATATTTTGAACAATCCTGAGGATAAGAATTGCCAAATGAAAAATGGTAGACTCCAAGATGTTGTTAATAATAATGTATTCTAGACAGTGGACCTAGAAAACATAGCATCAGCATGAAAAGTGAATTTTCAAACTGAAAAGTGCTATATCCACAATATGCAAAATATCAATAATAATGTATTCCAAGAGGCAGTTGCAGAAAATAAGACCATGGCATGAATAAAAAGCAACTTTTCAGGCTGACAGAAAAATTAAGGCAGGAAAGAGCGAATGAATAAAAATGTATTGTAAATATGCAGTGGCATGCAGACACTGTATCTACAGTTACTTGGTGTGTGCCCAGGCATGAACATTTTCTGGGCCCTGAGTTGATGCATGTTTTTTAATATGGGGTTCTGCATATCTTAGTGCAGGATTAATACTGTATATCTTGAAAAAACAGAAGAACGAACACCCTTCACGGAGAATGAATATTATGTTGTGGACTTGCCTATAAATGTATGATCGAGAATAGTGTAAATAAATGGCTTTATTTTTTATATATAACTTCACAGTTTACAAAGCCATTTCAAATTTATTATCTCAATTGATTCTTGAAATAATATACTTACGGTAGATGGAAAAAAGATTATTATTGTTACAGGGGTATAAAATGATATTCAGAAAATGCCACCAAGTTAAGGAGTGGGGTTTGAGATGGGGCAGAGAAGAACAAAGTAGATCTTCTGACTCTATTCCGGAGTATTTGTGTCTTCATCACACTGACACTCTGAGGAAATGGCACCTCTAGGTATACTGCCATTAGGCTAGAAGGTATAATTACATGTCTAGTCCTTGATTCCACAAATATTGAGTGCCTTTTTTATACCAAGCTTACTGCTAAATGCTGAAATATAATGATGAGAAAACACAAAACAAGACATGGTCTTGTTCTCATAAAGGTTACAGACTAGTTGGTAGAGAAACAGCAATGACATTATTCCACTAGTTAATGGGTTTCTGAGGTTTGGGTATTTGGATGGACAATGGGGACAGTTTATTCAAAAATAGTACACTGGGAGAGGAGCAGTTTGGAAAGAAATGATTATAAATTTAGGCTTGGACATGTGGATTCAGGAGTCTTTGAAACATCCAAAAAGAGATGTTAAATAGGTAGATTGACATAGGCTGGGGTTGAGTGTGTGTGTGTGTGTGCGTGTGATCATGCACATGTGTGCATCCTTTTACAAGTGTAAGATCTATATAGCTTTGTAAAGTATGAAGTCTCTGCTATTAGTACAGAGTGTTGGTATAAGTCTGTACAAATTTATTCAACTGTAAATCTAAAGGAATAAAAATGCATGAATAAATGAAAGAACAAGATAGGTGTGTGTGTGTATGTATGTATGCGTGTGTATGTATATATATCTGAAAGCCAGGTCTATGTAAATTAAAGTGGTATGGGAAAATGGAATATAGCTTTCTTGCTCTATACTAAATTCTTGGTACTCAGTAAATATTTCTCAAATAGAACTTCCTATAGTTAGAGCACTATGAACTGTTTTCTTCTGCTCACCTCTCCAGTAAGTTTAAAACTAGCAAAATAATGGTAAATGATCAAAATACTCCAGCACAAAGAATACAAAGTAGAAGAGCATGTTACCATTTTTATGATTCATGACATTCAACTATGAAAAAATCTACAAAAAAAAAAATGCCACATTTAAAACTAAAAACCCAAGAGCTCTGTGTGATTCCTTTCAAAATTTTGTAAATAATGTACTAGAAGATATCTGTGTGAAGAAAAGCAAGTGATTTTTTTTTTTTCTTTAAAAAGAATGATCAGGGCTTCCCTGGTGGCGCAGTGGTTGAGAGTCTGCCTGCCAATCCAGGGGACACGGGTTCGAGCCCTGGTCTGGGAAGATCCCACATGCCACGGAGCGGCTGGGCCCGTGAGCCACAACTGCTGAGCCTGCGCATCTGGAGCCTGTGCTCCGCAACGAGAGGCCGCGATACTGAGAGGCCCGCGCACCGCGATGAAGTGTGGCGCTCGCTGCAACTAGAGAAAGCCCTCGCACAGAAACGAAGACCCAACACAGCCAAAAATAAATATAAAAATAAATTAAAAAAAAAAAAAAGACCTAAAGAAGAAATACATGGCGAATATCTTAAAAAAAAAAAAAAAAAGATCAGTGTTTTTATTGGCCAAGAAAAGGACTCTTCCTAGCCCACAACTGCATGTGATCTCACCACATGACCAATTCAACTAACAGAGTTGTTTGTTTTGACTAGGTAGTGTATTGCAATCACCCATGGATAGAATCGCCCTTTGTTCTGGTTTGGACAGTCCCAATTTATACCTCTTGCCCCAATTATTAACAGCTCCTTTTTTCACTTTCAGTAGTGTCATCCAAGTTTGCATGATAAATTATTTGGTTACCACATATGTGAAACTCTAAAAAAATGAAAAGTCCTCAGCTGTTAAATCCAGATATTCAAAGTTCATGGGTCATTCAATTTGGAAACAATAATCTGTTTATTCTAAAAGGTCCGCAAGTACCTCCGGTAGGTACCCCTAGTTAAGAACTGCTGATCTAAAGTTCATCGAGAGTTACAGAAATAAAGAAGCATTTGGTGGCAGATATTCATATGCTGAATTCATGGCAAGGACAACTGGATGGCTACTTTACAAGTATTTCTGTGATATCTTTATGGATGTTTAGCTTTGAGAGAAAACAGGGGATTTTACTTTATCAAATATCTAAAACTAAAGTTTTGAAAACTACTCCAGTTGTGACCAGATAGGTGGTGCATTGCTCATAATAATGTGGTCCAAACAATAAACTTAAGCCTTAGGTGAGTCTTATCTAAAATGTCAATAAACTCTCTTTTCGTTGCTTTATTTATTTACTTAAAATAGAGCTGATTATTAAAACAATTCTATGTAAACATTATTAATCCTTTTTCCTCTTTAAAGTATTGTTTTATAAGTTTTCCAAGAATATAAATACACAATTTTGATTTAGCATCCTTCCCACTAACCTGAAAAGAAATAAGTACTCCACTTCAAGATTTTAAATAAAGATGTTACAGCATTTATTGACTTTTGTTCTAACAAAAATCTCAGTTCAAGATTTTGGACTGTCAGTGACAACTGAAACCTCTTGTCTGCTTTCTTCTCATCTGAGAACAGCTTCTTGCAAATAATGAGAATCCACACTTTCAGTTAATTAGTGGGTCAGGGGGGGACCCCTTGGCTTCCACTTTAGGAGGGGAAGCCAAGAAACATGTAAATTTTCATCCTCCCTGCCTTCCTTAGGTTTTGCCTCCCAGGCAGCAGAAGCTTTATTCAATCATACAATCTGATTCTGATTTGGCAACTCAATCCAGCCCACAGAGGCCCTGCCTAACCAAACTCATCGCAGACCCCTCCCCCCAAACACCCCTGCTTGGTCACTCTTTAGGATTAGGGTACACATACCAGCATACAGTCCATCTTGGAATAGGAGACCTAAGAAAGAGGCTCCAACAAGTTGTAGAAGCAGGCATGAAGCCACTTGGGCAGGGAATTTTGGGTTCAGGTACACATAGAACTCAGTCTTGGGGTGGGGGAGCTGTGGGATTCACTTGGGCCCACTTACAGGGGAATTACTTGCCGATGGCACCCCGGTAACCTTGCACATCCTTACATAGAGGCCATGTGAGCAAGGCTTAACCACTAGCTCATCTAAGTCCTGGTCAAACACCCTGTTATTCTCTGAAAACATGAAAACATAGGAGGCATCAGAGGGGGTGCTACCAAGGCCATTTCCTTCCCATCTCCCTGTCTTCCAGGGATATTTTCATGAGACAATTTCTCATTTTCTGGGCTCTGCTGAGGTATGAAGCTTTCTCTCTCCTCACGCCCTTCCACTTAGGGTACAGCTGCAGACTATAAACTGCTTAGTTGCAGCACGGAAGCATCCCAGCAGCAAGGTGCCCCAGCACTCACGCCATTTCATCACATCATCCAGCCCCTTTGGTTTCAGTGTCGTACAGGGGGCCAAGGCATGTGGGGAGCTGGCACCTTGGTTCATCTTGCTTTTGCTCTCTATGCAAGTAATAAACTGTCTGAATTTAAAAGAGTTTGTTGTTTCTTTACAGGCTGAGTCTTCCAACCTCGTTGACGCCATGGGTGAGAAGTTTGGCTATAAGAGGCCAGAGCAGGGTCCTAGGTCAGGGGTCCTGTTGTCAGGTCTCAAGAAGGACTGCCTGCCACATATACTTAGAGGTAGTAGCTCTCAACGAATCAGAGAGAGCCCAGTATAGAGAATTCACTGTGTGTGGATCCGTTTCAGAAAGAAAAGACGACACCACAACTTGAGGCCAGGAGAAAATAGAAATTATTTGAGGGCATTTATGTCATTGTTGTTATTGAATAGCTAGCAAAGGAAAGTTAAAAAAGAACAGACTGCAAAACATGATATTGGCCAGCAGGAAAATTAGGAAAGTATTTACTGTAACACAAGAATATTTTTTTAAAGTAGTAAATTAAAAAAAAAGAAAAAAACAAAAAACACCACAGGTTACAACACAGTATATCCTGTGTGAGCCTGATTTTGTAAAACAAAAGCACAGATTGAAAGCCAGTATTTTTCTTTTAAAAAAAAAAATATTCTAGGACTTCTCTGGTGGCGCAGTGGTTAAGAATCTGCCTGCCAATGCATGGGACATGGGTTCGAGCCCTGGTCGGGGAAGATCTCACATGCCACTGAGCAACTAAGCCCGTGCACCACAACTACTGAGCCTGCGCTCTAGAGCCCATGAACCACAACTACTGAGCCCACGTGCCACAACTACTGAAGCCTGCATGCCTAGAGCTCATGCTCTGCAACAAGAGAAGCCACCACAATGAGAAGCCCACACACCACAATGAAGAGTAGCCCCGCTCACCACAACTAGAGAAAGCCCGTGCACTGCAACGAAGACCCAATGCAGCCAAAAATAAATAAATAAATTTATAAAAAAGATTCTATACTGTTGAAAATGACCATAATTATCTTTGTAATTAGAAAAAGAATAAACACAAAATGGGTAAGTGTAAAAGGGATAAATAAACATAAAATAGAAAAAAGGCCAGAAGACACATTAAAGTAAGAGAAAGATAAACAAGGTAATATTTAGATAAACAAAACATTGAAAACTAATTTAGTGGCATGTTGCTTCTAATTAAGATTTTAAACATTTACTTACACTGGTGCATTTTTACCATAAATGAAGTGAAAAATAAAAGAATTTATATGCTTTCCAAATTACTGACCTAGTGAAATTGTTGAGTATCCCTTCATCTTTTAATTAGCTCCTTTTTTGTAGGACTACCTGCTTTACCTTCCTTCTCTAAACAAGTTGAAGGCATGTACTCTTGAATTTTAGTAAGCAAAGTATATGCTGGCAGAGAGGAAGGGGCTTCTTAAAATGTAGATACTTGAGCTGTACCTTAAAAATTCAGATTCGAACAGTCTGCATCAGAACCCAGGGCTCTGCATTTTCAATAAGATTCCGAAATGATTCAGATGCTGGAGATCTGGGAAACACACTTTGAAAGATTTTGAATGAACTAAAGAACCCCAATTAAATATAAATATACACAATACTACACCTTTTGTTTAACCAAATGTTTGAATTTCTTGAAGTCACATACTCCTAACCAGTCCCTTTTCTAACCAGAGCCTTTTCCGGTTTCTTCACACTGAGATAATAATTGCCATATTCATCTAAGAACACCCCCTTTCTAATTTTCTTTTTCTTGCCAAAGAGAAGTCATAGTCTGAGGGAATTTATAAGCCACACATACCCTTCTTCTTAATGAGTCTTGAAGCTTACTGAGCAACTTTTAGGAAGAGGAGAGTATTGTACCCTTCTGCAATGCTGGGGCAAAAAAAAAAAGGCCCATAGCATAAAGTCAGATGCCCTTGTCCCCTGTCCCAGGTCCTCTACATCTGGTCTTATCCCAAATTGCCTGTGCCCTGACCAGCTGAATGACTGACCTTGGAGTGGCCTTGCTTGTGACCACTTCCTCCACTTTCAATTTTCTTCACCTTCTGTTTCCCACACTTATTAAAGTCTACTCCCACTTAAAGCTGTTTTGAGATCCACTTTCTTCTTAAAACTTGCCTATTTACCAACTCAAACTGATTCATCCTACATCTGAAACCAGTTGTGTTTATTAGCAACTTGACATATGTATAGGTCATGTAGAATTTATGTGCTCAAGGAGACACCCAGGGTCCAGTTGGATGTGGAGAGTGCTGGGGAGAGGTTGGTCACAGGGCAAGTTAAGACACCCTTCATTCATTTACTGTGACTTCATTTATTATTCAGTCACTCAATTTTTCCACAATTCTCTCTTAATCACCTACAATATGCCAGGAATACTTCTGGGTACTGGGAACACAGCAGTAAACAAAACACCCAAGGTGCTTACATTGTAATGAGAGTAAACAGACATTAAAGAAATATATAAAAGATACCACAAAAAAAGAAAATTACAGACCAACATCACTGATGAGCAGAGATACAAAAATCCTTCACAAAATATTAGCAAACTGAATTCAACAGCACATTAAAAGGATCATACACCATGATCAAGTGGAATTTATCCCAGGGATGCAAGGATTTTTTAACATCCACATATCAATCGGTGTGATACACCACATTAACAAGTTGAAAAATAAAAGCCATATGATCATCTCAATAGATGCAGAAAAAGCTTCTGATAAAATTCAACATCCATTTATGATAAACCCTCCAGAAAGTGGGCAGAGAGGGAACCTACCTCAACATAATAAAGGCCATATATGACAAACTCACAGCTAACATCATACTCAACAGTGAAAAGCTGAAAGCATTTCCTATAAGATCAGGAACAAGACAAGGTTGCCCACTCTCACTACTATTATTCAACATAGTTTTGGAACTTTTAGCCACAGCAATCAGAGAAGAAAAACAAATAAAAGGAATCCAAATCAGAAAAGAAGAAGTAAAACTGTCACTGTTTGCAGATGACATGGTACTATACATAGAGAATCCTAAAGATGCCACCAGAAAACTACTAGAGCTAATCAATGAATTCAGTAAAGTTTCAGGATACAAAATTAATACACAGAAATCTGTTGCATTTCTGTACACTAATAATGAAAGATAAGAAAGAGAAATTAAGGAAAACTCCCATTTACCATCACATCAAAAAGAATAAAATACTTAGGAATAAGCCTACCTAAGGAGGCAAAAGACCTGTAGTCTGAAAACTATAAAATGCTGATGAAATAAATCAAAGATAACACAAACAGATGGAAATATATACCATGTTCTTGGATTGGAAGAATCAATAATTTCAAAATACTACCCAAGGCAGTCTACGGGTTCAATGCAATTCCTATCAAATTACCAATGGCATTTTTCACAGAACTAGAACAAAAAATTTTTAAATTTGAATGGAAACACAAAAGACCTGGAATAGCCAAAGCAATCCTAAGAAAGAAAAAAGGAGCTGGAGGAATCTTGCTCGCTGTCTTCAGATTATACTACAAATCTACAGTATGGTACTGGCATAAAAACAGAAATATAGATCAATGGAACAGGATAGAAAGACCAAAAATAAACCCATGCACCTATGGTCAATTAATCTATGACAAAGGAGGAGAGAATATACAATGGAGAAAAGATAGTCTCTTCAATAAATGGTACTGGGAAAACTGGACAGCTACATGTAAAAGAATGAAATTAGAACATTCTCTAACACCATACACAAAAATAAACTCAAAATGGATCAAAGACCTAAATGTAAGTCTGATTACTATAGAGGAAAACATGGGCAGAACACTCTCTGACATAAATCACAGCAATATCTTTTTGGATCTACCTCCTAGAGTAATGAAAATAAAAACAAAAATAAACAAATGGGACCTAATGAAACTTAAAAGCTTTTGCACAGTAAAAGAAACCATAAACAAAATGGAAAGACAACTCACAGAATGGGAGAAAATATTTGTTAATGCTGCGACCAACAGGGATTAATCCCCAAAATATCTAAACAGCTCATGCAGCTCAATATGAAAAAAAACAACCCAATCAAAAAATGGGTGGAAGATCTAAATAGACATTTCTCTAAAGAAGACATACAGATAGCCAAAAAGCACATGAAAAGATGCTCAACATCACTAATTATTAGAGAAATGCAAGTCAAAACTACAGTGAGGTATCACCTCACATTGGTCAGAATGGCCATTATAAAAAAGTCTACAAACAATAAATGCCGGAGAGGGTGTGGAGGAAAGGAAACCTTCCTACTCTGTTGGTGGGAATGTAAATTGGTACAGCCACTACGGAGAACAGTATGGGGGTTCCTTAAAAAACTAAAAATAGCACTACCATATAATCCAGCAATCCCACTCCTGGGCATATATCCGGAGCAAACCATAATTCGAAAAGACACACGCACCCCAGTGTTCACTGGAGCACTATTTACAATAGCCAAGACATGGCAGCAACCTAAATGTCCATTGACAGAGGAATGGATAAAGAAGACATGGTACATATAGACAATGGAATATTACTCAGCCATTAAAAAGAATGAAATAATGCCTTTTGCAGCAACATGGATAAACCTGGATATTATCATACTAAGTGAAGTAAGTCAGACAGAGAAAGACAAATATTACGTGATATCACGTTACGTGGAATCTAAAAAAATGATACAAATAAACTTATTTACAAAACAGAAACAGACTCAGACATAGAAAACAAGTTTATGGTTAACAAAGGGGAAGGGGGGAGGGATAAATTAAGAGTTAGGGATTATCATACACACTTCTATATATAAAATAAATAACTAATAAGGACCTACTGTCTAGCACTGGGAACTCTACTCAGTACTCTGCAATGACCTATATGGGAAAAGATTCGGAAAAAGAGTGGATATATGTGTATGTATAAGTGATTCACTTTGCTGTACGCCTGAAACTAACACAACATTGTGAATCAACTATAGTCCAATATAAAATAAAAATTAAATTTAAAAAAAGACAGTAAAAATAATGCATATTATTATAAACAACACTTATTGAATGTTTACTGATGCCAGGTACTATTCTATGTGCTTTGTGTTAACTCACAGTTTATGAGATAAGAACTATTACTTTCCATTTTATAGATAAGGAACCCACGCACAGAATGTTTCAAGAACTTGCCCAAAGTCATAAAGCAAGCAGTGGGAGGCAAAGATTTAAATCTAGGCATTCTGGCTCTAGCATTCACCCTCTTAAGTCCTCACCAAACCTCACCATCAATAATAAAAGTACGTGCTCTGAAGAAAAGTAAAGCACAGTATGTGGGACAGAGGGTAATGAAAAAAGGGTGGTCAGAGAAGGCTTCTTTAATATTCATTTTTATAGGCAGATGCAAGTTCCTTCAGTTGTTGAGTGCAACTCAGTTTCTATTAAAGTTGAAGCAAGACACATTTCGGTTAAGTGGTCATGATGCCAAACACAGCCCCACTTCAGAAACTTTGCGGTTGAAGGGACCCAGGTCAAGAGTGGCCCCATCCTACTTCTGTGGTCTTCTAAGGGTATAGAAGTTGTTCCCGTGGCTCCACATGAGGGAGCATGGGGTTAGAAAAGGGGCAGCTGTTAGGTCAAGTAAAGGGACAACCAACCAACTTAAAGGGTAGAGATCAACAACCACAGCTGAGGTTAAAGATCTTTTAAGAAATAGTGGTATTTTCCTCAGGATATGAGGGAGCGAAGATGAAACTAACACACATTCATGGCAACGATCATATCATTAAAGCCATTACCATGTAATGGAGCCAGAATCAGGGACCCCTCCCCATCACCACTTTATTTCCTCATTTATCCCTCCTCCCTGCCTCCAATCCTAGAGGAAGGGAGGTGTCACGTGGCATGATCACATCACCACCTTTTCCTCTAAAGAAACTGTGGGCCACAGTCTTAAGCCTGTGCTGATTGGGAAAGACCAGGCAAGTCTTAAATATTGAGAATGCATTAATAAACTGAAGTGACAGAGAGTTATGGAATCTCTTTTAAGGGACTATTAGAGGAAATAGAGTTGAAAGCAGTGATAAGAAAAACAAAACTTCATCCAATTTACTTCTGAATGCATTTAGACTCTTAAACAACTTGGTGACACAATTAAGACACACCTATAGTAAAATTTCTGGTAGTGAAAGTGCTATAGTGAAAACTTGGAGGCAGTATTTTTTAATTTCATAGTCAGGAAAGCCTCGAAGGAGGAAAACTGTGAGCCAAGACATTTGAACGTAGTGAGAAAGTAAAACATGCAAACATCTGGGAAAAGAACATTCCTGGTAAAAGAATTAAAAAAAAATATTCTGGCTCTTGGTTGACTGGTTGATTGAATTATATCATATTTGTACCTGTGATGGAAGTTCCATATGGGTGATGCCTGTGTCTTGACACTGTGATGTGGAAACGAGGTTTTGTGAACACTTGGTACATTGTAGACATTCATAAGCAATGAGCAGTAAAAGTTTTGATAAATATCAGAAACCAAATTTACTCAAAATTTAATAGAATACTCACCATATAAATACTGCTGGCACGTATATTTGCGAGAACTTAGTTTTTAAAGAATATAGCAGGGCTTCCCTGGTGGCGCAGTGGTTGAGAATCCGCCTGCCAATGCAGGGCACACGGGTTCGAGCCCTGGTCTGGGAAGATCCCACATGCTGCGGAGCACCTAGGCCCGTGAGCCACAACTACTGAGCCTGCACATCTGGAGCCTGTGCCCCGCAACGGGAGAGGCCGCAATAGTGAGAGACCCGCGCACCGCGATGAAGAGTGGCCCCCGCTTGCCGCAACTGGAGAAAGCCCTCGCACAGAAACGAAGACCCAACACAGCCATAAATAAATAAATAAATATTAAAAAAAAAAAAAAGAATATAGCAAAGAATTAGAGATATATTAATATTGTCAATATAAAATGACATTTCATTTAAAGTTTCATATGATTAATTTTATTCTAATGCATTTAATAGTCATAGCATATGTGATTTTTAACTATTTAAAATTATAATATTAATTTAATGGAATATTTTGAAGTTATTAAAATCATGTATTTGAAGAATATGGATTAGGTAATATATTTATTGGAAAATTAAGACAGAAAAATATAAATGAAGAAAGGAGAATGAAAAAAATGTTAGCATTACCTCTAGAGTCTGAGAACTTGGAAATTTCATATTTTCTTAAATTTCAATACTTTTCAAGTTTACTACAATGAATTCGTGTTACTTTTATAATTGGGGGAGAAGCACAATATGTGTGTGTGTCTGTGTGTGAGTGTGTGTGTACCTATATATATATATATATATATATATATATATATAGGTACACACACGCACACATTCCCAATTCCATTAATTATTCACACAATCTTTTAATTCTTTGGCAAAACTAAGTATGTTCAAGAAATACAGCAGCTTGCTAATAGTAAACTGTAATTTTGTGCTTCCTTATGTTAAAGATTTGTATTACCACACTTAAGATTTCCCTTTAAGTTTCTTAAACTTGATTTACAAGGAGTTATTCAGAATTTACAAACTAATTTTGTAAATTCTACATAGTGCTAATTGTAAATCAATAACTCTAATCTTAAACGAAGTAGAAACAGGTTGTTTTAACTCTCTGCTTTGTCCTTGGGAATGCAGAAACTAAAAATCCCATCAAATCTGCCCTGAAGCCTTTTAAACTTGCTTTTATTTTTGGCTCCTATTTTATCATTTGCTAGTCTCCATGGTATAGAACACAACTGTCAAAGTAAGAGCTTATATTTCAGATCAGTCATTTGCCTCATCATAAAATGCATTTACAGGAATCAAATGCAAGATGAAAAAAAAATTAGGACATATCTTAATTTTCTGGAAAGCAACAAAATTCATTTATAAGCTACTTGTACACTAAGGTAATATCTATAACAAAACTTAATGGACTGAAGTACTATTCTCCTTAAAGGTCCATTTTTAAATCAGAGGAAAGCATAGCTAGCAGCAAATATCTTATTAAACAACAAGTGTGCAAATGCAAAAGGCAGAAGCCTCTAGGGCCATGTTAATTATCTCAGGGTCACAGGCATTAAGAACACTGTCTGGCAGTTTCTAAGGCAGTCATATGGCAGTGCCAGCACACAAGCATCCCCAAGGTCTTGCAGTTACAGCACTGTCATATTTCAAATGACAGGTAATACTTATGAACACTCCGACACTAACCTCCTCAATTATAGTCAATGTCAAGGTTTTACACCTGGAGGAACTACTAATTTCTAACATATATATTGCCTGACAAAAAGTACTTTATAAAAATAAGTGTTTAAAACCTATTGCAAGATGCTAAAGAAATCTTTGGAATGTTCACACCAAGATTCTTTGGGTGTTTTTCTTCTTGGGGGGGGAAAACACATACATTTTCTTTCATAAGGAAGATAATTTTTGTAGCATTTATACAGCAAGAAAGCCTCAAAGCAGTTTAATGGGTCTGGATTCCATTCTCCTTGCCTATAGTGACATTTTATCACAAGATATTTCAAGTTAGATTTAGTTCATTTCCAATATACTCATATTAATCATATTACATTAGAAATGTGTACTTATGTAGACATGGTGTTATTTCATCAAACTACATTTCTTCCTACTTTTTACTAAGATGACATTTTTCTATCTTTCAGCTTGCTTGTGAATATTTGCAACTGATGTGCTGGCTCTGTTAAGACCTCCTCTTTCTAGTTCTTCTTTTACTTGTAAGCCTCCTAATAAGACCACAGAGAGCCACTCAGATGTCAGTGTGTGTTCCTAGTGATCTTCACATGGTGCAACCTTTGACAAGAAACCCAAAATCTCACTTAGGATCAAGCTTAAACCTCCAAATTGTTAAAATTAAAGCAATGTGTCTACGAGATTAAGTTCTAGGGGAAACTTTAGCTTTACCTGAATGGAGATTGTTAAGGGAAGCAGCTGGGCTTCTATGGGGCAGGAAGGCTGAACTATGAAAAACCTTTCCAAGCTTTGGATGAGCAGCTTTTCTACTAGACATCTTACATCTTCAAAAGAAAGTTCTCAACTATGGGTTCATAGATCATTGGTAGTCTCCAAATGGGGGCAGTGTGAAATTGCATGCAAATTTTGTTTTTAGATACACATGCATATTTTTCTGGGGAGAGTATATGATATTCATCTACTTCTTAAAAGAATCTCTAACCCCAAAACTTAAATTATTAGAACATGTAATCTATGGGACTTTATTCCCCAAGAATACCCATTTATAAATGGAAAACATAGAAACAGACAGAAGTGAGAGACTCACTTAAGACTCAACTAAGAGTTTTAATTTAATTTGCAAATAAGAGAATATTGATTTTTTTCCCAAATTTTGTCTGACCAAAAAAAAAAGACATTGAGAGTTGAAGTAGTTAAGTATTATACTCATTTAGATTCTGAATATGTGTTTATATGATTTATTTTATGAATAAAATAATTATTTTATTTATTTTATGATTTATTTATGATGATTTATTTTATGAATTTAATACTATTAGGAAATAAACATTCCTTTAGTAATTTAGAAGACATTCTAACTGTTTCAAATGTATAAAAAATGCTTAGATTATAGGGAAAATGAATTTCTGAGGTAAAATTTTCATGAAAATCTTTAATATTTACTTGTAAATGCATTTAAAATTTCTGAAACCTGGGTTTAAATTAATGTACCTCATACAGTTACCTCTGGTCATGAGACTAATACAAAATTAGCTTCCAATTCCAGTTCTGTCATGGACATGTTAGAAATCTTAATCCTTACTTTGTCAAATGTGTAACAATTATTCTTAGGAATGGATTTAAAATTTTTCATATTTTAAAGTGAGTAAAAATATAGAATAGGGAAATGATTAAATCATAACAGTGTCTGCTATTTTGGGTGTAAGTATTTCTAATTTGTGATAGATGTTTCAGACCAACTTCCCCTCCGAGTAAAAGATGCTTCTAAAATTGTTTTGTTTTGTTGAAGCAGAAGAAATCGGTGACTCAAACACATCAAGAAAGAGGAGGAGGATCACCTCGCCTTGTTTACTTTTGAGCGGCATAGGAAACCTTTTACTCTGTTAAGTGATAGCTGCTCTCCTTGCCGCTATGGAATAGCTCACGTCTAGATTGCAAAGTTTCTGAAGGTTAACTTCAGCTTCTGGCTAAAATGCCCTTGTTTGAATTGACTTGCATTGCCTTCTTACAGGTAAATAATTCCAGATACAGTTTTAGGTCAGTTCCATCTAGATACAAGATAAAGGGTTTAAAAACTAATAAATAGAAGCCACTTTACTTTAGCTAGGTGTTCAAAATAAATGCCTGCTCTGACCTGAAAACTTAAAAAAACAACCATTTGCCATTTCAAGGTATTGCACATGAGCCTTGGTCACTGCCAAAAATATGAAATTCTAAGTAAGGAAAGCCAAGTACTCCCTACGAGTGTTTTGTCTGTTCCATACTCCTTTTTTATTTTAGAGTAGAAAATACACTATATTAAGAATAACTTTCAGCAGCATATATCTTCTATTTATGGGATAAAGAGAGAAATTGTGAAGCCAAAGAATTTGGGGAAGAGCATATTAAATGTTCAAATTATCTTAATTTGAAATTAAAATTGTGTCAACAGGGTTATCAGAGCTAAATTTTTATTGTCATTTAAGCGTCTGGTCACACAGCCTTTTCAACTGAACTGATTATATTATATAATAAAACCACACATTGTTTTTTCCTTAACCATCCTGATTTGGTAGAGAGTTCGTGGGGAGATGTGTTTGCAGTTGAAACTGGGATGCAATTTTGGATTTCATACAGTATTTTCCACCTGTTCTACTTCAGATCTGGAAACATACAAAAAGTTACTGATGTGTAACTTCACTTTTCATCCATTGGCACTAATTTTATTTTTTTTTATTAGATATATTTGCACCTGCTGTAATCAAAAGCAACAGATATTAAATGAACAAATGAAGATGTGTTTCACAGAGGAATGGAGTGTGTGTGTGTGAGCATGTGTGTGTGTATGGGTAGTGCAAAATGTTAACATTTTTTCCAAGGGTGGCACTGGAAGAAATACATAGACAAACACAAACCCTCCAAATCCATCCACTCATCCTTCACTGAAACAAATGGCAGAGATAATGCTGATGTGTCGAGGTTCCTATTGAGATCGTTGCCATATGAGGAGGATCCTGTAAGCTAGGGATGGGATCCCTAGATGAAGGAAAGGCTGAAGGCCGAATTCAGCCTGCAGAAACTATCAGGCAGGCTCAGGAGTTTTCAAAATAACCCACTGGAATCTCTTTAGATGTGCTACCCAGTTCACCACAGTTGGCTCCACTCCTTATTGCCATACACCCAGCCTCACCCATTGCTTGAGTTGCCTTGTACCTAAAGATACTGGAGTTTGGTACCTCTGTTAGGCAGACTTTTCCCCTTACTTTAAACCAGAAGATGGTTTTTCATCTTAAACAGGAAGACAGTGTTTTCCCAGTGGGTCAGCAATTTGAACTTTCTGGGTACACTTCCTAGTCTCCTGCCCACTTGTAGCCAAATATTTATCTCTTGTCCATTCTTCAAAAATGTCACTGACCTCCAAATTACATGAGACTATGCCTACAGGTGTGTATTTTCTCATCAACAGTGCCTGGAACTTTACGACCCCATTCAATATGCAGAATCAAATTTTTTGTCAGTAAAGAAAAGTTTTCTTCCATTGTTAATTTAATAATTCATTTGTTAGAATGGCAAAAGGGAGAGAGAATCAAGATAGAGAGATGGTAAACACAGACTTGGATTTTCCCCTAATAAGCTTTTCAGATTCTCTATTTTCTCCATTAAAAGAAATACTTCTAGTGTTTTCTATTAAAATATTGTTTTTTGAAATCTTACACACTTAACATTTACGACTCCTTCCTTTATGCATTTGAAGGTGCTTCATGACTGAGTTTGGAAATCTATAGTTACAAAGCATTTAGAAGGTTTCCACAATAACAGCAGCAGTTGCCAAAACTGTGCACTTTAAACGCTCTTTTCATTCCATACACACCGTGACCCTGTGGGGGACCTGTTACTATCTCTTTCTGACTGATGAAGAAATAAAATCAGAGGGATCATGTAACTTGGTGAAGATCACATTGTGAGAATATGGTAGAGCTGAAGTTGGTACATTTAAAGGTGGTTCTCTCCACCACCCAGCGTCCTGTCTCATCATTCAACAGCCTTTCAGTGGGTAGTGCTGGCCAAGCTTACCCATCACTGACACAAAATACATGCACATAAGGACCTTTTTCATATGCCTGCTGCTCAGCTTGACCTTAAAACCCTCATCACAACCCGGAGTTGAGTGCTACCCTCTGCTGGAAATACTCTAACACCATTTTAAAAGCAAACCACTAGATTATAGTGTGAATATCTGGAATCAAAAGCAATCATTCTTACCAGCTGAAGTGAAAAAAAATGGAATTCAATTCAAATTCAGTTTTTGAAATGCAGCGTTTTAGTTATTTAACTTGAATCATCTCAAAAGGTAGCAGATGCTTTTAGACACTCATTTTCTCTCGTTCTCGTACCTAATAAACATTTTTATACATGAAATGCTATTTGCATGCCTGCGCGGGTGGCAGTGCCACGCTCAGACTCATCTCTCTTACTGTTGTGTATCACTCAGAATCGCAGCAACTGGATTAGATTTCGATTCTCTGAAATGTATATGTTGCTCTGACAACGGAAAGCTGCTACCCTCGCTAGAGTGTACGTCGTTCTGTCAACTTGTCTTCAGTGTATTAAAAAGAAAAACCACAAAAAATATTATTACTGCTCTTTTTCACTCATATCTTGTTCTCCTACACCATGAAAATGGCTTCGATTTTTAAAATGTTTATGCCTTTTTCACTATAATACACACAATATTTTGAGAAAAAGTGAAAAATTTTACCCATAAACCATTTAGTTCTTCTTATCCCCTCTTACCTGTGACTCCTAATGAAATTTACAATCAGGAAATACAATGATTTTGCATTTTCTTTTTAAGAGGTCACTCATCTATTGGGTAGCTTCTGTTTCAGGTTACTATACAAAAGTAACCACTTTGGCCTTTTTGCATCTGAGTAGTCCACTCCATGGTGCTGTTTAGTTAATTTAGTTATTGTCTTTTTTTTTTTTTTTTTTTTGCTACTTTTCTATTACTTGAGCTTTTGTCTTTCTACAAAGCAGATTTTTATAACCATACATGGACAGTCGTCATAGAGTACTTGATGAGTCAGAATTTTAATACAGATTGGTCCAGTTTAACAGTATTTCATTATATAAATATATGTATACACTTATTATTTATAAATGTAATTATAAAAATTAGATCTATGTATCTTATAGAGTAGTGTGTGGTTTACAAAAGTCTTTAACTTCATTAGGTTATGTGACAGAGAGAGCTGGTATTATTATCCTCATGTTTGTATAGGGAAAGAAAGAGAAGACTGTAGTAGTTTATGAGTATCACCCAA
This sequence comes from Balaenoptera borealis, assembly GCF_965194805.1. Classification (NCBI taxonomy): domain Eukaryota; kingdom Metazoa; phylum Chordata; class Mammalia; order Artiodactyla; family Balaenopteridae; genus Balaenoptera; species Balaenoptera borealis. The sequence continues at coordinate 91,848,333 of NC_138862.1, forward strand.
GGTGGTGGAAGCAAGTGTTTTCTGACATTAAACAATCTTTCCACTGCTGTCTCAGAGTCCCACAGAATTTTATAGTCTCTAAGCTTTATGTTACCTTTACAACGTAAACCTCACATACCTAACATTTTATTACCAACCCCTGTCAATGAACTGGCTAAAAGAAATTATATGTACAAGAAATAGAAAGGGATATGGAACCCAAACAAACATCTAAGAAACCTGAGTCATGTTCTTCAATAAAGTTGTAATATCAGAAAGTGCCATATTCTGTCCAGAGTAGCTTCATCTCCTGTTGGATCATATTCCTTATCTTGCATTCTAACAAGAAACTTTTCATTTTTATCACTGATGTCAAGAAATAGACACATTTGTTATAAACTTATTTTAGCGTATGATGACTAGTATGTCATTCAGCATCTCCACATGATAAAGTCTAAAGTATTTCTAGAATTTCATGCCAGAAAATACGAAGAAATTGGTGAGCTTTTTGCTCTCTGATAATAAAAGCTCTATAGGCAATGCTGTTTCTTCTTTTCCTGTCAGGGCCCACAGGAAGCTCCAAATCAGATAAGTTTCTCCATCACAAAAATGATATTAAGTTTATGATAGACATACTTTCTTCTTTTTCCATTAGTTGCTTATCTCTTATTGGATGAATGCTATTTATATAAAGACACCCCAAATAATTTTCAGAAACAATGAGGTATGCATTTAAATCTGAGTAGTTATAATCAAGGGAAGTCTAATATACTTGAAATTTTTATTTCTTATGTTTTGTATACACATTATTTACTCAATACATACAACTTCAAGCGTTGAGTGCTGATTTGGAATGCTTCTTAAAGTTGGAAAACTTTAACATTTGCATTTAATAATACAATTTGTAATAATTAATTTGTAATTAATGATTTACAAAAAATAAAAATATTTAATACAGATATTCAGTATTTGTATTCTATATCTCCCTAGTGTCCAGATTGGTATCTTGTACGTGGAAAGAATTCAAAACAATAGCCTGCTGATTATTTTATTGTTCTCTTTACAAGATCATTTATAAGCTGGTAGTAAAATATTCTCTACTTGTTTCTAAACAGGAGCAAGTTTATCATATTATTGTTAGCCTTCTTAAATGCTTCAACTTACAAAGATCATAGAGGTTTTTTTTCTAAAGAGTTAAATGTTATTTATTTAGGTCTGAAAAATATTGACAGGACAAAACATCATATTGGAAAATTTTCAGATAAAAAAGTGGCTTAAGTCCAAAGTTCTAACCATCAACCAACCAACAAAAACAAAAACAAAAGAAAAAAGTCTCACAAACCTCCTATCAGTCCAAACAACCAACTCTAGGTAATTTGAGGTCTGCTATGGTCTGAATGCTTGTGTACCCCCCAAAATTCGGATGTTGAAATCCTAGTGACCAATGTGATGGTGTGGTCTTTGGGAGGTGATTAGATCATAAAGTGGAGCCCTCACCAATGGGATTAATGCTCTCATAAAAGAGATCCCATAGAGCTCCCTAGTCCCTTCCACCATGTGAGTATACAAGAAGTCTGCAGACTGGAAGAGGGCTCTCTATTGACCATGCTGGCACCCTGATTTCAGACTTCCAGCCTCCAGAACTGTGAGAAATAAATTCTGCTGTTTCTAAGCTACCTACACTGTGGTATTCTGTTACAGCAGTCTGAAGGAACTAAGACAAGGTCCTTAAAAGATATAAATCTGAGAGCTCTCCTAGAGCAGATATAGAGTCACACTCATCTTTTTATCCCCAGGGTCTAGTAGACTTGGACCCAAGGTAGGCGCCCCACAAATTCTGAATGGATCATTTAAGATGATGCTAGTGGAATATGTGCTTTGAGCTGCTTTTGCCTAGTAAGACTGATTTCTGCTGACCCACCAATATATTCCCAGGCAATCTCCCTTGGCCAAAGCATGCCTTTGAGAGTTGGCAGGCTAGGACTTGGCGTTTAGTCTCTGGCCAGAAACAGAATGAAAAGTAACTGAACGGCAAAGGGTATTAATCTCTTGACCCTGGACTTATTAACTCTATGCTTTAACTGAGTTAACCAGCCATGGTTATAGGGAGCAGCAACGTTCGTAACCTCTAATTACACCATTCTTTCTAACTGTCCAAATGTTATGGACTTGGATGAGAGGCACATTTGAAAAGACATTAATGGCATAGCATATGTTACATTGTAGTTTTGTTATCTGAGCCAAAATTAGAACCCATTTTTCAGATAATTATCCAATGCTCTATTCTCTGAAATCAAGTAGTCTATTAAGGTCCTTAAAATTTCTCTATCAGAACCTATAGCCTCCCAAATCCAGAAGCATTCTATTAATAGTTACAAGGTATTTATTAGTATCCTTATAATATCCAAGTTCTTCAAATGCAACACTTATTTTGCAGTCTATGGATTTTACTGCATTGAATCTATCCATTAGAAAACAATGATCAAAACCTGTGAGCAAGGTTCCACATACCACCACATACTTCCACATACCACCTGAGATACAAATTATGACAAATATCAATAGTTGTTGCTTGCAAGGAATTTACAACCTAATCTAAAAAATGAGGTGTACCTACTGAAATATAAGTACTTCCCCCTCCCCCAAACACACCTATTAAAGAGCAACGCAACATGCAAGAAGGCACAGAAGGCCGTTTTGCAGGCAAGAAGGGCTGAATTCTGAGGATTGTAAATGAAAATAAGATTACATGGAAAAGACTTGGCAGTTTTATTTGTCTACCAGTTCAATATGAAACACTTGAGGGGCAAGACTGAGACCACTGAATTCTTTATTATAGCACTCACATTGATTTTTAATGATTGCTACTATAGTGCTGTCCCTAATACCTTGTGAGCTATTTGAGGGTCAGAGCTGGAGCCTTTTTTATCTTTGTGTACCCAAGACATAGCATAGTACTGTGTATTTTGTTAGTTCAACAAAATTTGTTCATTTGAGTATTTATTGAACATGAATACTTTGCACCAGCCACTGGGAATACAGGGTTTAACTAAAGAGACATGGTCCCTGCTTAATGAGTTTACAGTCCTGTGAAGGAAAAAAAGAATGGATGAAGGAATAAGTGAATGTACTGGGCATGTCCAATGAACAGCAACTGCTTCCCAACTCTTTCTTCTTTTGATCATAAATTTCTTTCACTTGCTGGAGATTCTGATACATCATCTTCCCACCGATTTTTAAGAAAATGCAGGAAAGTTTGTCTCCTGCTCCTCTGTTTTATCCTACCAACCAAGAAAATTCTGCCAAGTTTTATGTTCTATAGTCAGTATTTTGAAAATGATAGTGTTTTTCCCCCCAAAGACAAAATGTATTATAATACTGAATATGTTTTTGCAAACCGCATTGCCCACAGGTGCTAATATCTTTGCTGCTGGCCAGGAGCCCCAGAGGCAGAGGCCATGTGGAGAGAGTGAGAATGAGAAACAAGGGAAGAGAAACCAGGGCCCACTCTAATGGATTATAAATGCAGGTAGTTTGGTTATTCACCCTAAGGGCTGAAAAATCTTTGGAGGTCTGTGAACTGGGAAGTGGCAGCATCAGAGTGATATTTTTGAGATAATAATCCAGCAGTTACACATACAGTCTATGTTGTTACAGATTAACTTAAAACAAGGAAGGCCAGTTAGGACACTACTGCAATTGTTCAGGAACAAACTTTCAATTGCCTAAACAATGATGGTTCCAGTACTAGAAATATACTGAGGGGTTTAGCCTGGGGCTGGGTAGAATGGTAGTGCCACAAAGGAAATCAGGTCCATCAGGAAAAGGAACCAATTTGGAATTAGGAGAGAATAAGTGAATCTAGAGAATGACTTATTTTTAAGTATGATTAAATGCATTACATGGAGTTCTATGATTAAAGCACTGAAGATAGATCAGTTTGAAATTCACAGACGTAAAGATTAAGCATTCTTTTCGTGTTAAGAAAATTCTTCACAAATCTTATTATAAACAGTAACATTAGTGTTGAACAACTGAGAAGTAACTTCTGGCTTTTCCTTGAAATTAGCAAGAGCCAAGACCTACCAATCCTTCATATATTATACAGTAATCTAAATCAGAACTTTGGAAATTTGGTAAGATTAGTGCCGGGCCCTATGGCAGAACGAGGTTCCTGAATGCTAAGTACTGTGCATGCCCCAATAGAGTATATGAATTTCCAACATTCATTCATTCATCCATTCACTCATCTATGTGAACTGACTGCTTATTATGTATAATATACTGTGATGGACTCTGGGATTCAGTCAAGAAACAGGAGAGATCTGGTCCCTGCTCTCGTGGAGGTCACATATTTCCTGGACTGAAAAACAAGCTCCTTTGTTTTTCCCAATGGTGTACCCTTAAAGGTTCTCCCTACAGATGTCTCAGGCTGACACTGAGGAAGTTATCAGGCATGTAAATTTTGGAGACGACTAATAAAAGCCACATAACAAACAAACATTATAAATATACTGAGTAATACTTGATGCTGCAGAATGGACTCTACCTCCTTCCATCTATAGATTCAGGGACCCCAGATTAATGTCATTTTTAAGTAGGATGTAGTTATGCTCTGCAACTGCTTCCATAGTTCCACAGGGCAAACGGAAGGGGAGAAGGAGCTGAAAATAAGTGAAGTGAAATTAGATCATTGATAAGCTCGTAACTTAAGATCATACCATTTGGCCAGTTTTCTAATGGCTCTAACTTAATGATTCAATTAGTTTCCTGGGAACAAGAATGAGTGCATGTTCAATGTTCTGTGTCATATTAGTGATGAGAATCTGCCAAAGCCATGTCTAGCTGAAGCTTATGAGCAATGAAACCAAAAAATACTTTGTATTGTTGTAGTTCCACTATGAGTAGATAGATGAATACACAGTGGTTGACAATAAGTAAAAATGAGTACACAGAATTGTTTTCTCAATTATTTTCCTAGTGGATCATAATTGTCTTAGTCATTCATTTGACACACTGAACATCTACCACATGCAAGGCAAATGCTGTGCTCAGTACTATAAATGGAAAAAAGATGGCCTGTGGGAAGTTTTACATCAACACCCTGAGAGGCAACCTGATGCAGTTCAATAAATAGCAGTGTAGGCCACATAATTTATGTGAATATTAAAGATATAAATCACAATAGCAGAAGTGATGTAATATTATGCCATACAGTAATCATCTGCAATGATGGAGATTATGTTGGTTCCTTAGTTAAACTATGATATTTCACAAAATATAAAAGGAAATCAGGAGATTGCCTCCTTCCAGAAGATGAATAGGCAGAAAATTTTAAATGCTTTGGTGTGAACACTTGTCAAAAGAGATGAACCTCCATGAAGATTCCTAAGTTTCAGTGGCCCACCTTTATGCAGCCATTTTCCTATGTAAGGCTAACTATACCAATGGGTATAAAACACTGGTACCTTGTCTGTAATGCTCTGTAAATTTGTCATGTTCTTTTGGAGTGTCCTGGCTCTTAAATGTGAGGAATTAGCTCTCTCATATACAGAGAAGGCCACACAGAAGTGTGACACCTTTCACTTTTTATAAATTGAATGCTATGAAATATATGGTAGCAAAAATGTACCCCAGTTGATAAATTACTTTCATAGTCATTAAGGTATGTGTGTACTTAATGAGCTGGGGGTAACCAGAATGAAGTTCACTTAATTCTCCATTTTCAATAGGTCATCAACCAATAAGTACTTTACATCTGTTTATGAACATCCTGTTATATTTCCCGTGTCTGAAAACAAGAAGAAAGTACTTCAGCCATTTATAAACATTTCTAGTGTAATTCAAAAATTAAGAACTTAAACCTCTGGACAGATACAGTAATAAAATTCCTCGGCCACATCCTATTACTTTTTGTATTTCACTCATGAAAAGTGGCCTGGCACCTGTCAGTGTGCCTGCTTCTAGAGGTATCTGAAAAAGCCTAGTAAAATTACAAATATACAAACCTTTGTAAAGGCATGCCTGGTTCACCTTGTGTGTGTATTTGATGGATGCTTTATATACTAATTTTGACAGTGATGTAAGAGCCGTGAACATGGAGGAGTCCTCCCTGTACATCTTTACTGAAAATGGAAATACTGCTACTAAAAGACAAGCTTGAGTCAGTATTTAGAATGATTGATAATTTTGAATATAAACATGGAGACCTCTTACCCAGAAGGTGGCATGATTGCACTGGATGATGATATCATTTTTGACAGGTTTTACGAGACCCTAAACAAGTGCGGGATGGTGTTGCAGGACCACCTTTCATATACTTGCCACTCTGATTTCCTACAGTAATGAACTTCAGCAGCTCTGCTTGGTAGCCAAGGCCATGAAACCTAAGGAATGCACATGTGTCTCAAAAACCACCCAGGGAAGACAGAAGGGGCTGGCTAATATGCTAACCTGATTTTTCTTTTCTTTATTCTGAAGCACAGAAGAGAATAGAAAACTGCTTTAGTGCCAAAAAATAGCAGTTGGAAATATTATTTAGTGATAATTGGACATTACCCAAGGTGGGAAAAAAAAAGAACGTTAAAAGATAAAATTATTCTGGGAAGAGACTGTTGTATTTCTGTTCTTAGTTTGAGTCTTGTTTCAGGGCTTGGAAATCATCTTATTTAGGTGAGAGTATTTTCAGGAAAACATATAATACCAATCATATAAAAATAGGCCTGCTAACTCCTGAGAACTTTGGGGGATAAACTAGGACACACTGTCAACAAAATAAGGTTCCAGGAAGGAGGCTTCCTTGTATGCAAACAAGTGCATGACCTTCCCCTCTTGCTGCTGACATCCATGCTGTGCCAGAATTGGTTGGACAGATTCAAATCCCTGGTCTGCCACTTAGTGAGTAACCTTGGGCAAGTTACCTGCATCCACCTTGCAGGATGGTTTTGAGAATTAGCAACAGAATACATTAACTATTTAGTGTGATGCTCACAATGAAACAGTTACTAAATGGCTGGCTATTTTACTTAGTTCAATCCCACCAAGTCACAAATCAGTTCCATAGGATATAGGGTGTAAGTTATGTTTCTATGTAAATTAAGGTAAGTTATTCAAAATCATTAAGTTTTTATTCCTGCCATATCCATTCTATGGGCTAAGTGGTTATGATTCTCCAACTAGAAGACTCTGTGCAAGAAACATAACTGCCTTATGATTCATATGACTAGTCATACAGTAGCTATTTGACTTTTCCATATCAAAGGTAGCATTTAATTATTGAAAAACAAAAGTCTAATGACACTAAAAAAAGTCTACTTTAATGAAATTTAATTTCTATATATTTTTTTAAAAATAAGCATATTTAAGGAAGACAAAAGGAAACCTCAGCGATAACCACTTTTAATGATATCTTAGAAACCACTGTTAGTATTGTGGGCTTAATCCACCTAGACTCTCATACAAAACTAGAATCTTAGTGCATATAGTTTTGTAACTTGATTTTTGTTCCACTTAGCAATATACCTTTCCTGGCTAAAAGATATCTTTCTGTCACATTGTTTTAATAGGCCACAGAATATTCTACTATACAGATACACCATGTTCTATTATTAAAGTCCTTATATTGTTAGATATATAAATAATTTATCCAAGAATGAATGTTCTATGAAGATGAGATCAATGCCTGTTTTATTCACTAGTGTATGTCTAGCTTTCTAGCACCATGCCTACCATAAAGAAGCAGTTATTGTTGGTTAATGTTTTTAAAAAGCTTTACGATTCTATTCATTCAGAAAGTAGTCATATAATACTACTATAGGCCTAAGATCATGCTAGAGTCTGGAAGAGCAATGAACAATAATAAGTATACAGAGTATTTACTAAAATGTTATAGATATTTATGATCTGCTCTTATAAAATTGAATATTTTTACACTAATAGACAATTAGCAAGCTCTTACTATTAATATACCTCAGACCCTATATTAGGCATCGGGGATAAAGGAGTCAACAAAAGCTGTCCTTCTCTAGTGGGGAGACAGGTATTAAACAAAGAATTCTAAATGAGATTGGTAATTTTAGAAAAAGAGCAAGGAGTACATAGATACAGGGAGCTTACTGAGCCAAAAAACAGCAAGCTCAAGAAGCGTTCCCTAAGCACGTAAATTTTAAGCTGAGGTTTCAAGAATGAGTCGAAGTTGTCTAGGTAAAGATGGTAGATATGAATAATCCAGGCAGTGGGGAAAATGGCTACAGTGATGAAGACTTAAGAGACTAGTCGACAACGAAGGAACAGAAGACAACCTAGGATGACTGAAGCATAGGGAACACAACGAAAAGTGGTAGAACGGGGCTTCCCTGGTGGCGCAGTGGTTGAGGGTCTGCCTGCCAATGCAGGGAACACGGGTTCGAGCCCTGGTCTGAGAGGATCCCGCGAGCCGCGGGGCAACTAGGCCCGTGAGCCACAATTACTGAGCCTGTGCGTCTGGAGCCTGTGCTCCGCAACAAGAGAGGCTGCGATAGTGAGAGGCCCGCGCACCCTGATGAAGAGTGGCCCCCGCTTGCCACAACTAGAGAAAGCCCTCGCACAGAAGCGAGGACTCAACACAGCCAAAAGTAAATTAATTAATTAATTTAAAAAAAAAAAAAAAAAAAGAGTGGTAGAACGTGAAGATGGGAGGTAAGAAGCTCCCACAGGACTTTGTAAGACACGTCTAATATCTCAGACATCATCTTTATGATACTAAAAATCAATAAAGGGTGAAGATACATTGCAAGGTGCAAGAGTAGAGAAGCAGGCAACTAATTACGAGGATGCTATTACGGTGGCCTAGGTGAAAAATGTCATCAATAGAGACAGAAAGAAGTAGAAAGACCCCCGAGATACTTATATGGTAGAATTGAGAGTTCTGGTTGTGGGTGGTCCATTTCACCTTGTGGCTTGCTTTAATTTCAACTGCTATCTCATATGAAAATTGATTTTTTATTAAAGTTGTGCTATAAGAGGGTTTGTTTCATTTTTGTATACTTGGATGTGGTGGAAACTGGTTTCCCCCTATCCATTTTCCTCTCCTTTATTATTATTAGGACCCTTGATTTTCAGCTAGGCACATAGCCACTGGGAAAAAAGGCCTACCAGCCTACCTAGCAGCAAACTGTGGCCATGTGACTAACATCTGGCTTATAGGATAGGAACAGAAGTGTAATGTGTGGCTTCTGAGAAGTATTAGTAAAGGGAGGGGGTGTGACCGGTGTGACCCTCACCTGCTTTCTTCCAACTGACAAATGTGCGTGTAGTGGCTGAAGCTCAATCAATGATCTTGACCTAGAATCAAAGCCATGTGAGACATGCCACGGCACAAGACAGAGCATCACACCAACGCCTGTCTTCCTGCCTACCTCTGGACTTCAGTAAGTAAAATTTCTATTCTGGTGAATTTATTGTTATTTGGTTTCCTGTCCTATGCAGCAGTACCTAGTCCTAAATGTTACTGACATTGGGCGGGGGGTGGGAGAGAGCTATTAATTTTATAATCATCATTTATGGCTAAATTTCCTGAAATGGGAGCTATATGTTTATGTCTTTTGTGGTTTCCAATATAAATTCAATGAGCTTCTTTAATTGACTATAAGGGGATTTTGTGGACAAATTAGAGTCACTGTTTTAACTTCCAGGGGCTGTCATAACAAATAAGCACAAATTGGGTGTCTTAAAATGGAATTTATTCTCTCATACTTCTGGAGACAAGAAATCTGAATATCAAGGTGTTGGCGGGGTTGTTTCTTCCTGGGAGATCTGAGTGAGAACTTGTTCCATGCCTCTCTCCTAGCTTCTGTTGGTGGCCAGAAATCCCTGACTTTTCTTGGCCTGAAGAACCACCCTTCTATGTCTGTTTCCATCTTCACATGGTCTTCTCCCACATATCACATGTGATGTGACATCATATGTCTGTGTCTTCACATGGCTTCTTATAAGGACACGAGTCATTGGACTTTGGGTCCACCCTAACCTAGTCTGACCTCATTTTAACTTGATTACATCTGCAAAGGGTCTCTCTCCAATTAAGGTCACATTGACAAGTACTGGATGTTAGGATTTCAATGTGTCTTTTGCGGGGGCACAACCCATAACACTTGCCATATTTTAAAATATATATATATATATATACACATATATATAATATAAACTCTTAATACTTTACATTCTTTAAATTTTTTTTAAAATTTCCAAATGCATGTGATATATAGCTAAAGTTGGATTTCGTGGAAAAGGTCTAACTAAACCTATGTACTTGTTATATTTTCTATGAAAAAAAATTACAAACTTAATATTTTAAAGTTCCTGGCATCTGTTAATTATTTCAATTGATTTTAACTGAAATTATACTTTTATTAAGTCCTCTTGATAAAACTTTGGGAAAAAAATTGAACGTATAAGCAAGTTTTCATTTTTTTCCTAAAAATTCCTGAAATGCCACACAAATATTTCTAAATTAAACTTGCATTTTAATAAGTACTAAATGTATATTTAGTGAATGATAGAATGAGTGACAAATAGTATAATTTGTTCTTATTAAAATGTATAATACATGTTATAATCTTTGCTTCTGCTTAACTGAAAATGTTAAAGGAATTTTTTCAGGTGAATATTATACTATTCAGAATATCAGTTTTTTTCCCCAAAATTGTAGATGAGTTCCACCCTCACAAAAAAAAAAGAAGACTATCAACAAAGTTAATCAACCAAAACTACTGTCAACAAAATTAAAAACTAAACTTAACTGTATGATTTATGATAGGTCTTTTAAAAGTTATCATTTGACATACGGTATTGGGATAATTTTTTAAGAGCTTTTAACCCTTATAAAACTTTTAATAAAGTTTTACCAAATATTTGACAAAATTAATACCTTAAATAGTAATATAAATAAGCTTTTCTTCAAAAGAAGTTGACCATTCTATTTAACTAGCCAAATTAGAGTTTAACATATCTCAACCAAAAAAAGTGGAAGTTTAGATCTAAGTTGACTTTTAACTGCCACCATAAAACTAATTGACTTATCATTCTTCTGTTTTCTGAAAACACATACTCCTTAATATGATTTCAGTAAGGCAGGAAAAGGCACATTTCTTAGTACCTAAGCTGTGATGACTAGATATACCATAAGTGCTTCCTAAAATTAAACATCTGTATGCTTTATCAGGTCTCAGACAAAGAAGCTAACAAAAATCAATGCTAACGTGTGACGTGAGAATCACCGTTTGAGCAGCAACAGTTTAGTGCACTGCTCTAATGGCAGGAGAAGCTTTCCTCTAAAGTTTAAATAGTTTTATTTGGAATATGCTGTGTTCTTTTAAGAGCTTTAAAATGCATGCACACACATACATTGATTAATAGAAAAATTCTGAAAAACTCCCTCAAATATTGTTGTCATGGTTTCATTTCACATAGTAAACAGTGAAGTTGAACACGATATCAAAGTGTTAAGTTCACCAAATGGTGTGTTTTAAAGCCTAGTCGCAAAATGTGATAGGATTTTTAAATTGTTTTCTTTGTGCCAAATTATGACCTTTATAAGTCTGTGTTTCCGTGAGATGATATGCAATTGGTTTATTTTGTAATTACAGTGTTCGCTTATTCAACATACTTTTTTTTGAAAAAATCTAATGTACATGATTAATAATATATAAATAAAAACAAAAATCAGTCTTTGAAATCTGAAGGTAGAATTCCTAAGCTCTATAGAATATAAGAGATCCAGGCCCCTAATGGAAGTGAAAAGGCTGGGAAAGAGGAACGGAGGGAGGGAGAATAAATGTGCAAAATGACTTGTATATTTCCTTACTGTAGGTATTATGGATTTTAAGTCTAATTGGAGGAGATTTCAGTGCTCTAAGAACATAAATGGTTAGAGTCAGTATTTGACCCTAATACTGAAGAATAGAGTTGTTGGCTACTTTTATTCTGGCGAGCTACTCTAGTAGTACAGAAATGTTTACTAATCCTGGAAAAAGCAAGTAACTTTAAAATGTGTGCAATACACTGCAATAGAAATCTGCTCTTTTATAACTTACACACATTTAACTTATACCATCTGCATCGTTTCCAAATCATATGTGACATTCTTTCACTTCCAAATAGTTTATATCATTTATTCATTTGTTCAACCTATATTTTAAGAAAACCTTCCATTCTAAGTACTAGGAATACAGGAAACAATCAAAAATTTCTGAAACTCAAAAGGGCTAATTTCTAGTAGACAAAATGGAGCAGTAAAATATATTTAACATCGATGCTAAGTGCTAAAGAAAAGAAATAGCAACATTGGATATGGAATGTGTGTATTGCAAGGGGTTGCACAATTCTCAATATAGTTTCAAGGGAAGGCATCGAGGATGTGAGAGAATAAACCACCCAGGTATCTAGGAGAATGTATCCCAGAGGGAAAGGGTATAATGGGCAAAGATTGAGAGCCAACCTGTCCTGTGAGGAACAGCAAGAAGGGAGAGAATCATAGATGAGGTGAGAAGGCATAGTGTGGACTCCCGCCATTGCACACATATGCATGTATGTTTCTCACTATGTAGAGCCTTGTGGGCTACTGTAAAACTGAAATAACTTTACCTAGTAGCACTCCGGTAAATGTCAGAGGTGAGATTTTAACTTACATGTCAGTTTCTTATCCAATTTTCTTAGTATGTGCCACCCAGAGCTGATACAATGCATGAACCTTCAATATCATGGGATTAAGTCCTCAACCCTGCTATGTCTCAAACTTGTGAAAAGGCTTAACCTTAGGGTAGTTCTCAAGACTGATCAAAACCTAAGGAGTGGAAATCCACATAGGTAAGAGGAGGAGATTTAGGAAAACCTCTGCTGCTCCTGAAGAGCTATATACAACCATGAGAACTGTATATTCTGAAGGGACTAGAAAGTTAAAAAATATTCAGGAATGTGGTTCAAATTCTGAGAACTTTTTCCAAATGGAAGACTCAATCAGGAGAGCTATCATAAGAACTGAGCCATCAAACAAGTTGGTACACACAGGATGTACTGGACAAAAGAGATACAAAATGCATCTGTTTTTAAATTTATACAGTGGTTTTATTCCTGAAACATTAAATATATTTCAAAACAATGGAAATTAAAACCAATTTTCTTACACGAAACAGGAAAATAATTTTTAAAACAGGGATCAACAGAATTTCTCTATATGTAGCCGGGTAGTATACTTGAGGCTTTGCAGGGCATATGTGATATGTTCTATCACAACCACTCAATTCTGCTGTTACAGTGTGAAAGCAGCCATGGACAATACTAAATGAATGGGTATGGCTTTGTTCCAAAAAACATTTACAAATACAGGTTATGGGCCAGATTTGGCTTTCAATCTTCTCCTAGAAGGATAGAAAGATAATGGCCATAACACATTAATTATGAAGAAAAAACAGTTTACTAAAATAGTGACTATACAAAATGTTTATTCAGAAATAAATATTTCTGAATTAACTCACAATGCCTCAAAAGATATTAGCCACAGTCTGTCCACCGTTTCCTATATATGGATCTTTGCTTGAGTACACTCAGTATGTTCTAGACAAAGTATGTTCATTAATCTTATGACATTGCTGTACATTCTTGTTCCTGTTCTTTTTCTAAGGAGTAGTCTTTTACGATGTATCTGATAACCTTCCTATTGACTGTAAGAATAGCTTTTTCTGTTTTTCCGTGCTTTTATTTTCCAGGTATGTTACTTTGTTTTAAGAAAATAATAATCCTTAATAAACACATCGGTCCAGAAAGCATAGTCTTACAGTATCTAAACAGTGTAGTCTTTTGGGAGGTTGCTAGGAAGGACAAATATCCGCACTGTATCCTAAGCCTTGTTAGACCACATTCTCTTAGCACCCACCGTGCCTCAGGACCTCTGCTGTACCCATCTTGTGGCCAATTCAGACTTGAAAAAGCAAAATGGAAAAACTTGTAGAAGGATACTGGGTTATGTCAAACCATCAAGCTGAACCAGAGGCCAGAGTGCACTAAGGTTTCAAGCACCACTTGAGCTACAAACTTGAATACCATCAAGATTCTCCAACTCTCTTCTCTGCTTATCTAAAGGTTGGTTTTAGTTTTCCTCTCTTTCTACACATTATATATGTATAAAATCAATGGAAAACAGACCTGCTGAGAGTGAGCTTTTACATGGGAAGTTGTCCATTGACAAATAACTGAGCCATCAAGAAAATCTCTCAGGCTGTAAAATTTGGAATAATCAGAATTGGTCTCTCTTGACGTGGATGGATCTAGAGAGTGTCACACAGAGTGAAGTAAGTCAGAAAGAGAAAAACAAATATCGTATATTAACACATATATGTGGAACCTAGAAAAATGGTACGGATGAACTGGTTTGCAGGGCAGAAATTGAGACACACATGTAGAGAACCAACGTATGGACACCAAGGGGGGAAAGCGGTGGGGGTGGGGGGTGATGATGTCATGAATTGGGAGATTGGGATTGACATGTATACACTGATGTGTATAAAATGGATAACTAATAAGAACCTGCTGTATAAAAAATAACATTCAAAAAGAAAAAGAAAAGATCTTTATGTTTAACTGAAAATAGGAAGATTTTTGTTAACCCATACAAAAATTAAAGGTTAAAGGCAACTGAAAAAAAAAAAAAAAGAATTGGTCTCTCTTTAGTGCCTCAGTCTGTAAGATTATATTAGAAGTCCACCTTTGGGCCCATAAACTATGGCCAAGAGAAGAGGGCAACATACAATTATGGGACCCCCCCCTCCACGGGCACTCTATGAATAAAAGAAAAATAAGCCAGTTCCTGAAAGAATGAGACGTATGTTATACAGTAAAATCAAGAAATAGTGCAAATCTCAAGAGCCAAGACATTTCAGTAGGAAGTTAAAATCTGGTAGTTCTGAAGTTATAGTACCTATATATTTTTAAAAGGAGGTAATCTCTATCACTGTACACCAAACATTATATAATGTACTTGTTTATAATTTTAAAAGTTTGTAAACAAGTAGGTCATGTGTGGGAACCCAGTGGGAGATGCACAATTTAGTGCCATCTGAGAGCCTTGAACTATCCTGTGCTGAAAGAACATTCTTACTTTATGACACCAGACTTTATCATTCTAGACAAGGTACTGCTAAGCGTAGAATAGACAGCTTGGGTAAAGGCTGCTAAGGGACACACCAAATCATTCCATTAAAATCCACTAGGCAGCAAGATCTCATCGGCAAAACTGGTTTCACTTTTCCTCAGCTGGCCAAGAACTATTTGATGAAAGCTGGTGAATCAATTATTTTACAAACAAAGCCATCGGGTTTCTCCATTTTTATCCTTTGAGATAAGCATTCCTTAAGTTCAGACAGAAAATGGCACCACTTAAAGCTATATTAAGAGAATTCTGTTGCTAAAACAAATGTTTTGAAACAATAACACAGAACCAAATGGTGATACCAGAGCAAGTTACGGAACAGACTGTAGATGCCGAATGAAGGTCAAGTGCTTTAAGTCTCTTAGATAGTAATGTTCTCTCCGCAAAATATTCCCCAGTGTGCACTTATCCCTTTGGAAGATGTGGCATAATTGACTTTGAGTAAATAAAAATAAAGCTAAATAGTTTTAGACGATATGGCTGTTATCTAACATTTTACTTATTTGGACTACAGATAGCCAATGGTATCCCTCCATCACTTCCTTTAGTTTTTCTGAAGGGATTAAAGATTAAAAGAAAAATTGTTGGCCAGGTTAAAACCATGTGTTACATAAGACTGAAATAAAATTCTGTATGGGGTTAGTCAAGATCCATTCCTCAACTGTAAATGTACCGATTCTAATCACTGCCCTTTACATTTGGAGGGGTTTAAACTCCCATCCACTAAACATACTCACTGTGTGTGATTAAACTCAAAGGCAGCCAAGAAACATTTTAGCAAATAAAATCAATTTCTTAAGCACTATTTTATCACTATTTTGTTTTGCTTCTTTCTGTTATACAATATTTGGTAAATACATCATTTGGATATGAAACCAATAAGTAAATTTGGCATAAAGATAAAAATCAAGAAATATTATTTATGTTGTTAAAAAGATCCAGATTTTGCATTTAGAAGATTAGCTAATCGATACTGCTGTTGAATTCTCGCATCAATGAATAAATAAATGAGAAAGTATTTTGAGGCTACCGGGTGATAATCTATCTCTTTCATTTATCATTTAAGAAAATTAAAGTATAATAATATAAACACACGTTACTCAACATCAGTCCAGATGTTAATCTTTTCAACATCAGTCCAGATGTTGTTAATCTTTTCATAGCTGTGCTAGTAAATAGCCCTTTATCCTTTAACTAACTCTATCATTCTTTGTATTTTAAAAAAATATAAATTCTAAATATGTATTTTTTAAGTTGCATGAGTCTATCACAAACTGCTAAGATGTTAGGAGTACTAAATGTCCTGACAGTGTAAAGATATATCTAATAAGTTTGACCATAGTCAACTATTAAAGAATTATAATTTCATCTCTATAGCCTGTACAAGTTATTCATCCCAGACTGAGAAAAATAGAATTTAAAAAGTACTCTTTATCTAAAAATTTTTGTGGAAGACCAAAGCTGCTTCAGACAATCTCAAATTATATCTGTGATGTGGAGAAAAGGGAACCTGCCTACACTGTTGGTGGGAATGTAAATTGGTACAACCACTGTGGAGAAAAGTATGGAGGCTCCTTAAAAAACTAAAAATAGAGCTAACATATGATCCTGCAACCCCACTCCTAGGCATATATCCAGAGAAAACCATAATTCGAAAAGATACATGCACCCCAGTGTTCATTGCAGCACTATTTACAATAGTCAGGACATGGAAGCCACCTAAATGTCCATTGACAGATGAATAAAGAAGATATGGTACATATATACAACGGAATACTACTCAGTCATAAAAAAGAATGAAATAATGTCATTTGCAGCAACATGGATGGACCTAGGGATTGTCATACTAAGTGAAGCAAGTCAGATAAAGACAAATATCATATGATATTGCTTATATGTGGAATCTTAAAAAAGGGTACAAATGAACTCATCTACAAAACAAATAGAGTTATGTATGTAGAAAACAAACTTATGGTTACTGGAGGGGAGGGGATACGTTGGATGACTGGGACCGAGATAAACACACTACTATATATAAAATAGGTAACTAATAAGACCTACTGTATAGCACAGCGAACTCTACTCAATACTCTGTAATGATCTATACGGGAAAAGAATCTAAAAAACAGTGGATATATGTGTATGTATAACTGATTCACTTTGCTGTACCGCAGAAATACAACACTGTAATCAAATACACTCCAATAAAATTTTTAAAAAAAAATTATCTGTAAATGCAACCATTTAAAACAAAAACACAACTTTTCAACATTAAGCTTTTTAATACTAATTTTGATGGCAAAAATAGGGTTTTAGAAAAATTATTATACAAACTCCTAGATGTGTTATAAAATTATTTCTCTCTTGGGGCTTCCCTGGTGGCGCAGTGGTTGAGAGTCTGCCTGCCAATGCAGGGGACACGGGTTCGAGCCCTGGTCTGGGAAGATCCCACATGCCGCGGAGCAACTAGGCCCATGAGCCACAATTACTGAGCCTGCGCGTCTGGAGCCTGTGCTCCGCAACAAGAGAGGCCGCGATAGTGAGAGGCCCACGCACCGCGATGAAGCGTGGCCACCACTTGCCGCAATTAGAGAAAGCCCTCGCACAGAAACGAAGACCCAACAGAGCCATAAATAAATAAATAAATAAATAATTTTTTAAAAAAGGGAAATAATTTGTATTCACAATAGGTCATGTTAACATTTCCCTTTGTGTTTGTTTAAAAAAAATTATTTCTCGCAATAAAAAGAAAAACCTTTTAAATACATGTATATAGATTCTTGCATTGATAACCAAAATACAGTCTGTAGATATCACTAAGTTCTTCCAAAGAACACAGAGTAAAATGTTTTTCTTTAGAAAAGCCAAAATAGTTACATTGTACCTAATATTTATGTTAAATCAGCATATACTCTTACTGTCTAATGACTATACTACTTGGTCCCTGTTTTTACTTTATTAGGATTAAAAAACATGGTTCTCTTTTATAGTGGTATATTACCAAATTAGCATTTTAATATACATAATGATGGTATGTGGAGTTTTCACCCTTTGGGTAACACTCTTACAAAAATTAAGTACTAAATTTACTAAGTTTGAAAAACACTAATGAAAATTATTACCTCCTCTGTTCTCACTCTACCCTCTAGGACAGCCGTTCTCAAAGTATGATCTTATGACCAGCGACATCAGCATCACCTGAGAATTACCAGAAATGAAAGTTCTATGCCCACCCCATTCTCAGTCAGAAACCTTGGGACTGAAGCCCAACAAGATGTGCTTTAATATGCTCTCCAGGTGGTTCTGAGGCAGCTAAAGTTTGAACTGCTGCTCCAGACAAAATTTAGCACAAGCATTTGGTCATCATTAGATTGATTTTTTATATTAGAAAAATACCATAAAAATGTTGCATTTGGGCTTACCTTTTTTCACAAAATAAGAACATTTAAGGATAAAATAAAGCATTTATTTTTAAAAAAATAACAACAAGGGACTTCTCTGGTGGCGCAGTGGTTAAGAACCCGCCTGCCAATGCAGGGGACACGGATTCAAGCCCTGGTCCGGGAAGATCCCACAGGCCGCGGAGCACCTAAGCCCGTGCGCCACAACTACTGAGCCCTCGTGCCACAAATATTGAAGCCCGCACGCCTAGAGCCCATGCTCCGCAACAAGAGAAGCCACTGCAATGAGAAGCACAAGCACCGCCATGAAGAGTGGCCCCCGCTCGCCACAACTAGAGAAAGCCTGCACAGCAACGAAGACCCAAAGCAGCCAAAACTAACTAAATAAATAAAATTATTAAAAAAATAATAACGAAAAAAATCCTTTTCCTTTATACCAGTTTTTACTAAGCTGAGAGTACTCAGTTTGCTCAATGTAAGAATATAATTTTCTAGTGACTCTTTGTGAGTAACGATGGCTTGACCAGCATGGCACTAGAAGGGACCCTAGGAGGTTGAGTGGCTTCCTTTCCCCTATAGCATAAAACACAAACTCCTCCAAATGGCACACAAAGCTCCCACCACTACCAGAATCCAGTTTTGACTGGGCCACTGGTAGATTGTTAGCCCACCTGATTTTTAGTTGGTCAAAGAAACTGCCTGAATTCCTGGTTCCAAAATTGGCCTAGAACCAAGCCTCCTGATGTCTGGGAAATCAGTAATTCTCAAGCTTAGCTGATAATCTGAATCTCTTGGGGGGACTGTTTCTAAAACAAAGTTTCCCAAATCTCATCTCAGACCTGGGATCTGAGGCACCAGGAATTTTCTTTATGATGATCAGCTGGATACTGCTTCTAGGCCTCACCCAGGAATGGATTAGGATATTCACCTGACCTCCCTAACTCTATTCAGCTGAAGGATGAAGAGAGCTTGTGTGGCTGTTTTTCTTCCACATTTTTCTACAACTGGGTTAGCGTCACATGTTCTCCGCAAGCCTAGTAGGTAAATGTATTTTTAGCACCTCATTTCTCCCAACTAGTCTGGTCTAAAGCAACCTACTTACTTCAACCTACTTACTCTCAGTCTGATACTTATTAACTTGTAAACTGGTCCAAATTTACTAGCAGTGCCATTGGTTACATACATATCACTATCTTTTTTCTGGCCCCTAGGGTAACATTTCTTACACTATAAAAGAAACTAACTAGGCACCTGTAAGACTTGGGAGAGTGGAGAGGCATCACAGAATGCTTAATTTGTATCCAAGACTATTTACCTTTAAAATCTAATTTCTAAGATAATGGGTTATATATAAAATTAATCATCTTTCTGATAATTGTGACTAAATTGAAATAGAAATTGTACAGTGATGAGATTAACTGTGCCAAAAATAAAATTTAAAAAACCTGTAAGGAACTGATTTACTCATCCACAGAAAGCTATACACACATAAGAATATATAAGTCACATGCTCACAGCATCCAAAAAGAAAAGACTTAACAAAAATATATCCAAATATGTTCTGGGTTTTGTTGACTGTAAAATGCAAACAGTAATAACAATTTGACAAAGGAACTTTTCAACATTTCAGAAACTACATCCCATCTTTTAGTAAAAATATCTGTTCAACTGATTTAGAGGTGGCTGTTAAAAGCCCCAAGGGCCCTGTACACTTAGCAGGAAGATGAAATGATTTTTCTCTCTGCTTTCCTTCTACCTCAGACTCCCAATCACAAAGAACTATGTTCTATGAAGAAACAAAACAAAACAAAACAAAAAGCCTTCCAGTAGCTGTATTTGGGTTTAGAAGCAGGTTTAAATAATTTGGAAAAGTCCTGGGGTAAACAACATTCCACATGACGCCAAGAGAAATGACACATACATGCGCAACTTTAGACAATATTCAAATCAAGTGAATCATTCAAGGAGTATTTCCTGCATATCTGATATATGTCCAGTTCTAGGTTTGGTTAAGATTCTGGGATATATAAGATACAGCACCTGCATTCAGGAAAGTATGATCTAGTTATGGAGACAAGAATTACTCATAACGAACAACAAAAGAATAAGGAAAGACCACTCACCCCGTAAAATGAATCACGAGAGGTGGTGGCAGAGATGAAAGTACCAGAGGGCAGAGGAGGCAGTGGTCAGCGCGGCTGAGATCCTCTTGGACTGCTCCACAGCACTGGGGGATTGTGGGTAGGCCCTAAAGAGCTTCAGATCTCAAACAGGCCTAATCAAAGGGAGAGGCATTCCAGGTGGGAACAGTAGTGAACAAAGATAAAGAGGCGATAATGAGCAGGGAACCTGGCAAGCTGGAAACACAGGATTTAATTTCAGAGCAGTAGTAAGTATTTAAGGCTATTACATGGCTCATCTTAACCACAATAGATGTTTCAAGCTGTACTGCAAACTCAGTTTACTGCTTTAAGTCAAATGCTGTTGCAACATCTTCCAAATTAACTTAGGAAGCATGATTTTTAAATGTTCTGAAGATACCTTATGGCAGCAGCATTATTTCCAAATAAGCCCAAAGACTTCCTTTAAAGCAAAGCAAAAAATAACTACAGCTGACCCTCAGTAGTTCCAGGTTCTGCATCTATGGTTTCAGCCAACCTTGAATGCAGAACCCGCGGATACCTAGGGCCAACTGTACTTTGCTATTTTATGGAAGGGACTTGAGCATCTGCAGATTTTGGTTTCCACCGGGGTCCTGGAAACAATCCCCAGCTAACATGAGAGAAGACTGTATTTTGACTTCTTAAACCTAAAATAAAATGAAATATATATACACCAAATTTTATGCATATGTATGTATATAACTTCTTGAAAAGCCTTTTCCAGCTTCCTATTAACGTGGAGACTTGTAATTGTCTCAGATGGAAGTTTGACCAGTAGATACTGTGAAAGCATCAACCCAGCTTCCAAAGTCACACCATTTCTCAGATTGGAGTGTTTTAGGAGACCCCAATTCCCCCAGGCTGACAATCTTTCTCTCTTCTTTATACTTTGTATATGTATGTAGACTACTGATCTTACATTATTTTGTCGTTTATTCACTCATTTAACAAATATTTACTGAACACCTACTATGTGCCAGGCACTTGAAATATAATAGGGAGCCAAGCAAACATGATCCCTTTTCAGAAGGAGGTTAAATCTTGAGAAGAAGGCAGATTGAAAGTGAAAATGAAAATAGATAATTATAAATTGTGGTCAGTGCTATGGAAGAAACAATCATGGAGCTGAAATACAGTCAGCATGTAGTGTAGTGTCAAGAGCATTTTCACTGGGCCTGCTCCCTAATCCTGACTTGGCCGCTTGCTAGCTCTTTGATCTTGGACAAGTTATTAGTGTTTTTCTGCTCAGTAGCTTCACCTGATAATTGGGGATAATATGAGTATCTTACCTCATAGAGTCATTATGAATATTAAATGATAAAATGTAAATTACCTAGAAGATTGCCTAACATTTAGTAGAAACATAGAAATAACCCTCAGTATAATTTCTACAACCTTCCATTACACTCAAACAATGGCAAGAGGAAGCACCTACCGCAAATAAATTTCATTTTATTCTTTTTTTTTTTTTTTGCTGGTGACACAGGGGAGTATTGTGAGACAGTAATTTACTATTTTCACAGTCATACATACTATATTCTGATGGACAATTTTATAGTTGAGAGTAAACAACTTTAAGGCCCCCTTTGATGCTGAACATCTGATTTTTTTCAGGTGGAATAGTGGTCATTTTGTGGAATAATAGCCACAGAAACAAACATCCAACATTGAGCTTAAATAATTGGGTTCAAGAACATTACAGGGTATTAGGAAAAATAAGGAAAGAGCCAATAGGTAAATGTACATGAAAAGAGGTGGCCGGACTCCCAGAAAGGTGAACTAAGGCAGATTAGTGAAAGGAGTTTTGTTGTATTCAGGAAGGCTTACTTAAATCAGGAGAAAAAAAAAAAGAAAAACACAGGTAAAGATTATTTTACTCTAATCAGAGGTGGGCTAGAACTGAGCGCTTGAAACTTGAATGTGTGAATCACCTGGGGAATCTTGTTAAAAGGCAGATTCTGATTGATAAGGTCTGGGTGAGCCCTGAGATTGGACAAGGATACTTCATTATTTAGCATAGAAAGAGATAAAAGCAGCATCAGCATCACCTGGGAGCTGGTTCAAAATGAAGATTCCCAGGCCCTGTCCCTGTCTACTCAACAAGAATCTGAACCAGAATCTGATAACCAGATTTCCAAGCGATTCCTAGGCACATTCAAGTTTTCCAAGCGATTCCTAGGCACATTCAAGTTTAAGAGGCACTGCAATCAAAGCTGGGGCTATTTATTGAGAGTGATCAAATTGTCCTGGTTGGCCTGGAACCTTCCCAGTTTTGGCACTGAAAAGTCTCCCATCTGGGGAAATCCCTGAGCCTCAGCCAAACTGGGACAAAGATGTTGGTCACCCTAGCTATTGATTCCATAAATGGGACTAGAGTTTTCTATGCATGCTGTAGTGTGTTAAAAGTCATGGCTGTGATACAGTGCAATTAGCATACTGTTTCCCATCTTCTGCCAGCTGCATGGTCTTGAGCAAATCACTTCCCCTCTCCAAGGCTTACTTTCCTTACATATAAAACTAAAATGATACCTACCTCACAGGGTAGTTTTAAGGATTAAACGAGTTATAACGTAATTGAGCATGGTCTGCATACAAAAGTTTTTTTTTTTTTTTCTTTTTGGTCCTTGTTGCAAAAAAATTTTAAAATGTTAGGTATTACTATTGAGAGTTCTTATCATGAAATAAGGGACTGAAATCTCTTTGTTTTCCAGGCTATAAGAATAACTGATTATGATTATGGAATCAGGCTTCAACTCAGGATAGGAAAGAAAAAAAGAATGAGAAGAAAACAAAAAAAGGAAAGAGAAAGAATAAAGGAGGTGAGTGTGGTGGGAAGGATACACAGGTTAAAATTCCTACTCCAGCAGCAGGTACTAGTCTAGCAAGATTATTTCCACTAGAGGTTTGGAAGTGGCTCATGCTCTTTCCCTGAAATATTGTATATGTCCGTTCTCGTTCTTGAGCTACAATGGGAGAGTGGAGTGGGTGTGATGGAGATTGCATGTCTGGCAAAGCTGAAAATATTTACTCTCTGGCCCTTCATAGAAAATGGTGGCCAACTCCTGGTCTATAGAATCTTAGCAAGAGTTCCAAAAAGATCCTACAGCCTAGTCAGGCTGAGCATAGGCTTGCCAATACTTCTGTTGTAGTACCATGCTATGTTTACTGATATGTCTTCCCCTGATGAGCTGAATGCTTCTCAAGGGAAGGGATCACGTCTCCTCTCTCCTTCTGTCTCCATAGCCTAACAAAGAACCTGGTTCAGAAGAGCTGGTCAACAAATGCATGTGGAACTGAACTGAGCTACAAGTTGAAGTTTATGTATATTACATATTTTAGATGTAGGGCAGGGCAATGAACTGCAAAAGTAATTTATATTTCTTTTAATAGGTCCTAGATCCTCTGGTGAAAGCTGACTTCTGAGCTAACAGCTAATTTGCTATTTTTTATGTTTCTCAAATCTACCTATCTGGCACACCAATGAAAGGTAGTTAAAACCGAGAAGTTCTCCATCTGAAGTGAGAAAGCATTCTTGCATCCTCCTGCAAAATCTAATAAAACCTACAAAGTAAAAGGTTATATATAAAAATAACAATTTGCTAATAATTTTAATATTGAAAAATGCCTGTGTCAAATGCCTGCCTTAGTTAACATGACACATGCACTTCCAGGAGCTAATTAGTTAATGGTACACTAAGTACTTATCAGCAACAATTCAGAAGCCTGACTTCCTTATGTATTTATTATTCCATAAATAAGTCTTAGCCACAATTAAATTCCTTGTTATTTTGATAAAGTTACCATACTGTTTTAATATCAGGGAATAATATGGCCAGTGGTACTAATTAGGGGGCTATTCTACGAATAACTGATGCACTTAAGAGTAAGCATTGCAAGAAATATGCTTTCTTCAGTAAATTGGAGTACACAAAATTTAATACATTTCAAATAAATCTAATAATTGTCAAGGCCAAGACTCCTTAAGAAAAGCATGTGCAGTATAAAAAGACAATTCTACAAATAAATCTTGGGAGAAAAAATTTAAAATATTTATCTTTTAAACATATACTTTTCTCCTTACTAGCTACTGTTGTTAGCCTGCTTTTTAATGTTAATAAAGTAAACTTAATTTTGGAAAACTTTTATAATGCCAGACCTGTAGATGGGAGAAAAATATATTAAATTTATGTTAAAATCCTTGATACAAAATAGAGTAGATGCCTTCTTAGCTATATTATTTTGCTTCAATTCCAAAGTAAAGGAAATAGGGAATGTGCTCCCTAAATGCTGAAAAACGAGTAGTAAATTTTTCAACAATTGTGTTTACACTTTTATGTTTAAAAATTTAATTGAATGTTTTGGCCTTTTACAATCATCATAAAGTTATAATCTTTAAATTGGTATTTCTCAGGCAGGATCAACTCTACAGATATTAGATTTTCTTCTAAAAGTTCAGTATTTCTCCAGGTTGATAAATGGTTTTCCTTCTAATAGATGATTAGTCTTCATTGCTGCTAGCATAAACAGATACAATTTGACAATAGTATTGCAGACAGGGATTTAGCTCTGAAGTGCATATACAAATAGATGAACTTATAGGTTTTGCCTGGAGTGGGAGGTGATTCTTAATAAAAAAAATATATATTTGTGCTTTCTCAGACACAGAAAAAAATCTAGCCAAAAAATGAATCTCCCATGTGTTGAAATGTTGGTTTACCTCTAGGTATTTCAGCAGACCCGGATCCAACATGCAGATTATTCCCAGGATTCATATGAAAATTTATAAGCTGAAAATGTGTAATAGTTATGTTGATTTGAATATGAAAGTCAAAATGTATCAAAGTTTTGTTTAAAATTCTGTTGACTTGCACCAAAATTCAGTGATGGAGGGCAACCGGATTACACATCAGGAAATCTAAGTGAAGTCCCAAGATTCACTCTTTGCAAGCCTACCTATTGCAGGCCCTTGAGGAAGTCCTTTTCCTTCTCTGAACCTGAGTTTCCTCAGGTGTAAAATGAGGTGTTTTGCTTAGAAGACAAATAACATCTAACCAGAGCATGTCTGCAATTTGAATCCTACAAAATGACTTTTATGTGTTTGGCGGGATAGGGATATGTTTCCAGTAAATACGTCCCACTGTTTGGCTGCCTTCATTTCCTTATCTGTAAAATGGGGTGATAATAGAGCACCTTGTTGATGGTTGTAAGCGTCAAATGAATATATGTGTCATGTACAAAGCATAATGCCTGCCATATAGTTAGTGCTACATATATGTTTGCTATTATTATTATTATAGAAAACAAATGATGTAATTTTCAACACCAGGTGCTATTTACTTTTGGAATAGATTAGAAATAAGAATAAAGGGAATTTTCAGATAATGTCACTCACATTGACTAGAACTTTAATGATGCCAAAGTATAAAGCATGAAAATAACCTTAATCCAAGGAAACATGATTAAACATACCAGTTCTGTTATCTACACTAATCATCACCATCTTTTTTGTTTTACCCCTTCTTTTCCCCTTCGATTTTTGGTTAAATCTTCCTCTCTTTTGTCTTTTACCCTTTTCTCAATTTAGCATTTTCTCTTTTTTGCTATTTTTATAATCATTTACTCTCTTCTTTAAGCATTAGTGGTCTTTACCTGTCTGACATTATTGCAGATAATTGCTTGAGGGTACAAATGAAAACCAACAAATAAAACAGGCTTTAGAATGAGCTCTCAATTATCAAAGCTCTACTAGTTTTCAGTAAGGTAGGCATACAACTCAAGAGGAGGGAGCAGAGGTTCCCAGGTAGGCAACTCTAAAAGCATTCAATGTGCCCCAACCTTAACTCAGTATGTTTTAAAAAGATAACAGGGAATATAGGTCAATCAAGCTATTTGATTAAAGAAAGGTTGGTTAACAGAATTTACATTGTATAAAAACTGTAATATACATCTGGTTTTCTTAAAATTCAGTAGTCTTTAATACAAAGAAAATTGTTTGGTGTGTACTCTAGTGCAATGGGCAACTGCATCTTTGGTGAACCTGCCCCCCGCCTTTCTAATTCTCCTCTCTTTGTCCCAGGACACATAGTCAGCTGAAAGTGTCTCTATTTGAATATTATTTTTTATGTTACTGTTAATCATATTACACTGCCTCTTGTCTGGATTACTCAACCAATCCACAATGGGTTTATTACTAGATTTTGAAGTAAATCACTTCATCTCTATATTTTCACAAAT
Source organism: Balaenoptera borealis (assembly GCF_965194805.1). Classification (NCBI taxonomy): domain Eukaryota; kingdom Metazoa; phylum Chordata; class Mammalia; order Artiodactyla; family Balaenopteridae; genus Balaenoptera; species Balaenoptera borealis. The sequence continues at coordinate 91,875,290 of NC_138862.1, forward strand.
TTTTTAAGTCACAGCATATGAGCAATTTAAATGTTAGGATTTTAAAAATTCTAGTTGGGACTTCCCTGGTGGTGCAGTGGTTAATAATCTGCCTGCCAATGCAGGGGACATGGGTTCGAGCCCTGGTCTGGGAAGATCCCACATGCCACGGAGCAACTAAGCCCGTGTGCCACAACTACTGAGCCTGCGCTCTACAGCCTGTGAGCCACAACTACCGAGCCCGAGTGCCACAACTACTGAAGCCCGCACGCCTAGAGCCCGTGCTCCGCAACAAGAGAAGCCACCGCAATGAGAAGCCCGCATACTGCAACAAAGAGCAGCCCCCGCTCCCCGAATCTAGAGAAAGCCAGTGCGCAGCAACAGAGACCCAACACAGCCAAAAATAAGTAAATAAATAAGTTTAAAAAAATAAATAAATAAAATTGCAAAAACTTAAAAAAAAAAAATTCCAGTTGATCTGCAACCTAACTGAATACAAGACATCCCAGTAGAAAATTCTATAATATGTTTTTATCTCATTCCTTAATTGTAACTTTTAAAAGCCCTGTGAACAATTCCATTACTTATTACCTGTTGTATTCTGAGAAGTGTAACTGAAGTCAGAGAATTATGTAATGAAAGTATGAGGTCTGAAAAACCTGCAATTCATCAACACAATAGAACAGAAAAGCTAACACAGACAACTTTCCCTAAGCAAATGATGTGCTCGTTCATTAGGGAAAAAAAGGTTAACAGAAATTTTCCTCTTTTGAGAGAAAAAAACTAAAAAGAAAATTATACAGTTTCAGATATCATATTTTCTCATCACATGTTTTTGCCATTCTTTTTCTAGTTTTTTTTTCTCTCCTCTGCCTTTTCACTTTGTCCCTAAACCGCCAGAATCAGTAAATATTATAGGATAATGTAAACATAGCTTTCTAAACCCTGAAGCATACATAGGCAAAGAATCACCCTTCAGTTCCGTCTCTCCACCTCTGACGAGGTTAGTACAAAAGCAATTTTTTAAATAGTACTTAACACTGACAAGTGATAAATATTATGAAGGAACTACAAAAAGAATAGTTGACAGCTTAAGCAGATAATAAACATGTTGTAAGCTCTATAAACTGTGAACATAATTCTTAGAAAAATGATATATTAAAAATCTGTCTTTAAACCAAATTAAAACTTTGACAATTTCTAAACTGAAATTGACTCAGGTTAATGAAATCACAGTCTGGTTCAGGAAATTCACATTGTTTTCTTTTGTATTAATCATAGAACAGCTAGATAATCTCTCTGCAGGTGGAATCCTGTAATTTTATATCAGCAGATCCACATCTTGTGATTTTTCAAACCACTTTATAGAAGAAATTTTGGTTAACTAGCCTCTGTTACCATTCATTTTTTGCTGTACTCTTACATATTGGTCTTCGTCATTTGAATTTTAATATACTGAAGTGTGTTAATACCTAAAAGAATGGAAGAGTTTAATTTGTAGAATAAGTGAAATATACAATGTTAATAAAGTTCAGAAATTTAAGCGTCAAGCAAAATGTAATATTGGTGTACCTGTATACGAGGTAATTATTCCAAAAAAATTATCATTGTTACCTATTAAAAATAGTCTATTTGTTTTTTGGCTGTAATATTTCAAAGGGTCAAGAATGTTTAGAAATATGGAATGGCATGGAGAGATGAATACTAAATGAATTACTGCTTCCGATTTTATGCCCAGGACATCTTTTCCCCTCTTCTTCTGAGGACCTTCACATCATTCTGCCAGCCTTTAATATATACATGGTTAGAATCAAGTACTCACAAACACCAAACCAAATACTATTTTCAGTTACAATGCCACCCAGAGAAAAGATTTGGACATAGACGCTATTTTTTTTGCAATTTTGTGTGTTACGTGTTGTACTGAATAGTCTCTCTCTCTCTCTCTCTCTCTCACTCACACACACACACACACACACACACACACACACGCACACACACACACCCCAATTCATATTCACCTGGAGCCTGTGAATGTGACCTTATTGGAAATAGAGTCTTTGCAAATGTAATCAAGTTATGATGAGGTCATATTGGAGTAGGGTGAGCCCATAATCTAAAAGTCTGATGTCCTATAAGATGAAGGAAAGTTGGACACAGAAACAAACAGGGAGAATGCCATGCGATGATGGAGGCAGAGACTGGAATGACGTGTCCACGAGCCAAGGAATGTCAAGGATTGCCAGCAGCACCAAACACCAAGGGAAAGGCATGAAACACTCTCCCCTGCAATCTTTAGAGAGATTATGGCCCTGCTGACATCTTGATTTCAGACTACTAGTCTCCAGGACTGCAATTGAATAAGTTTCTGTTGTTTTAAGCCACAAAGTTTATGGTGCTTTTTCTCAATAGCCCTGGAAAACTAACACACATAATATTTTTTTAATTCCTTATTTTTCTTATCTCTTAACAGCAATGACTTACACATCTTTCTATGCAGGCTGTATCCTCATACTTATCTATACAGACAAAAATCCTCAGCAGGAATGGAGGTTTCTCCATGAATGCCATTGTGTCATCTGCTTTAAGAAGTCTCGCCTGATCTCTGTGACTTGGGCAATTCCCTTATCTTAGTGTCCCATGTCATTTGATACAATTGCCATTTTATATTTGTTGAAGTTTTTCTCACTCACTTGAAGAGACACCCCATGAGAACAGATACTTGATTTGCTTCTGCTTGCTCCTGTATCCTCAGCATCTAGCACACTTCTTGGCTCATAATAGGGAGAAAAACGGTAAACAAATGAATGCATGTTAACATTTTCTGATGTCCCCAATTATAAATCCTCATTTTTCCTTTTGAATTGCATAATTTTTTTTAGAACTTCTCTTAATATACTTATCTCCTTTCTTCAGTCCCTATTATTCTGCATCACAGGGATTCTTAACAAGAAAGGTTTGTTTTTTCCAAAATAAATATGCCTGACTTCCTTCCCTCCCAGCCCAGTTATATTCTCCTGAGAGAAAAGAACATAGATGTATATGGGGAGGTTTTGTTGTTTTTGTTTTTAAAACCTCCTTTGTGTTCTTTATATGCCTCATTTTCTTCTTCTCTGGTATAGGGGACTAGACGAAAACAGTAGACCTGGTATCGAGCCCTAGAGTTCCAACACTTTCTAGTAAAATAAAGCAGAATGGTTCATTTACTGCCTCTCTACACACCCATCAAAAAATATCCTGATTCATACAATTCTATGTTTAAAAAGATATTTCTCTGTACTAAAATACTTAAGAGACATGCATGGCTATATTTGATATATTTGATATTTCTTTTAATTTTCATTCCAAAGCAGACTAATATACTCTTCAATCAGTGCATCTTAGTCAGTTTCTAAATAGTATATTATCATAAATTTCCATGCTTTGAATATCATTTTTCCTAAGAAAACTTTTAAGAAGTTGATTGTTATTTTAGGGCCATTAGAAAATTGAAGAACGTATTTATAAACTTAAGAAATAATCTGAAAGAAATGAAGGAGAAATGATGATAAAATCAAGACTCCAAAATGAATTTCTAGTTCTGTTAAATAAGTGTAAAAATGCACTGAGTTAGTATGAATGGAAGTGCAGGAAATACAAACGCACAAGAAGAACATCTTACCCAATAATAGATATTATCTGTACCAAAAAGAAAAAGTACATTACCTTGTGAGTTTAAAATATTTATTGGACTTGGAAACAAGAAAACTTACATGAGTGTTTCACTGTTAGTAAACGCAAGAAATTACATTGCTTCAAATCAACAATGATCTTATCACAACTGATCCTCACTTTTTTCCAGCTCTTATTCCACAATAACAGAAAATTCAATCTTCAAGTCTGTCTATGAAGAGTTGTAGGTCAAGCTCAACAAGTTTAAAGGTGGTTCTCAAAGCACTAAATACAAAAATGATAAAACCCTACATGCTAATTGTTCTTAAATCAATTTGCATCATATTTATTGCCATATCCTCAGAGTCACAGGTGTATTTTGTTAAGCCTTGAACTAAATTTTTTTAATTAATTTATTTTATTTTATTTATTTTATTTTTGGCTGTGTTGGGTCTTCGTTGCTGCATGCGGGCTTTTCTCTAGTTGCAGCAAGCGGGGGCTACTCTTCGTTGCAGTGCACGGGCTTCTCACTGCGGTGGCTTCTCTTGTTGCAGAGCATGGGCTCTAGGCACGCAGCCTTCAGTAGTTGTGGCACGCGAGCTCAGTAGTTGTGGCGCATGGGCTTAGTTGCTCCACAGCATGTGGGATCTTCCCGGACCAGGGCTCGAACCTGTAGCCACTGCATTGGCAGGCAGATACTTAGTCACTGCACCACCAGGGAAGCCCTGAACTAAATTTTAATAGGTCACTAGATATCAAAATTAACTGTTCTAATGGATCATTCTAAGATACTAACTATGCCATGTAAGCCATGTGCTGCTTAGTAAAGTAAAATAGTAAACTATGATTTATTTTATAATTTAAATGTATTCAGGTCAATTTTAATATGATGTTTTCAATGACTATGAGGATTTTCAATGACTCAGATCTACTACCAGTGAAACTTACAGAAAAATAAGGCTAGAATCACTGCATTCATACAGACATTGCCTTTCCTGGAGGTTTTATTTAGTCATGTGCAAACATGCACAGTAATCTTATGCATGGTACTTAATTTGAATGCTAATGTTTCCAAACATAATACTAACTTATCGTAAAGATCATTATGAGTCTATTCTCTCAAGTGAACAATAAGGCTTGTGCTCCACTGTTTCAAATCAATATATTCTCAAGGACAGCATTTATCACTTCTATCTCCATTCAGAAGCATATTTTAATTGCTTAGTCTCTTCTGACTTCTTTCTCCTTCATCTGTCTTCCAGCTTTTTGTTCTTTTGCATATAGATTGATGAGTGTCAGAATAGAAGGCAGGACATATCTGATGGTACTGAATGGCAGCTAATATTCTTATACAAAGTTTAAATAAAACATATGCTGAATGAAGAAAACTAAAAATGGCTCTAAAGAATATACTTCCATAAATATAAGTAAAGCTTCCAGCTCTATTTTCTCCTACGTCTTTGAGCAACTAAGCTATTTCAGAGTCCACATATGGATGCCAAGAATGTGGCCAAGTATCTGTCATTCAGGTAATATTTTCATAATTTTGACACATCAAGGTATTACCTGTATTATTAGTAGTTTTACATATTTTATTAGACCTCAATTTTAAAATTTAAATGTTCATTTTAAAAAGTAATTTTATATCATGACAGAAAATGTAAATCCATAGGTAACTCAAAAAGAAATACAAAGAAAATAAACCAATGATAATAAATTTTAAATGAATTTTAAATCCTTATAACTAGAATATAAGCTCCATAAAGGCAAGGATTTTGTCTCTTTTATTCACTGTTCTACACCAAGCACTTATAGTAGTACCTGGTACATAGTTATTACTCAGTAAAAATGTATTGAATGAATAAAGAATAAATATACTGGAAGGTAAATTGAAAATATTAATCTGTTTTGTGCTTCCGTGCTCCACAAAGATAATTTCCTAAATATCAAGGGTTTTTCTCCCCATAAATTCTTGTTCATCTCAAGGCAAAGGAAGTTCTTGTAAAATGTGTTAGAAACTGGTACTTGTGTTCAGTATATACATAAATGCTTGTATGTTTATTCACTGAAATATGTTAATTTCTGATACTGAGCAGGACTGTATAATGTTATGTTTAATGTTATATTGTCCTAATGTTATTATTGTATAAAGTTCAACAATGCAGTTTACAAGTTGACAAAAGCTGTAAGGCAGTGCTTTTCTCTTTTGACTGCAAACAGAATCACTGGCAGAAACTTAAATAATACCAAGGCCTGGGTCAACATACTCTGGGCCAATCAAATCAGAATCTACTGGAAACAGGCTACCCAACAACATTGTTTTTAAAAGATCCCAAATGATTCAAATTGTGCAGACAATGCCAAGGGCCACCAATCTAGGAGGACAGCAGTGAAAAGACATTTGTCCATGTAGAATATGACCATATATCAGTCTTGAGCTTTTAAAATTTATCTTATCTTTGTACCACCAAGCTTTTTCCTTGTTTTATCAACTTTGAAAAGTTCCTCACAGGTTTCCATATATACACCTTGAAAAGCTATCCTTATTTAAAACTATCTTCAAAAAAAAGCAATCCTTCACTTTAATTTTTTATATAGAACTTCTATTAAAAACCCTCCAACTATCTTTCATATTGTTGGAACTAAAATCTTCTGAATTCGTTTAGAAAATAGTATTTATCTCCTATGAGGCACAAAGCTTCATTTTCTCACTCCTTCTCTTTGGCTCAGGATTGGTAATGGATACCGTGTAAATTGTACACTGCATAACATGACGGATAAAATATAGTTCAGACATGACAATGTGACAGCAGAGTAGCCCACAGTTGTGCCAACATGATCAGATAAGACAGAAAAATATCCTAGGTTGCCAATAACTTAAGAAACATTAAATCAATAGTTTCAATTTAGGACCAAAGTGGGGATGGGTGTCTGACGGAGGTGTTTTTCAAAGGGATGCAGGGCTGCATTCACAGAAATTCAGGTCGCCTACATGAACTCCAAGATCCATCATTTGGATAATGCTGTGTTCTATCCTCATGCACATTGAGTTATCTACATATTACACCATATTTTTTCAACAGGAAATCTGCTTTTGTGGTTCCCATAAGGAATTTATGACCATTGTTATTTAAGGACACCAACTGAATCAGCAAAGACTTACTACATTAGGACAATGGGGGAAAATCCAGGTACATAATTAAAGTCAAAAAATTAAAACAGAAAATAAAATGTCCTTATTATATATGAAGGTTACCATTTTTCCTTGGCGTCAAGGCATGAAACTATTACACAAGATTTCTCTATTTCTACATGTAATTAACAATCAAGTCTTATGAAATATACCTTTCCAAAATGTTTTTACCTATCCCAGGTTTACATTCTCACTGCATCACCTCTTCTGGGCCTTGGATTTTCAAGCTTGAATTTCAGTTAGAGCCTCTGAACTTGTCTTCTTTTCTTTCTTACTATCCATCTTTCACATTATTGGCAGATTAATATTTTAAAAACCCCACTACTGTCATCTTGTCATGGTAAAACCTTTTCCTACCTATCAACAACATAAAAGCCAAAATCTATCATCAGATATTTCAAACCTTACGTGATATTATTCTCAACAAATTGTTCATCACAACATTTTCTTCCTTCTCTTTTCTAATTTATTAAACATAGAACTATTACATTAAATTGCCTTTTATGGGAACAAAGTGTAAATTTATTTCTGTCATCATATAGTGTAAAATGTGAAGCCAGAAAAATTTTCAATTAAATACTAACTGCACTACCAGCTTACTGGTTGTGTCCTCCCAAAATTCACATGTTATAATCCTAACTCCTTGTACCTCAGAATGTGACTTTATTTGGAAATAGGATCGTTGCAGATATAATTGGTTAAGATGAGTCATACTGACTTACTGTCCTTATAAAAAGAGGAAATTTGGACATAGACACAAACACACACAGGGAGAATGCCATGTGGAGATTGGAGATATGCCAAGGAACTACCAGAAGCTAAGAGAGAGAGTTCTGGAATAGATCCTTCCCTAGTGTCTTCAGAGGGAGGATGGTCCCACCTATAGCTTGATCCTGGACTTCTGGCCTCCAAAATTGTGACAATAAATTTGTGTTGTTTAAGCTACTTAGTTTGTAGCACTTTGTTGCAGCAGCCCTAGGAAACTAATACATTGACTGAATGATTATTTTACATGTTTTAGTTGAATTATTTTCATTAAAAAAATGGGGATTATAACATTTGTATCACATGATTGTTATGAGGGTTATGAGACACTATTTGTAAAGTAATACAGGGTCTGAATATAGGAGTTATATTCCTTCCTCTTTGTTTCCACTGTTTCTAATTTATGTGAACTATAGGTACCTTGGAAAATTAAAACTTCTCTGGGTCTTAGTTGCTTCAGCTGTAGAATGGTAAAAATATTTTACCTGACAGCAAGCTGTCAGAGGAACCCTGTGGTTCCTTTGAGCTCAAAATTCTACAGCTCTTGATCAGAACTCATATCCTTGAGCTTGTCTTAACTACTTATCCCCTCAGATAGTTTATTCTTCAGGTGATGATATAACTTGAACCATGACTGACACTAACAGTTTTGTTCTTCACATTCTGAGAATTAACTTACCTTACACTATACCAAAAGTGGTTTTATAATCTAAAATATTCTAATAGCCCTCACTCATTATTATTGATTTTTATGGTAAAAGAAAACAAATGTTTTATTACATTAATTCTAAAAGGCCTGATTTGCCATTCTTTTCTTAAAATTAAGAATGAATATTTTTACTATTATATTTATTTTATAATGGTTGGCAAAGATCCTTTAAACTCTAAATTTCTGCACTTGCATTGTTGGAATAAAGGACCATTCATGAATGTGTTTGTATTAGTCTTAATACTCTAACAACTAATGGTCAATGGCTACAGCGGTCATGAGCGGTGCACTAATTTTGCAAAATTTTAATCAGATGATCAGTGTTTGGTCTGAAAGAACAGAGGAAGCTCTTCATTTCCACTTGGAGGAGTGCAAATTCCTGTAGTTGAAAATGGATGGAGTCATCTTCATTTTCTTAAAAGTCTAACTTAAGTTCCATGTGTGCCTAGAGTGCAGAATTTGTCCATGGAGTGATAAATACCCCCTACTGATCTTTGTTCACCGTTACTCAAAAGTTTAGAATTTAGAATGCATTTAATTAGGAATTAATTTGCTACCCAATATTTATGAAGTTATAATTCCAAGCCATTTTGAAACACTGTAAAAGGAGCAGTTTTAGGAATTAATCACCAATTAGAAAATATCCCTAGCTCAATAAACTTTAGAGAACCATATACAATGTCCAAACTTTAAAGTTCATATTAATTAAGTTATGCTACCTAGTGTCAGCAAATAACTATTACCTCAATTTGAGTACAGGATTATTCACCTTCTAACTAAGGGCTAAATTCCACCATTTAACAGTAAAGATAATATGCTAACAATATACATACAATTAGAAATAAATGAAAAAATTGAAGCTTTGTTAACTTTATAGTGATGAACAAGTACAAAAATAATAATAATCGTTATTAGATAAATATCATGAGAATATGTATATATTATATATATATATACACACACACACACACACATATCTACAACATATCTGTTGAACAAGGGATGCCAGCTATTTTCTAATAGTAATCTATGTAATCAGAAATTCGTATACATACAGAAAGGTACAGTTTTTATTACTTTTTATATAACATATATTTTAATTACTTAATATTATATTGATATATACCTGTTAAGTATTCAAATGTGAATTTTTATTATCTAAAAAGGACTTAGTTTCATATAGACAAAAAGTAAATTTATAGTTGTCATAGTCACTTATCAATTATCAGCAATTCAATAAGAATTCTGATGTTTAACATGCTACACTTTCTCAAGAACTCTCATTTCAAATCTGATCCTAGATAATATCAATAATGGTAGCCTTCTGCTTTCACTGTAGCAGCATAAAAAAAAAGAAAGCCTACTTTCATAGAGCTATGTTATCCAAAGTTTAACCATAAAGCTATAAATTTTAAGTTCACATTTTGTGTCCAAGATTCCAGAGAGATTGTGCTCACTTGATGGTCACCATTCACATTTACCTCAAAAGACTTTTCTTGAAACTGAGCCACATTGATAGAGACAAGAACAATTGTGATACATCCTTATATTTGCACTCTGAGGGGTTCCAGAATGAGCTTCCCCCAAATGTATCACTTTAGCATGCAAACTATTTTGAGCTGAAGACAATGGAAGCCCAAAAGACTCAGGGAGAGCTTTTTACCCCCCCCTCAACTGCCTTAAAGAATGTAGATAGGGGCTTCCCTGGTGGCGCAGTGGTTGGGAGTCTGCCTGCCAATGCAGGGGACACGGGTTCGAGCCCTGGTCTGGGAAGATCCCACATGCCGCGGAGCAACTGGGCCCGTGAGCCACAACTACTGAGCCTGCGCGTCTGGAGCTTGTGCTCCGCAACAAGAGAGGCCGCGACGGTGAGAGGCCTGCGCACCGCGATGAAGAGTGGCCCCCGCTTGCCGCAACTAGAGAAAGCCCTTGCACAGAAAGAAGACCCAACACAGCCATAAATAAATAAATAAATAAATAAATAATTTAAAAAAATAAAAAAATAAAAAAAATAAAACACAGAAAATCTTTAAAAAAAAAAAAAAAGAATGTAGATAGAGGGTCTGGTCTAGGAAGAGAGCTATCACCACAGATAACTACAGTGAGCATGGGCTAGGTGTGGTAAAACTGGGGAAACTCAGCAGAGCCTGTTTGTTCAAAGTCCTCTCTGTGCGCTACTTTCTCTGCACGACATGACAAACACTTGTTTACCAAACATTTGCTTTTCCCATCTCCTGTAAATTGTTTTTCTTCCCTTTGAAGTCCAAGACCCCTACTCCTTCTTCTTAGCTCAAAATGGCAATAAGCCTCAATTCCTGAATGTCAGGGAGCTTCTCATTGTCTTTGTGGGGCTCCTGTACACACACAATTAAATTTATTTTTCTTCTGTTAATCTGTCAGTGTCAATGTCAATTTAATTAATAGAACAGCCAAAAGAACCTAGAAGGGTAGAGGAAAAATTTTCCTTCCCTACAATTCAAAGATGGCCAGAGACACTTAAAGAATGATTCATATTCACCAACATCTGTGAATCACTTCTAAAATCATTAGCTCATCAAATCATTTCTACCACATAGCTCTATAATTTTTCAAAATCTATGATTCTGTTCAATTCAAATTGGATCAGTAACTAACATGCTTTTAATCCTCATCAGATTAATTAGTATTTTCAGTTTGAGTCTGAATACCAAACAATGTCCTTGTTTTTTTTGTTTGTTTTTTTCCCTGAAGTTCCAAGTTCAATGTGCTCAGATGTCATGACACATCTGTATGGAAGTATGATCTTATGAACCATATGTGTTGGGCAAATTGGAATTCTCAAAACACTTTTTAATTATAGAAAGCCAATGATCTGAGGAAGAAGCTCAGTATATACCTTCTGAAAGTTTCTACTCTCTCAACAAATGGCTGAGTTAAAGTAAACCACATCTCCAAATATTTCCCAAGTATTCACCAAATGTTGATGGCTAAAGGTTTGTTCAGAAAGACTTATTTTTCTGTTATATTACATCTTATGAACTCTACAGAGGAACAATGTATGGAATCTGGACACACCAACCTTCGCTTTGTTCTTGAACAATCTTTCTCCCTTCAATTATAAGTGCCTGACCTATGGTGAGTGCATTCAACTTTTCTGTGTTCAAATTTCTCAAATTCTTTACAGGCAGGTATTCAAGAACTTACAGCTCATTTATAATTGCTCATTTAAAAAAAAAGGGTATTAAGTTGCATTTCTCTTTCTCTATTTCAGTGGCTTTCAAACTTTGACATTCATTTGAACCAGCTGAAAACTTGTTAAAAACGATTACTAGGCCCCATCATTAGAGTTTCTGATTCATTAGATTTGAGAGTGAGGCCTAATAATTTGCATTTCTAACAAGTTCCCAGGTGACGTTGATGTCCCCAAACCACACTTTAAGAACCACGGCTCTATTTGTGTCGCAAAACAATTCAAGCAACCTACATTCAAGAATCAGTCCAAATTTGGCAGACGAGCAACCCATTTCTGTTAAAATTGGAAAATTGCATACAAACATACACACTCAGGCAGTCCTTTGCTACCATTTGATCTCTTTTTGAACAAAAGAAGTATTATAATTTTCCAGTGTAAAATTCCGTAGTTAAATCTAACATACAGTAATATATAACAATTAATAAATGATATACAGTTTTTGACCAACCTCCTTTTTATATTTTGATAATTTATTTGCATTATTAACAAAGGGGCTAAATGACTAATACTTTTTTTTTTTTTTAACTCAAGCTCTTCATCACAATTTATTTTACACTTCATAATCCTTGCGGATTTATAAATAACTTGCCCAGGGTAACACAACTAGTTAAGTGATGGGGAACAGACTTGAACCTAGTTCTGTTTGATTATTCTAGAATGATACGTAACTGTGCAGATATCATTAGCCTATTCATAATTTATTAAATTAAGTATCTGAGGGCCTAGTCTTGGGTAAGGTATTGTATTTGATACTAGGAATACATACTGAAGAAGACAAAATCTTGCAGTAAAGTTTATAGCACATTAGAGAAGTTTGACACATAAGTAAAAAGCTTCACTACAAAGTGATAAGCACTATAATATCAACAATATAGCTTATCACCCTAGAATCTAGTTTCAGAACACATTTCTAAAAACAGTATAACCTGATCTTCAAAGCAATGTGAGAGAATTTACTCGATTTTTCTTTCTCGATTTGATAGATGAACCAGCTAAAGAATAAGGATTTTACATGACTTTCCTCCTGTTCTGTTTTCTAGATCAATGTTTCCCAAAGCATATTTAGCTGAACAATCAACCTAAGTGATGCTCCGAAGGAAAAAAGGGGTCTGTGGGCAATTTTGTACTTCTCCTTCGAGATCCATAATGCCTATTATCATTTTAATAGTTCCAAGAAGACCTGTAGTTAAAAAAAAAAAAAAAAAAGCCTTTGCTTTTAACTTTGCTTAATCCAGTCTTACCCAAACTTACATAACCATAAAACTCTATATGAAACTTTTAAAACACTGATCTGAACCTACAATTTTTTTTTAAGATGTTCTGCATAGACCTAAAGATTTCCAGAAGATTATGGCATTGGGATGGGTGTACAGAACCAGTCTTTCTTGGCTTCTACCCACTTAACCTACCAGCCTGGCTTCATTCAGAACAGTTCTACTTTTGTATCTATTCTATACTAAAGGATGTGATGATCCAAGTTGAATGAAACCTCACTACTTTACAAGAATCATCAAAATTTAAACTAAACACCCAGGAAAATGGTTTGAATAGGACTTTATCTTGAAAGATAACTAAAGCTTATTTTACATTCAAAATAATTTAGGCTATAATGTGTTAATTTTTATGATGAACAAATAACAAATCAAGTTGTTACAGTTTAAAATTTTTTTGAAAAAATTTTCATACCAAGACACATGAGTTTCTTAACTTAATGCTTGACTTTTACATAATTAACATTAAAAAGACCCTTCAATAATATTCAAAACTCTCATCAATTTTTTCAAAAGCCTCTCTTAATTCTTTGACAAACGTGCCTAGCAGTCTTTCTGAAACAACTATCCTACTATTATCTTGAATCCCTTTTGTGGATGGATTTTATGATCACCACGTAGCAAACAAAACTTAAAAAACATAGAGATAAAGACACGCATGAGAATTAGGAAACTAAATGTTGGGAGTAAAGTGGGAAGAGAAACAGAGGAGACTGTGTGATGTGGCAGTGTGTATTAATCACGTTTTTATTTTCTGTATTTTATAATGCTTTGACATCCTAGTGCCTTGTTAATCCTGGAGAGACTGCCCCCTCCCAGTTAATTCCTAGAGAGTGCAAACAGCTTGTCTGCCGGCATGCCCTTGATAGGTAAGCCAACCAATTCAAAGCCCATATCCCCAACCACCTCCTTTGTTTAACTCGAACATACCAAGCCAATATTTCCCCTTGCATATTCACCCCAGGGTCAGGTACCAGACAACTAGAAACCAGTCCTATAGCCCAGAGCCCCCAAAATTATTCAAACCAAACAATCCTAAATTGTTTACCCTGCCCCACCTTGCCTTTCTCCTGAAACTACAGTAAAGGATCTGGGTCATGTTGTCCACTCACTCTGCCTCCTGACTGAAGGGGTTCAGAATGAGCCTCCCCAAAATATTCCACTTTGGCATGTGGATTACTTTGGGCTGGAGACAATCAAGGCCCCAAAAACTCAGGAAGAGCTTTTTATCTCTCCTTTAAATACTTAAAAGGATTTAGATAGGGAGCCTGGCTTAGAGAGAGACTTATTACCAGAGATAACTTTCTACATTAATGACCTGTCTATATGGCAGGGCAAACAACTAATTACCAGATATCTGCTCTTCTTATTGTCCTGTGAATTACCCTCATCCCCTTTGAAGCCCCAGGCCCTTAACCCATTTCTTAGCTTAGTATGGCATATAAGCCTCAACTGCCCAATTTGCCCTTGGGTCTTAATGTTTTTATGGGGTTCCTGTATGTTCCTAATTAAATTTGTTTTTCTCCTGTTAATCTGTCTTATGTCAATTTAATTAACAGAGCAGCCAAAAGAAACTAGAAGGGTAAAAGAAAAACTTTCCTGCCCTATCTGACCCAACCTGGTACTTCCCCATATGGTCCTGCAGGACACGGCATGCCTTCTCTTGGAAACTGTTAGCAATAAAATTTCTTTACTGGAATTGACCTCCCCATGTTGTCATTCACCTCTAAAAAGGAAATCCCAGGTACAATCAAACTTAGTGGAGTGCTCTCTGCCAGGTCACCATTTACCAATGGCTTTGTATGTAATTTGATCACTTTGCCAATAGTACCTACATCAAATTCACAAAATCTTGTACTTATTGCAAGGTTTAGATTTTACACTTTCAATTTAATTATGTAATGCAGTCAGTGTAAATAATATTAGACAGGGGAGACTGTCTAAGTCTTGACCTTGTTAGATGACTTTATTAGATGAACTTAGATGATCTAACAAGAATGACACTCTTAGATGGGGAAATACAGATTTGTATTAAGCTGGGAGGGATATTTGAGTAGGGATTAAATATGTAATCAGTTCATTGAAGAATATTTTTATTGTATAATAGTTGTTTCCCTATCTAACTCATAGTGGCAAAATCTTATATAATGAAATCTCAAATAACCAGGAGCCCCTGTCTACACTCTATATATTAAGGAAATTTACACTTGTCAAGGAAACTTCCATTTGTAAAGGTATGTCCAAGCCAGGAAGAGAACTACACCTAGAGACAATTTATTACCTGAGAGACTCTTACTTGCCTAACCAGACAACCCTAGGTACCATACATTTTCTCTCCTTCCTGTAAATCCCTCTCTCCCCAAGAAGCCTAAACCCCCTTTTCCTTTGCTTAGACTAAGATAATGTATAAGCCTCAATCATCTGACCACTTCCCAGGGTCACATTTCATTATAAAACTCCCACATATACATAATTAAACAGCTTTTTTTCCTCTTGTTAATCTGTCTTTTATCAGTTTGGTTTGCAGGCCCCAGCCATTGAACCTAGGATAGTAGAGGAACAAAAATTTTCCTCCCCTACAGTAGTCCCAATGGGTGTGAGGAAAACCAAGAAAACATTCCGTTACTACTTTACCATGTTGAATTTTTAAAGAGAAAAAGTAAGTTTTTATTGTCATAACTTAAGGCTTGTTTAATCTAGAATTTTCCCCAGGGCTTTATTTGTATCTTTTATGAACTAGTAAATACAAATTTCAAATAAATCTTCAGTTTTAAATACAATTTAATATCACTGTATTTTACACTAAGTCTTGAGGGCTGCAGCTTTTTAAAATCGCAATTTTGAAGATATAATGGATGTGATTAAAACTGTGCAAATAATTAATTGAAAATATAAGACACATAACATATATGAAACCCATAATCAAGTGAGGAAGAATTATTTACATCATAAAAATAAGCCTAACATGCATTAAAATGTGTCCCTATAAATATAGTAGGTTTGATAACCTTAAGTGGCATAATTAGAAAACTTTTTCTTTCATTAATGAAATATTCTAATTAACAAAAGTCATATTTATCCTAAATATTAGTTACTATATTTATACATAGACTAAAGAATCACATCCATAATAAAACTACACATAATAATTTTATTTCCTTTCTGATTTTGAAAATATTTCATGAACTCTCAATGCTTTGGGTTACCATTATAATCATCATTTTTAATTTAGGCATCCAATCAACAAATGCCTCCAACATGGCATATATTACACTAGGTTCTGGAAATACAACCACATATAAAACAAAAGTCTCTGCTCTTGAGAATTTTACAGATCTGCTCAAGGGGCAGATAATTAAATAGGAATTAAAATACACAGTGATATGTGCTATAGTAAGGGTATGCTAAATAGCCTGGGGAGATCAGAGGAGGCTTCCAAAAGAAGGAAACAACTAAAATGAGTAGGATTTGAAAAGCCATTCTGGTCTGTGGACTCAGAGGTAAGAGAGAGTAAAGCTGGCCCCAGGAAGTGGGATAGTGGCAACACATAAAGCCAAATTGGTCACAAGAAGTCAAATCATAAAGGGTTTCTTGGGCTGTGAAGAGTTTAGTAATTATCCTGAAGGTAACAGGGAGCCATTGAAAGATTTTTATCAGAGATATAAAATTATGGATACTGCTAAATATTAGAGGCAGATCATTGCTTAATTAAAATTTATAGAATCCCAAAGGCTCGTAAGTGCATCAATTCAATAGTAATATAAATATTTTTTTTCATGGCATGATTTAGTCTATCTCATTCCTAGTCATTAAATTTACAATATTTTTCTTTGTTTTTTAGGTAAGAAATATATTTAAATTGGCTAAAATAGACTGCTATATCATTATGTATCTTATACATTTATATTATTGACAATATGCTTGTATAATATGAAAAAACAAGATTTCCATCACAGCAGGTACTGGTAAGTCTTTTTTTACAATAGTGTGATCAGTTGAAGAATATACAGATTTGAACAAATAAGAAAAATTTGGAGTACTCAAGAGAAGACCATAAAAATTCTTTGAAGAAAATAAGAGTTACAAGAAAAGGTCAAGAGAGCCAAAACCAATTCACTAAGAAATTCTGAAGAATGTCTTAGAAACTGTCTTAAAACATATTTTTTCTGTTATGAATTAAATAGGCAACATTTCTTCTGAGTGCTCATAATCCCCCTTTCTGTCTTCTTTCACTCAAAAAGAAATAAAAGAAAAAAATCCCAATCATCCATGTGAATTATTTCCTGACTTGCAGAGATAGAGAGAAAATGAAATTATTTATCATCAGACATTTTCCGGTTAATATTTATTTTTAAGATAAATTAATGATTTGCCTACACTAAATATATCAAATACACATACTTTCAGGGAAACTACTGTATCATTTCTCGAGTCTTCTTAAGTCTCTTTGATTCTAAAATGTAATTGGTTCCTTTTCTGAATTATTGGTATAATGGAGTATCATAATATTATAATTTACAATTAAATGTTCAATTATATTTAAATACTAATGATAATTTTTAAGGCTTTTATCTTGGCCATATTAGGAAAAATAAATTCACCTTCCAAAGTTTATTCATAACAATGAATTTTTACTATTATTGGGAAAAATACATATTTTATAATAAGTATTAACAAGGCAAGATTAATCAATTTAGCAGACTTTCCCTGTCCATTGCCATGTATACCAATAAAGTAGCAATTAGTAAATGACTTCTTATACTTCACAATAGACATTCCGTTAGCTATGAATCTCTAACAACAAACAAACATTCCCTTAAAAAAAAAAAACTGTATTATAGAAAAGAGGGAGCAAGCTCTGAACAAATAATTTTGCTTCTGCTAAGATTTTCATCAACTAGCATGTAGGACTCTCTTCAAGTCCTTCAACCAAGACTAAATAACTAAAAACTGACATTAAAATTGATTAAATAATTTGAAATGATATGTAAGCAAAAGACATAGGCGAGAAAATTTCAAATTAAAAATGTTCAACTCCACCATATTTTCTAAAGAGACTGGCACGTTTGATGCTGAAACATAGCATAGTATAGTGTTAAGAAACCGAATTCTAATGCAAATTTCCTGGTTTAAATTCTGATGCTTCCACTTACTTGTATGTCCTTGTGTGAGTTTATTAAACTCTCTGTATTTCAGCTTTCTCTATGCCTCAGTTTCCTTGTCCGTAAAATGAGCATAATAATCGCCTACCTCACAAGATGGTTGTGAAGATTACGTGAATTAATACATGTAGGGCTTCCCTGGTGGCGCAGTGGTTGAGAATCTGCCTGCCAATGCAGGGGACACGGGTTCGAGCCCTGGTCTGGGAAGATCCCACATGTCGCGGAGCAACTGGGCCCGTGAGACACAACTACTGAGCCTGCGCGTCTGGAGCCTGTGCTCCACAACAAGAGAGGCCATGATGGTGAGAGGCCCGCGCACCGTGATGAAGAGTGGCTCCCGCTTGCCACAACTAGAGAAAGCCCTCACGCAGAAATGAAGACCCAACGCAGCCAAAAAATAAAAATAAATAAATACATGTAAAACATTTCTTTACAATACCTCCATTGCCCTTCTGTTCTGATAAAACCAAATTCTTGTTCCTTGACTTCAGATCTCAGATTTTTCTACCATAAGCCTACCACTATACATTTATACGAAACTTTGCATTAAAGATAACTTCAAATGTATAGGAAAAAAGAAAAAAAAAAAGGAAAAAATCACTGTCAGCTGAACAGTCATTCAGAGAAGAACTCATGTTTAGGATGCCCAGCAAGTTAGTCATTAAGTGCTCCAAAACTGACAACTATGTTATTTTTACTACATTGTTTCATTTACTTTTCCTAAAGAACTTTTAGGGTATTGTTGGTTCTACAGAGGAAGCTGAGGCTTTAGCTAACAAGTTGAATAAGTATCCCAAGGTCATACCACTAGGATTTGAGGCCAGCAATCTTCTCCCTATGCTTTTACTGGGCTACTCTGCCCTCCATGAAGAGGAATGGAGAAGACTCCCAAAGATACTTACCAGTCAGAATGGAAAACCTATAGAGATCACTTAAATGGGATACCCAAGTCTTCGTGAGCTGTGGATTCATAACTTATCTCTCCTCCATTGAGGAAAAATTTGCTAAAGCCCAAAACTTGAATCTTGAAAAAAAGTAATTGTTTTTTAATATTTTATAAATTATTTTCTCTTTTCATAGGCAAGCCAGCATATTTACAAAAGAAGTTCTTGTTAAATAATCTCATTTAAAGTTGTCTTTAATGCAAAGTTTTGCATCCTGTTTCTTCTTAAAAGAGAATGATTTGACTGTAACAGTATAGCTTTAAATGATTACATAAGATGTGCCTGGCACGGAGCTGCATCTTTTAAATTTACCATTTCCTTTAATCTCTACAGCCACAGTAATTTACAAATGAAGAAACTGAAGCAGAAAAAGGTTAAGTAACTTGATGAAGGTCACAGAACTAGTAAGGGCTCACCTGTGATCCAAGCCCTATTGAGCTCTTACTGTCTGTGTGTTTTTCATACTTGTACCTGCTCCCAACTCCTTCCCTAAAATAAACTACGCTAAAAAGTATGCACAGACACACACAAATCTAGTGTGAATAGCATGATAAGTAATATACATGAATATAAAAATAAGTGAATATAAATAACTTAAAGAGAAAGTTGGACAACTATACCAAGAAAGATTAAGAAGATACAGAATATGTATTTATGTATATATGAAAATATGCAAATGTTAATACTGGTTAAAACTAGGTGATAGGATTATTTATTTCTTATACATTTATTTTTTTTAATTTCCTTTAACGAACATATGTTACTTTTATAATTAGAGACAAGGTTATTTTTTAGAAATTCTATTTTTGTTACAAATATGCGTGATTAATTTTTATTCTACTTTTTGTTCTTTCTTGAATTTTCTCCAATACTATATATTATAATTTTTTTATGGAGTCTAAATCTTACATTAAAAAAGATTGCAGTCTCTCTACATATTGATGTTATTAACTCATCTCGATTACAGCATAAAGAATGGATTTATTTATTCAGACTTGTTAAGTGTATAAATGTTCACATATTTTAAGATTTCATACTAGAGGTGTATATAAAATTGGAAGGGATCTAAACATTGATAATATAAAACTACAACCAAAATATGCTGTAAGATGATAGAAAAATATATATATATGTATATATATGCGTATGTGTATATATATATATATATATATATATATATATATATATATATATATATATACACATACGCATATATATATCTGCTCTCAGTTCCTATCACAGACCTCCCAAAATTCTTTGTAATTTCCTAAGTGTTAAGACCACTAGGTACATCTTTTTTTCTAATATTTGGTCTTTGGTCCTGGTTCCTGACAGAGTTCCTCAATTTCTCGGAATTTCCTGATTAATAGCAGTCATTTTTCTTCTATAAGGGAACTCTTGGAGGGCTCCTGAATAGTTCCTGGATGGGGGCTTGTCATCAGAAAGACCAAGCCCTGAGTAGAAGCTTGGAATTTTCAGCTCTCTCCCATTCAATAGGGAATTGGATATGTGGGGCTGGATATGGAGCTGATAACCGACCATGTCCATGTGATGAAGCCTCCGTAAAAATCCCAAGAGTCTGCGGTTTGGAGAGCTCTGGGGCTGGCGAACACATGGAGGTGCTGGGAGAGTGGTGCCCCAAGGAGGGCAGGGAAGCTCCAGGCCCTTCCCCACATAACTTCCCCACATCTTTTCCATCCGATGTTCAGCTGTGGCCTTTATCATAACCTTTTATAATAAACTGGTAAACAGTAAGTAAACTCTTTTCCTGAGTTCTATGAGGTACTCTAGCAAATTAATCAAACCTGAGAAGGGGGTCATGGGAAGCTCTGATTTACAGCCAATTGATTAGAGACATAGGTGGTAACCTTGACTTGGGATTGGCATCTGAAGTGGGGGAGTAAGGGACAGTCTCATGGGACTGAGCCCTTAACCTGTGGGATCTGAAGCTATCTCCAGATAAACAGTGTCAGAACGGAGTTACACTGTAGGACACCCAGCTGGTGTCACAGAGATTTGCTGGTCGGGGGGGGGGGGGGGGAAATTCCCCTACCTCTGGTGTCAGAAGTGCTACAATGGGGGTAGTAGTGTGCGAGTGAAAGAGGAAAAAAAGAGGAAGATTGGGGTTTTTTCTTACACATAAGCCTAAGGAAAATGATCTATCTGTAAACATATTTAGGTTTTAGAATTTTTAGAGTTAATTGTTAAATTCATTATGACCCACCATCAAGGCTACAGGCTTCGTTCTCTCGCCTTTTAGCATACGCACTTTGGAGCCTGGCCACACTGCCTCAGGGAAGACTTTCCACTTTCCCTTCCTATAGCTGTCCTCCCATCTTTCTCATTCTCTTCCCTTTTCACTCCTTATTCACCAATCTTCCAGCCTACCCACACCCCAATTTGTTACACACAGAACAGAAAGAGAAATCATGAGAGTAGATAGAAGAAAGAAGAAATTATTTTGTTCACCTCAATCTTACATATTAATGTTAATACTTCCCCCAATCCACACTATTACAGAGAAGAAACAAAAGGGGGTAGACAAGGAGCAGGAGGGAAAGGAAGGAAAAAAAGAGGAGGAGGAAGAGAAAGTTACTTGTGCCATCCTCTTCCTTCATAACAGCTTAGTATTTCCAACTTTGAAACAAAAAGGGAAAAGGATGAAAGTGTCATGTTTAAACTCAGAAGCCTTTCAAATCTTTATCACTCTCCCTAAGACTCTTATCCATTCACACCCAACAATAATGTAATTATAGGCATGACACATTTATTTAAATAGGATTCAGAGTTGTTATTGAGGCAGTTGATGTTAATGGAGAAGTTGATGTCATAGATCACAGCTGTTTCTCTATTAAAACCACAGGGCAAAGCAACACTGGTAAACAGAGAGAAGTGTAGATTAAACAATGGTGGGGGGAAGGGGGAGGGAAATGGGGTGTGAAAATTTATGGGCAAAAATTGTTATGAGCAAATCACTATATGAATTGGGCTTTATACCTTAATCACATATTTTTTTAGGCAGCAACCAGAGTCATATACAGGGTTCTTTCCTCCCTAGATTTTAATGCAACCAAGAATTATCAATGAATATGGTCAAAGAATTTAAAAATTCCAACTGGATTTCAAAGAAACTGAATCTGTTGGTTATCTGTGTCTGTATATAGATTTATACTACATGTGTTTCTGGAAGAATAATTCATCTACATATCTACCAATGCCAAATAAGCATAATTCAGCGTGAATTCAGAATCATGCAGCATTCTCTCAAGATTCTTCAAATAGCCACTGGAAAAGTGTCATTATGTGTGTTAACACAGTCTGTTTTGTTCTAGTTAGTACTTGTCTAGTTGCTTGTTTAGGTTGGCAAATGACAGGATTAACTAAATGCCAGAGAAAAATCAATCTTCTAAAAATAGTCATTTGTAATTTATTCTTTTAATATAAATTTCTTTTTCATTTAGTATTTTAAAAGTAACATTTTTTTTTTAATGATTGATGTCTTAGGCAGGAAAAACAGACATACCCTAGCACATATACAAATCTTTCTTAAGAGTCTAGAACTGCTATAGGCAAAGCATGAATTAATTACTGCTCAACATAATTCTATATGCTTCACAATACAGTACAAACAAAGCAGCAGACAGGGTTCAGCAGATGATAAACATCCAGTTGGGGTGTGATAGCCTGAAGAAATAGGAAGGATAAACCAGTAGCAGTATGGAAGTTTGGCTTTGTAGGGAAAAGGAGAATATCTGTTTTATTTACATAATCTTTCAACCCTCTTCGAATCTACCAGAATCCTTTTAGTAGGGCAGATGTCAACATACTTCTTAGATAAAATTAAGCCACAATACAGAAGTATAGTCACAATGCAACCATTAGGCCAGCACCTTTACACTGTGTCCTATCAGCTATCTCATTTGAAGATGAGCCAGTATTTTAATTCAGTTCTTTAGTTTAACAAATATGTATTGACCACCTATATATTCCGGAACTGTCCTGAGCCCTTGGAATACAAAAATGAAAACAATTGGCATGGTCTCTGCCCACTTGGAACTCATAGTCTCTATGTTTGTCTTTTTGGTCACAATTTTGTAAAATTGGTAAAGGCATAAAAATTCTGGAAGAGCAATAAAACTGTTTGTCTATTCAGAGGCTTGTCCTAGGGCTGGTTAAAGCTTTAGATTGTTTACATCTTATTTAGTCTGATAGTCCACTGTGCTGTCTACAAAATTGCCTACAATCTCCTGCATGCGTGCTTGACCTCCAGAAGAGAATTATCAATGCAGACATTTTCTGTATGGCTGCCTCAAGATTTTGGTAATTTTCACAGCTGGGAACGGGAATAAATCCCCAAAACAAATGAAAGCAATGTCTGATAGGCCCTCCAAGAACCCTTGCCACATCCTGGAGTTCAAGTGAAGTGAGAAACTTAAAACCTGGGTTATTAATATTTACTTGTTTTTACATCTTCACTGGGACTGGGAAAGGAATTAAAATATTTCAGTGTCACACAATGAATATCTGTGGGCCTCTAACCATCATTTGCTACACTTCATTTAAGACTATGCCACTGAATCAACTATACTTCAATAAAAAAAGGGAAAAGATTAAAGACTATGCCACTGATGTGCCCTTTGATGAAGACACAATGTTGATGATTCCCCTAAGCCAGAGAGTGAACTTTGAGAGCAGTTATCCACACACTTGCATCCTATAGAGTACAGCAAACCTAACTGGCACATACCTAAGGGCTTGGTCTTACTAGTATCACATTCTAATAAATTAGGATGAACACTCATTTTTAGTTTAAGTGGCTGCTTTATAATCAGCAGTAGTTCAGTCACTGAATCAAGGCAAACCCAGAGGAAATGCTACTTCCTCACAGCTCTCTTCCAGAAACACGAGAAGACTTACAAGAAGACACACTAAACAAACTGAACTTGCATTAAGATAAATAATTGTGAATATACTAAAATGCAATGTGTAAGCTCAATTGCTTCTAGTACTTCATAAAATACAAGAACATTCTGCTATACATTATGATCCAAAGGTATAAGATAGTTTTAAGAAATTATGACTAACTACAACTAATTAGTCATTTTGCAAAACTCCTTTCAAACTCTTCAAAAAGTGAAGAAAAGCTATTTTTCCCCATACTTTATAATATACTAATTGCAGGGAAAAAATACATGAATACAACTAAGTGTAAAAGTAGAGGATTACCTATGTCTATCATATTTATACTACAAAATTATATTAGTTTTCTATTGTTGCATAACTCATTACCACAAACTTAACAGCCTAAAACAACAGTCACTTATTATCTGTTTCCTTGGGTCAAAAGTCTGAGTTTTGCTTAGCTTGATCCACCCCCTCAGGGTTGCACCAACCTGTAGTCAAGGTGTTAGACACACTGAAGTTCTCATTTGGAGCTAGGAGTTCTCTTCCGAGTTTATTCAGCTTGTCGGCAGAATTTAGTTCCTTGTGGTTGTAGGACTGAGGCCCTGGATTTCTTGTTAGTTGTCAGCCAGGGATTGATCTCACCAACTAGAAGCTGCCTGCCTTTCCTTACCACATGTCCCCCATACGCAGCTCACAACAGGGATGTTTGCTTTCTTCCAGGATAGCAAGAAAGCCTCTTTCTGATTCCAGTTCCCTCTCCAGATAGCACAGTAGTGACTATCTCATCACCATTTGTTATATTATAAGGTAACCTAATCAAAGGAGTAACTATCCCATCGTATTCAAAGGCTCTGCCCACACTCAAGGGGAGAGAATCATCCGAGGTACTTACATCCGAAGGCAAGAATCTTGGGAACCATCTTAGAATTCTGCCGACTACAACAATGCTGTCTTATTCGCAATATGATTAGAAATAGAGTAGCCCACATTGATGCCTTTTAGGACTTCTTCCAATGAATGCTTTATACAAATTATTAGTTATCCTAACAACATTATTACTATCATCATCAATAATCACTATTAACCTTAACTATGAGGAGATGACAAAAGCAGAAAGATGTCACACCAGCTTCAGAGAGCTTTTAAGTCACTCAGGGAAGGCACTGGGAACAGAATCTAGTATGCCTGTACTCGGGCTGTTTCCCTAGCTCTGTACTGTGGCAGGATTCCTATATTAAGTAAACGCAGATGGCAACCTGATGCTAGTGTACCAGTTCTGAAGGAAACTGGCAAATACTTTTCTCTTAAAGGGCAATTAATTCATTAAAACCAATTTGACTATAGAGCAGTTTTCATAATTTCTCAAATTAGCAAAATTTCAAAAATAATCTATTTTGAAAGTTAAAGAATTTTTGTTTTTGGTTTTGGTTTTTAACTAAAAGAAAAGGAAAAAAAAATTCTGAAACCTAAATACTTAGACATCTGGCCACACTGCAAAAGTCACAGAAGAAGCCAATATACCTTAAACTGTTGGCCTCTCTCTCTTTCTCCCCTCTTTGCCTCTCTTTCTCTCCCTCCACCCTACCAATTGCTATAATGATTAAGAAAAACACATGGATAAAATTAATGTTCTCCAATTGAACAACTGTATCTCCTGAATAGGTCAGCTCCATTTTCAATTTCTCTAAAAAGAGGAAGAGGAATGATATTATTGCTAAAATATCCTTCAACTTTAAGTTCTAAAATTCTATTGCAGTACAGTAATGTAAATTCTAGACAATCATAGGTAAAACTTAGATTCTGGGAGTCAGATTGGAAGGAAGGAAAAATAACAATTGGGGTGATTCTTACTATGTGCCCAGCCACGTTCCAGGAGCTGTCACAACACTAACTCATTTAGTATCGTCAGCAGCTATAGGAAGTATTAAGAACCCTGTTTAACAAGTGACAAAACCAAGGCAGATTAAGGGTTCAGTGATTTACCCAGCTCACACAGCTAATAAGGCCATTGCTTACACCTGAGAGGCCCTTGATAAAGGTTTGTTGAACAGGTGACTCAATTAACAAATGAATAAACAAATAAATAATTCAGGGCCAAAGGCTAAAAGACTCAAGAGAACATTTATCCTTCAAATACTGTAAGTTTAACTGGACAGTAAAAAGCAGATATTCTCAGCTATTTCAGTGAAGTTATTTTATAAATAACCTTGCAAAATATCAATAAGGGAATGGGTTGACATCTGTTGGTTTGGTATGGTATTCAACAGTCATTGCCACGGTCTTAAAGCAATGATTCAGCAAATATACAATTAAAAAAAAAAAAAAGCTACGTTTCCACATTTTTTGCTATCTTTTTTGTGATTCAATCAGCTAGACAAAATCTGTGAAAAACCTCTATGACAAAGTTAGGTCAATGGCAAATTAAATGTATTTTAATACATACATATTTTTAATAGAGAAATCTGCTGAGTGGTCCAATTTACTTATAGGTTATATCACTCCTATTTAGATTTTGGAAATGCAAAATTAAACCTGAAATAAGTTCTTTAACTAGGCAAAAAAAAGTATGTTAACTTAGTAATGTTTTTTCCTACAAACATAATTATATGAAATAAACTTTTAAAATTTAGATATCTTAATAAGAAATATCCATTAGAACTACAACATTAATCTTACATAAAAATAACAATCTAAAAAATAAGCTTGATTTAAACACATGCAACTCATTGAAATCAGATACTACCTTCATTTTTAACGTCGGACTAAACTATATAGTTAATTTTATTTCAATATTTTAAAATAATCTTAATTCTTCCTTCTAAAACAGTTGTTTAATTTACTCTTCTTTCATGCTGAAGAACAAGTAAAATTGACCAGGGAGTGTTAAATTGAGATTGAAAGTGTTCTTTTTATTTTTTAATCAAATAATTACTTCTTGAAGATGTATTCTGTAATGGACATAGAGCTATAATTTTTGCCCTCAAGATATTTGCAACCTTGTAATGAAGATAATACAAGTATGTAAATTACAGTAATATAAAACAGTGCTATAATGAAGGTTAAAAAATAGTGCAGTGGGCTGTCTAGGGAAGGTGCAGTCTCAACCATTTTAAAATAACATTCCCTCATTCATTCAACAAAAACTCTTTGTTATAGGCGGCATTGTGTTCCCCTCCAAATTCATATGTTGAAGTCCTAACTCCCAGTACCTTTGGGTACAACTGTATTTGGAAATAGGGCCTTTAAAGAGGTAATTAAGCTCAAATGAGTTCGTACGAGTGGAACCTAATCCAATGACTGTAGTCCTTACAAGAGGAAGAGACACTGGTGATGCACACATAGAGAAAAGCTGAAGAGGACACAGTGGGAAGGCAACCACCTGCAGCTGAGGAGAGAGGCCTGAGAAGAAACCAACCCTATTGGACCCTTGATCTTAGACTTCCAGTCTCCAGACGTAAGAAAACAAATTCATGTTGTTTAAGTCACCCAGTCTGTGTTATTTTGTTATGGCAATTCTAGCAGACTAATGGATTCTTCCTCACAGGAAAAACGTAGTGGTAAGTTTAATACCACAAAAGACAATAAATCTTGAACCACAGCTTCCATTTTTCCCTTTAGAATTAATTAATTTACAGTACTGAACCAATCTCTAAGTAAGGTGTCACAAACATAAGCTCTATGGGGCTAGGCAGATGAATGAGTGAAAAGTGTCTGGGATGAATAAAATAGGGAGTGGTGGGGACTGCAGCTAACTGTGGAGTTCATGTCAGGACAAAGATGCTGGTACTGCTCACCTTTAATCTATTATGTAGGTGAGAGCAAAACATATCTCTCTGGATACAGCTTAAGGACTGTCAGTTGCAACTTCAGCCTAGATCTCAGGTTTTTTTCATATAAACCCTTTTATTAAATAATCTCTAAAGTTCTTTCCAGCTTCATCTTTTTAAAGTCTGTCATATCAATCCTTTCTCTATTGGAGACATTACATAGAGGATAAATTAAGCATTCCCAAAATATTTGCCAGGTATTGCAAAACCACTTAGTAATCCACAGTTTAATCAAATTCTTTTCTAGAAATTAATTAGTATGGAACAGCACAAAAAATTAGGAGCTTTTCAATAATAATATTCCACGCTTGGTAGCATACCTCAGTTTCATACTTTCAGATGCTTTTAGCCACTTATTATTACCCACACTACACAAATTAACAAACCCGCATATCCCACAGGTACTTCAAACACAGATAGTTTGAAATGGATTGGATGGAAGCCACATGGAAAGAGAATCTTCATTGGAGCCAGGTTGAGCCTCTACTCTGACATTCATTAATTTCATGACATTCAGCAATGCTTAATTAATAGTTTACTCAGTATAAAGAAAAGATGAACATTTATCTCAGAGGTTTGTTGTGAGGACTTCGAGAAAATATATGCCGAGAGACCTATTTCAGTGCATAGCTGAGAAAAAATATCCAAAAGGAGGAGGACCAGTAGCAATGGTAGTGGTAGCCAACGACAGCAACAACGATAACAGCAGAACCATGCCCTGCACATCTCAGGAAGTTCCCAGGGCCTCTTTCAATCTGTCCCTACACTATTCAAAAAGAAATAAAAACCTGAATTTCTTTCTCTTTCTTTAACCTGCTTCTCAGCGCACACCCTTTACTTCAGTGGACAGCAACGTCAAACACCCAGGTGACTAACTACAAACAGGAGACCTTATTTAACCCTATCCTTTCTCTCACCCACATCTCTTCTCACCCCTACATTTGTCCATCACTAAAACCTAGAGTCTCTCCCTTTCATTGGAAATCCATTCTTTTCCTTTCCCCTTCATTTTCACTGCTATTGCCTTATTACCTTTTGCCAGAGTAAGCAATGTTTTTTTTTTAATTTATTCATTTTTTCATTGAAGTATAGTTGATTTACAGAGAAAGACAAATATCACATGATATCACCTATATGTGGAATCTAAAAACATGATACAAGCGATCTTATTTACAAAACAGAAACAGACTTAAAGACTTAGAAAATAAACTTATGGTTACCAAAGGGGAAAGGTCAGGGTGGGGAGGGATAAATTAGGAATTTGGAAGTAACATATACACACTACTGTATATAAAGTAGATAAACAACAAGGACCTACTGTATAGCACAGGGAACTATACTCAATATTTTGTATAAACTATACAGGAAAAGAATCTGAAAAAGAATATATATGTGTGTGTGTGTGTGTGTGTGTGTATACATACACACACACACATATATATGTATAACTGAATCACTTTGCTGTACCCTTGAAACTAACATAACATTATAAAGCAATGGTTTCTTAATTGGTGTCCTGGTATTCATTCTCTCTCTCTATCCCCTCAAATTCTCTTGTTACTTTAAACAAAGAAATATGCTGAATATATGCCTCCTATATTTAAACTGTGCTAGAACCTTAATGTTGCTGCTGCTGTTTTTAGTGAAGTCCAAACTCCTTTGAAATGGCTGTGGGTTTCACAGACTTTAGTCCTTTGCAGTAAGTTCAAACCCCAGTTCTGCCATTTACTAGTTGCTTGAGCACCTCATATAACTGTTTCTCCAACCAGATTAAGTTCTTTTTTAAAAAAGGATCTTGCCATGTATGACATCCCCAGAGTCATTCTTAGTGCCCAAAACAAAGAAGGCAGTAAAAGTATGCTCAATGAGTGAATGAGATCAGCCACTGCAAGTCCAAATAGCCAATAAAGTTGGAGTCAAACAGTCCCCTGGTCCAGAGATTTTTTTCCCAATTTGGTGAGGTTTCCTCTCCAATAAACAGATTAAAAAAAATAAATCTCCCAATGAAGAAGACTATATTGCTCAACCAAATGGAATAAACTTCTAAGGCCCAATGCAAGACTTTCTTTTGTGCAAAAGGACAATGTGGTCATATTTTAGATTCTAAGATCAAGCAAGTGTTTTTATGATTAACTATCTGAATAAGCACCACAAATACACTGGATCATTCATTTATTCACCAATAAATATTGGGCATCACAATGTACCAGACAATGTGGTAGAATCTGAGGATACACTTATGCTTCCTGCCCTCAATTTGCTTACAACCTAGAGGAAGAAAAAGTAAATAAACAATCACACAATACACACAAATCTTCTGTAAAATTTAAGTGCTATGAGGAAAAATATAAAAGCTGAGATAAGGACCATAAAATGAGGACCCAATTTAAGCAGTGTTTCATGAAAGGCCTCTCTGGAGCTGTCTAAACAAAAATGAGAGATGAAGGACAGAATTCATTCAGACATCTTTTGGATATAAATAAAAGGTTTAAGAACACCATAAAGAGAGAAATTTTTACTCTGGAATTGCTATTATATTTTTAATAATGATATCAATCCAATCCACAATGTCTTCTACACTGTGATCTACTGAATGATGGGATGCCTCGTATTTCTTTTGTATTACACTGATATATCTTATTCCAAATTGCATGAGTGACTACTCCATAAATGCTTGTTGACTGAACATGTGAGAAAGGGTTAAAGGTAATGAGACAAGATAAGTATGTATGATTTAGGCCACAACATAGCAGTCACTTCAATTAAGAGGTTAGTATGCTCATTAACCAATCTGAAGAACCATTAGCAACGGAAAATAAAGAGAGTGGAAATAAGTATTGAAGAACAACATATTACAATTAAATTAATGGGGTTTAGGGAGGATCCATGAAAGTCCCCGCGGCTTCTGCCTCTTCTTTATAATGTCATGGTTCTAATTTACCTCATTTATATTAATGAACAGAGGATTGCACAACTATTAGCATGATTGAAAATTACATTAATGCTCAGTAAATCTACCCCTAATTATTATGATTAATGAGAAGTTGATCATCTTGGACCAGATTAACAACCTAAAGCAACTGAAACAGAGCAAAAAAGCTTTTCCTTGCTAACCTAGGTCTTTAGTCTTTTTTATTTGATGAAACCGTGAGCAATCCACTTAGTAATGTTATACACTAATTTACTATAACTATGCATTTACATAGATTTACATAGATTATATTTTTCACATTTATGTATTTATTTGAAATAATTATTTCTATGTGCATTAAAATGTGGTCTTATGATTGGCTTTATGCAGTGTTAGTGTTCCAGTATGAAACTGAATAAAAAAATCAACCATATTTTTTCTCTACCTGGTTCTAAGTCATCTGTTTGAGGGTTATCTCCTTCAAAAGAGAAATTATTCATCTCTGTAGTCATCAGAATTAATAATTAGGACATTAAGAGGCATAAAGTTCCCCTACTTATTTAAATATTGCTACTTGACAAAAAGAGTTTAAAATGATAAAAAGAAAGGATAGAAGAACTAAGCAGCGAAATATCTGACTTCCTTTTTTGATCCGGAAAGGTGAGCTATTTTTATGTAAATTTTCCGTACTTCTCCCTTTATTAAAACTGCTATATGATATTGCCTAATGTTTTGGTCTAGTTTATTTTCTATCTTCTGCTACGGATAGGTGTCCATGGAAACAAACCTGTAGTCAATGCTAGACTCCTTAGCACAGTGGCCTGAGACGTACACTTTGACAGCACAGCAAGCAAAAATAGCCGTCAAGGCTATTTCTGAGAGCTCCATGACCGGCTTTTAATGAAACAGAAAGAATTTCACATTAATGTGGCCTTTACGTCCTGACAGTGTTGTCCCGTCTCAAAACTGTATTTATTCTGCTCTTATTATCAAGATTTTCTTACTGTACTATGGGATCTTAAGTTATAATCAATTTAAACACACAAATGTCATTTCTCCAGGCCTGCCCATAGTCATAAAAGTTCAAAAATTAATTCACAAAATATTTATTGAAGGACTGCTCTGCACCAGGCTCTGTGCTAGGGCTGGGTTTTTTGTTTTTGTTTTTTAAAAAGCATGTATTTTTTAAATTAATTAATTAATTTATTTATGTTTGGGTGTGTTGGGTCTTCATTTCTGTGCGAGGGCTTCCTCTAGTTGCGGCAAGCGGGGGCCACTCTTCATCGCGGTGCGCGGGCCTCTCACTGTCGCGGCCTCGCTTGTTGCGGAGCACAGGCTCCAGACGTGCAGGCTCAGTAGTTGTGGCTCACGGGCCTAGTTGCTCCGCCACATGTGGGATCCTCCCAAACCAGGGCTCGAACCCGTGTCCCCTGCATTAGCAGGCAGATTTTCAACCACTGCCCCACCAGGGAAGCCCAAGGGCTGGGTTTTAATAGTACCTGAGACAAAATGTCCCCATCTTCAGGGAGATTCTTGTTTAGTGGAAGAGACAGAAATGGAAACAGTTTTAAATATTGGGTCGGCCAAAAAGTTTTTCTGTAAGATGTTCTGGAAAAACCTGAATGAACTTTTTGGCCAACCCAGTATAACAAGTGCTGCATAAAGCATAAAAAAATGGACAGGTGCTTTGGTAGTATGGAACAGGGGAAACTCAGCTAATATGAAAGATCAGGAAAAGGCCTCCCTGAGAAAATGACATTTAGGAGGAGAGCCTAAAGATGCAATAGTTCCTAGCAATTTATCCTGTGATGAAGAACTAGGACTCTGGGAATAAAATGGAGTTTATAACTAGATATAAACTCAAAGAAAAAGGCCAAGTAGCAAAACAGACTTGTGTTAGGGTCTAACCTTACCAGTTCCTAGGCTGTATGACCTTCGGGAAATTATCTGTCTCTCTGTTTTATGTGTAATAAAAGTAGAGATGATATGTACCATGTAGGATGGCTGTGAGGCTTATATGAGATATACATATGAAAGTGTCTGACACAACAGCAAGTCTTCAAAGAATATTAATTTTCTTTTCCTATATAAAAAAACAAGTGGCCCAAATTTCTGTCTTTCTGCAAATTCACAAAAGGAAATTTGGGGAGCATGTCATGAAAGTGCTTTGGCTGTAGAACTAAGTGACTACCACTAGTTAGGAAAATAGGCTGTGCATCAGTCAAAACTGTGTCAAGTCACTTTCCAGCCCTCACTAGTTGTGTGGCCTCAAGGAAGTTACTTTATCCATTCTGAGCCTCAGTTTCATCATATGTAAGACAGGATATAATAGGGCCCAGGTCACAGAATATTAGAATAAAATGAGAGACTGAAGGCCAAGCTCATGGGAGGGCTCCTGACAAATAGTAAAATTTTGATAAAGTTAGTTATTCATATTACCGTAGTGGTCATGGCAATAATAGCAGCAGCAGGAGTAACCATCTCGGGCTACCTTCTTTTATTTACATATACACAGTGAGAGGTGAGAAATAAATTTGGGAGAATAAATCATGAGACAAAATGCATCAAAATGAAAGAATTAAAAGAGTTCTAAACAGTAGTCTAAAAATACTCCAATGTTTCAGATACAATACTGATATAAGGCTTGGGTGTTCAGGGGAGATTTAAAAGTAGGTTGTTCAGGAAACATCAAAAGTATCTATTCATGAAAGGATTTACAACCAACTGGTTGGTCAGTTACATCTAAGGATTAACAATTGTTTCTTATATAGTGTATGCGTTATCTATACTGCATAACAACCACCTCGAAACTTGGTGGCTTGCACAACTATTTTATTCATGATTTTGTGGGTAGGCGATTTGGTCTGTGCTAAGAAGGGAGGTTCCTCTGCTGGTCTTGGTTGCGGTTATTGATGTGCTTGTAGTCATCAGGTAGTTCAGCTGGGGCCAGATTGCCCCAAATGGCTCCAGTCACATGTCTGGAAGATGGTACTGGCTATCAGCAGGGTCTCTCTCTCCACATGGCCTCTCTCCCTTAGGAGAGTAGCCTGGTTTCTTCACAGTGTGGTCTCAGAAAGACAAGAAAATGAGAACCAAAGCTACAAGGTCTCTTGTGGCCTGGGCCCAGAACTTCTAAAATATTACTACCACATTCTATTAGGCAAAGCAAGTAACAAGGTCAGCTCATATTATGGAGGTAGAGAAATAAACTGTACCTCTTGAGAGAAGAGCAGCAAAGACAGATTGCAAAGAAGGGTACATACAGAATTAAAAGAAATTTCTAAAAGGAATTCTTTTTCTTCCCCAATGTACCACATAAAGCTAGCTCAGGGCTTCCCCGGTGGCGCAGTGGTTGAGAATCTGCCTGCTAATGCAGGGGACATGGGTTCGAGCCCTGGTCTGGGAAGATCCCACCTGCCGCAGAGCAGCTGGGCCCGTGAGCCACAATTACTGAGCCTGCGCGTCTGGAGCCTGTGCTCCGCAACAAGAGAGGCCGCGATAGTGAGAGGCCCGCGCACCGCGATGAAGAGTGGCCCCCGCTTGCCACAACTAGAGAAAGCCCTCGCACAGAAACGAAGACCCAACACAGCCATAAATAAATAAATTAATTAATTAATTTAAAAAAAAAAAAAAAAGCTAGCTCATATTCCCTACCCTCTCATAGTAATAGTACTATCTAAGTTTTATTGCCACATGAAACTTAATCTTACTCCACTTATGCTTGTTCTACTGCATATAATGTGTGACACATACAGACAGCCAAATCACTCTGCCTCTGTAGATCTCTTCAGTTGATGTGCATGAGAACTGTCAGGGAGCTTTAAAAAGAAATCTCTACCTCCCACTGCTTAGGTATTCTGATTTAACGGATCAGGCATATGACCTGGATATTGCTTTTTTTTAAAGAAGGTTCCCAGATGATACTAACAAATGGTCATGATTGAGAACCAATGTGTCTAACTTGTTCCAGTTCTTTTTAAATATAAACATGAGTGGAGTTAAAAAGCTCTTTCTCGGGCTTCCCTGGTGGCGCCGTGGTTGAGAATCTGCCTGCCAATGCAGGGGACACGGGTTCGAGCCCTGGTCTGGGAAGATCTCACATGCCGCGGAGCAGCTGGGCCCGTGAGCCACAGTTACTGAGCCTGCGCATCTGGAGCCTGTGCTCCGCAACAAGAGAGGCCACGGTAGTGAGAGGCCCGCGCACCGCAATGAAGAGTGGCCCCCACTTGCCACAACAAGAGAAAGCCCTCACACAGAAATGAAGACCCAACTGAGCCATAAATAAATAAATAAATAGATTAATTAATTTTTTTTTAAAAAAGCTCTTTCTCTTCCCTTTGAAATACTAC
Source organism: Balaenoptera borealis (assembly GCF_965194805.1). NCBI lineage: Eukaryota > Metazoa > Chordata > Mammalia > Artiodactyla > Balaenopteridae > Balaenoptera > Balaenoptera borealis. The sequence goes on from NC_138862.1 coordinate 91,910,188, forward strand.
TAATTATTTTATTTCTCCTCCCCCTATAGCTTTTACTTTTTATTCTTCTTCCTGGAAATCTCTTCCTCTATTTTTAAATCTTCATTGCTAATGATCCCCAAGTTATGATCTCCATTCTTGAACTCACTCTGAAATTTTAGACTCATTTCTCCCTGGTGCCTATAGGACATCTGCATGTACATGTAACTTAAGTATCTCAAATTTTATATGTATTAAACTCAACTAATCTTTCTCTTCATCCTGTTTCTCCCTTTTCTATCCCGTTTCTCACTGAATGTTACCACCATCTATACAATCATGTAAGTAAAAATATCTATTTGTGATTCTAGATACCTCCCTATCACTTTATCCCTTTATCCCAAGTCAAGATATCTTACTTTCTAATACCTCTCATCCTCATTGACTCATCTTTCTTCCCACTGCTAATGCTTTAACTGAGGTCATCATCAGTTACTGTGATGGTCTCACTGCTGGTCTGCTTGAATCTGGTAATGTCCTATTCCAAAAGATGTCCATACAACTGCCAGAATAACCATTCTAAAATACAAAACATATCATTAAAATGCAAAATGGTCGTTGTCTAATGGAAAATAGTTCATGGTTGCTGTGGTTGGAGACACAGTCTTAGGCCGTATTATGACAGACCTAGGGATCAAAATCTAAGCATTTGACCTTCAAGATCAAGAGGAATCAATGACGTTGTTGGCCTAGAGTTTAACTTATGCAGAAAATTATTTTGAGACAACTGATGTGACAGTAGCAGGGGAAAGAAACCTGGGGGAAGGAAGACCATTTTGGTAACTATGATAATTATTCAGGCGTGTGGTAATAATGATCTGGCCTAAGACAGTCATAATCCCACAAATGTGCTGACTGAACTCACTTGTATTTATGATCATGAATCTCAAATGGGCACTCACAGAAGCCAGACAGTCCTACTATACCTTCCATAGTAAATTCATTTTCCTTCTCTCCAAGCTAACTCACATCTCATTCCCTTTCTTAAATCCCCAGTACCCTCCTCTTTACCTTTCATTCTCCACTGCTATACTTACCTACTACTTCCCAGGAAAAATACATTATATCAAAAAGAATTACCCCATCATCCCCCCCTAAAATTTCCCAGTCCACCTGTCTCTGTACCCGCCCTGCTCCGCCTTCCCTCTGATTTCTGTGAAAGCAGCATCCCTGTTCCTTCCTTTTTGTATGGAGCCCTCCCCACACCAAACCTACCCAAGTCCTCCAGGAAGTATCCTCTTTCCAGCCTTTATGTTGATTTCCCACTCCTGTGAACACAAAATATGCCTTAATATTGTCCTTAAAAAGAAAACAAATACTTTTCATTCACCTCTCATTGCAGTTAATATCTCATCTCTCTGCTACCCTTCTCAAAAGAAAATTCTCGAAGTAGTTGCATATGTCTGGGATCCACACTCCTTTACCACTAAAGTAATGGTTTAAAATATGTCCACACATTCCTTGACATTTGCATCAAAAGGTGTAGCAGAAATTTCCTTAGGAACTCCCTTTTTGACACAGAAACAACAGAAGTGATATGATATAACTTCCGATAATAAGTCATGAAAAGTGTCACAGCTTTCTTGTCATTTGATCGCTTGCTCTGTAGGAAAACCTGCTGCCATATTGGGACCTTCCCTGTGGAAAGGCTTGAGTGCAAGGAACTGTGCCTCTGAGAACAGCCTGTGGGGACCTGAGCCCTCCAGCCAACGGCTTTGGGACTGAGTTATCTTACAGCAGGATCCTTCAGGCCACTGCAGCCCCCTGAGTCATCTAACGGCTACTTCATGAGACTCGGAGGCCGACCCAACCAACTAAATTCTTCTGAATTTCTAATCTACAAGAATGATGGGATAGTAAATATTTGCTGTAAGACACTAAGTTTGGGGTATTTTTTTAATGTCACAACAGATAATTAATACAACCGCCTCTCATTTTCGTTTCAGCCGAATCCAATTAGATATCTTCAGTCATCACTCCAATAAGATGGTTCTTATATTAATTTATACATTAAATTGCTTAATACCTATTGAGCACTTAGAACAGTGTCTAGGCCTAAGAACTTTGTGGGGGTTTGTTATTAAGAGTGATATTACTACTATTATCACAAGGAGCAGTCAGAATACATGAGTCACTGAGGACCATCATCCTGTAAAAGCCAACAGTCAATTCTCTGTCCTTGTGCTCTCTACCTCTCACAGCACAAGCTACTCTCTTGTTATTGAAATACTTTTTCCCCCCCCTTTGGTTTTTTGGTATCATCTACTTCATGGTCTTTTTAATGGATTATCCTGTTTTGTCAGACCTCTAAATATTGAAGTATCCATGGTCTATTCTGATTTCTTTCTTTCCTTCCTTCTTTCTTTTCTTCCTTCCTTCCTTCCTTCTTTCCTTCCTTCCTTCCTCCCTCTCTTTCTTTCTTTCTTTTGAATTGACACAGTCTCCCTAGGCGATTTTATCTAATACCAAAGCTTTATATACCATGATTTTTCTATACCAATTCTTTATCTCCAGCCCTGATCCCTCCTCTAGGTCCTAGATATACATATTTCCTTCTCAACATTTCCATGTGAATCTATTAGGCTTCTTATATTTAGCATGTCTAAACAAGGATTTTTGATATCCTGCATAATTTCATTTTATATCTCCCACCACTGAAATGTAAGCTCTATGAATACAGGAAGTTTTTCATACCAGGCACTGGGTTCTGAAGATTCTGTGCTTAGAATAGTGCCAGGCCCATAATAAGCACACTAGAAATTTGTATAAGTGAAGAAAGAATGGGTTGAATCATTTAAAACATCCTGAAAAGTGTAAATAAATATCTATTTTAGATTCTACTTAAATCTAATAAAGGTAGGTCTTTTTAATAACACGCAAAATAGTATGTAGAATCAAATTATCATGGCAAATTCCATTATTAAGTTTCTTATAATAATTTTGACCTTTAAAATTATTGGTATTGTCAGAAAATGCAATACATCTTTATTTTAAAATTTTTAAAAAACTATTATCAAATATTTGCTTCCCTGCCATTGTAGCGTTCTACCAAACTTAGCAGCTTCTAATAGCAGCCATGTATACTTGTAATAAAAATTTATGAGTCACTACCTTTTCTAAATTCTAACTTTTTAATTTTTTTCAATTCTCTATCATTTTGTTATGCTCCTAATACATGCCAAGCAATGCACACATAGTGTGACAATACCATGACAGGTATGGTCAGAGACAGACATTAAACCAAAGATCACAACGCCACAAGAAAGTCTACGGGCAGGTACTTGAGGATAAAGGTAACTGGTCAACTAACTGCCAAGGGAGTCTGGGAAGACTTCCCAGAGGTATAACGCATCACACAAGTTATAATAACTATAAGGTCTGTCCCACCAGAATTAAAAATGCATCCAATCTGTAATAATATTTTAATGTTTTTCTAATTTCTCCCTTTTTTCTATTTAGATACAACATTCAGCCCAGCTATAAAGTTCTCATTTTTTTCATGCCAATATCCTTGATACAAATTCTTAAATATCTTTTTGAAACCATCGTAGGTATAACGTGACTGAAGCATTTATATTAATCTTATAAATGTTTCCCATGAATTGTTTCTCTAAGTCATTCATTCTGAATTTTTTTTTTTATCTAGGTCACGTGAAACACACCACGTTTTCCAATATCTTCAGTTGTTGAGTATCGGTGATTTAAGCCAGAAAATGTGCTAACCTTGACATCACCAGGGTCATAGAGTACGTTAGGCCAAGGAAAGCTGATACTTACTCTTAGCCCACTCAGCTGTGAAACAAACACTCTTGAAATCATTTTACTTTTGACTACTGAGCATCAAGTCCCCTGTAACCAAGGAAACAGCTTTCAGATCCCAGTTTTAACACACAGAAGGCAATTATCAGTCTGAGATAAGGGTCCACCCTCAGCAGCCTTCTTTTCAGTTAATGCATCCCACTCCTTCACCTTTCCTTAACCTGCGTGCATCAGTGACTTATAGCACAACTCTCTTCTGCCTCATATTATCTCTGGTCTACTTGTGAGACTTTCCTATTTTAAAATTACCAGGTAATAGCAAACCTTCTTCCACAGTTGAGGCAAATTCTAAACTGCAGCCTTTAAAAACCATATGTCATAGAAACTAGAAACAATGAATGTCATTAACAACAACACAACAACAATTTGGTGTTAATACAGCTGGGAATAGTAGCCTAAATACAACGCAGGAATCTCTGAGCAGCTTAGCTAGGTGGTTCCGGCTCGTGATATCTCATGAAGTTTCAGTCAAGCTATTGATGGAGGCTGCAGTAACCTGAGAGGTCAACTGGGGCCCTGGTATCTTCTAAGCTCACTAGGGTAGCTGTGGGCAAGAGGCTTCACTTCCTCACCACTTGGCCTTCCCCATAGTGCTGCTCATGACATGGCAGCTGGCTTCCCCCAGGGTGAATGATCCAAGGGAGACAGAGACAGAAAGTGAGAGTATGCACCCAAGACAGAAGCCTCAGTGTCTTCCAAAACCTAATCTCAGAAGTGATATACCATCATATATCACACAGACCAAGACTACGCAGGGATCTGAATTCTGGAAGGAAAGATCTGTGAGTCCTGGGTTGTAAGAATAAGATGAGTTAACATCTGTAAAACATAAAAATTGTATCTGGCTCATTATGAATGTTATGTAAGTTTTACATTTGTATCATCATCATCATGATCAGAGGTAAAGTTAGGGTAGAAATCTCTAACTGTGTGATGGGGGACAAGCCTGCAAGATATCATCTCATCCCCTCAAAATGGTCAACAGTACACAGGACTATAATCCTAGTATTGCCACTAATTATGGGATGTGAGGATGTTATTTAATCTTTACTGCAGTTTCCTCATTTTGAAGATAGAGTACTAGAATTAAAACAAAAACTTCACTATCTCTTCTAGTCCAGGAAACCAATGATTCCACCATTTTTCCTTCCCCTGTTTAATGTTTCAGGAATGAATTAAAATAGGAAAAATACTTTTTCTCCCCATCTCACTCAACATCTTTAATCAAATTGTTATTATTTCCAGGGCATTAGATTTTATTTTCCTAAACGGCAAGTCTATCATCAGGTTAGCTGGAGGTACTTCTAACACCCTGGAGAGTTTTCAGGGAATCTGTTAAATAAAAATAGAATTTGTTTCCTTAATACCATCAAAGATTATGTTTCCCAAACTCCTATCTATTCACTAGCTGTAATGTTTTCCCATAAAGGCTATTAATATCTAGATGGTTTTCTTTATTTCTTTTAGATGTTTTATTGTTATGATTGCATATAGAGATAAAACTATTTTCCGTATGTTGATTCTGTATCCTGCAACTTTATTCAATTCTTCTTATTAGTCCTACTACTTTTTTGGTGAAGTCTTTAGGATTTTCTATATGGATAGGTAAAACAGAGAAGACTCCCAACTGGCACATTTTCTTATAATGAGATACTCCCAAACTATTAGTTAGGGTAATAACATAGAGAAACACTAAAATCTCAGTTGCTTCTTATTCATATTAATTTCAAGATGGGTATTCTTTTTTTTTTTTAACATCTTTATTGAAGTATAATTGCTTTACAATGGTGTGTTAGTTTCTGCTTTATAACAAAGTGAATCAACTATACGTATACACATATCCCCATATCTCCTCCCTCTTGCGTCTCCCTCCCACTCTCCCTATCCCATCCCTCTAGGTGGACACAAAGCACAGAGCTGATCTCCCTGTGCTATGCGGCTGCTTCCCACTAGCTATCTATTTTACACAAAATGGGTATTCTTGGTCAAAGGGTAACTCTTCCCCCAAATGGTGATTAAGAGACCCAAGTTACCTCCATCTTGTGATTTGCCATTTCTTGGTCTTACAGTCACCAGCAGAAGTAGAAAGAGGGGCCAAAAGGTATCCCTGCTTCCTAACCACCCTGGCCTAGAAGTGACACTCAGTCACACAGCCACTTAATATAAGACAAACTGCAAACTATAACCTAGCAGTGTTCCCAGAAAAAAGGAAGTATCAGAGTTGTACGTCAACTATGTAGTATCTATGCTAATTCCTAATCACAGAAGAATAGAGCTGAAAGGAACTTTACCATCTTTCAACCACCTAATTTTATGGGTGAAGACCCTGAGGACTGTAATAATGAAGTAGCTTACCAAAAGTAAACAATAGGGTTAATGTAGAATAGAGACTTTACCACTTATTGCCTGAGAGTGTATCCAGTTCACTCCATCTTAAACAGACCTTGTGGAGGTAGCCCCAGTCACTCCCAATCATCCACTAGAGTTTGCATCACTTGAGCAGCTACCTGCCTTCCCCCAAGATTCCCATCGTCCTATCAGCAGACCTAAAACCCATCATGGACTGGCCAGGCAACTCGGAATAAGCAGGCCATTTGAGGGACAATTAACCCTAAGCATTTGATGCAAAAATGAGGACAAATCCTGTCAAAAGCAATGAATATCAACTCATAAACAAAGTAGCGGGGCTTCCCTGGTGGCGCAGTGGTTGAAAATCTGCCTGCTAATGCAGGGGACACGGGTTCGAGCCCTGGTCTGGGAAGATCCCACATGCCGCAGAGCAACTAGGCCCGTGAGCCACAACTACTGAGCCTGCATGTCTGGAGCCTGTGCTCCGCAACAAGAGAGGCCGCGACAGTGAGAGGCCCACGCACCGCGATGAAGAGTGGCCCCCACTTGCCGCAACTAGAGAAAGCCCGCGCACAGAAACGAAGACTCAACACAGCCAAAAATAAATATAAAAATAAATAAATAAATAAAATATTAAATATCCTGTGTCAGTAAGTTTACCATGTAAAAAAAAAAAAACAAAGTAGCACAAGATACCTCCAACAAATCTAAGTGATTGGTTTGCCTTCTTTAAATGACATAATCAAACTAGAGGATGAATGCTTAAGCCCTATATTCAATTAAGTCATTTGGACTAAAGGCATAACTTTGGACATTTGATCATTGAATTTTAGAACCCTCATTCTCAATGCTTATGCAACTTCACTTTGTCTGGGATAACAAATCACCATTTATCATGCAACAGATATGCTTCCAGAACAAAATGCTACACTTTTTCAATTTATTTGCATTCTCCAGATCATCATTTAATGATCATAGCCACACTGCATACTTTGGTATCTTTGCCAGGGATTACAATGAATCATCCAGCAGAGGGATTCTCCAGTGTATCATGCCCAGCAATCTTGTTAAAGTTTGGGGAATTGCCATACCCATGCCCCTCTGTGATGTTAATTCCTTGGAATAATTGCCAATTGTACATTTCTAGGACCTATGTGTAGCAGGCAGCAAAATGCACAAACAGAATCTGCTTTACGTAAAAAATAATAAGTTCTAAGATTAAGATCTATTTTTATTAGATTTCAAGGCATTTACAATGTCTATTTTCAGGTGGTCTATGTTCCTACATAGCCCAGTGAATAGCTCTCAAACAGTTTACCAGTAACATCATGCCAGCTGAGTCTCTAAGAGTCCTGAACAAACACATATGCTGCTGCAAAAGCAGCTGAAAATTGGCCAGGTTACCACAAACTAAAACTTGCTGTATTCCAATGTCACTAAGTATAATATCATGAAACAATTTTTAAGGAACTGTTGCCACAGTTACACTCAAGGCAGATGTCCACCAAATTCATTTCTCAATTTCCGAGTTAGACTTTTGTTTTCAGCATTAAGACACAAATAGAAGTAGATTATATGTTATATTTCAAGAGAATACACCCATACTTTGAAAATAATTACTTTTTGAAAAATAGTTATTGCATAAACAATTCATTGCACTGCTAAGGGCTTACAAATGTCTCATAACAAACTGAATATAAGCAATCATACCATCTACAAGCAACAGCTGATATAATTAAATTTACTATGACTGTACAAGATAGTCTTTACCAACTTCACACTGATTGAACATAGGTAGTCTAAATATTGAAAGTACTCATCAAGAATTAAAATTTATTCCGGTTTCAACAAAACACATTACCCTATTTTTAATACAAGGAGAAAAAAAGAAAACAGTGAACAAAAGAAATATACAAATGCAGCAGTTTTGTTATTTCAACTACAGAATTCTACTTGCATTAGGATTTTTTTCACATCAAAGATTATCTGAGGAAAAACAAACTAAAGATAAATAGATTTGCATGCACATGCAATTAGTAACTGAATCACTCCATTTAAATTTAAATTTCAATAATCAATGAAGTAATAGAATCTTTAACTCTGGGGGACTAAAGAAGATAATTATGTAACAAATGTTGGCATCTCTGGGCAATAATACCTGAATCTTATCCTTGCTTGGTATTTCTGAAACTTTGGACCACCTACCTGGTCTCCTCTCAGTTTGAAAACAATAACATTCTTTGAATATATTCCTTCATTTATTCAATAAATAGTTGTCGAGCATCTAGTATATCCTAAGCATGATATTAAGTTTTAGGACTACAAATAGAAATATGGCAAGACCCCTGCCCTCAAGGAGCTCACACATTAATTAGACAAAAGCAGAATTCTAAATAAACAGTTGCAATAAAGCAATAAAGGGACTCTGAGAGAAGTCTGAATAATGTTCAATGTTGAAACTAAAAGCAAGCAGCCAGTTCTATCTGGGAGAGATGGCGGCCTGTGATATGGTGAAAGGTTACATAGAAGATGTGAGGCACAAGATGAATAGGTGTTTTTCACAAGTCAGGGAAGTAAAAGGTATCCCAGAGAAAGGAAACTACTTTAGCAAACTATATCAACAATGCGGAAAAAATTAGTTTGCCAAGGTTGATGCAGACTTTACAAGTTGGGGCACGAATTAATTAGACAGAGACAAAATCCTGACCTTCCTACCTTTTTTATTCTCCCTCATTGATCTAATTTAGACACTGATCCTCAAAGCCATCTCTATTCAATGCATTGAACTTTCTTATTCATCTTTCACCTTGAAAACAGCCAGTAGAATGAAACTATTCATCTGTCACCTCTTAAAGTTAATAAGCTATTCATTTAAAGATTCCAAAGCAACCCTAAAAATAAACCAAAGAACAAAATATTACACTGGCCAATGGCATATATCTTGGTATGAACTCAAACAGATACAATCTAGTAATGACTTTATTTTGTTTCACCAGTTTAAAACTTCCTGTAGGGTCTTCCTTGCCCATGTCTAGATGCTATTTTGGGCAAAACTCATAGCTTAGGTTGCTTTAGAATTGTATAAGCATCATACTAAGTGAAGTAAGTCAGACAAAGACAGATATCATATGATATCACTTATATGTGGAATCTAAAAAGATGATACAAATGAACTTATTTACAAAAGAGAAACAGACTCACAGACATAGAAAACAAACTTATGGTTACCAAACGGGGAAGGTGGCAGGAAGGGATAAATTAAGAGTTTGGGATTAACATATACACACTACTATATATAAAATAGATCATCAACAGGACCTACTGTATAGCACAGGGAACTCTACTCAGTATTCTGTAATAACCTATATAGGAAAAGAATCTGAAAAAAATGGATATATGGGTATGTATAACTGAATCACCTTGCTGTATACCTGAAACTAACACAGCATTGTAAATCAACTATACCCTAATATAAAATAAAAGTTAAATTTAAAAAATAATAATAAAAAATAAGTCATTGCCATTACCCATCACCCCCCCAAAAAAAAGAATTGTATAAGCAAATCTTTTTAAGCATTAAAAGGTTCAGTCTAATCAAAACCAAAACATGTATCTCACAAACCATGACAAGCTTCTTGCCTTTCCCTAGCTGAGGCTTGACCTCATCTTTGTTGCCAGCAGGGAGAAAGAGGGGTTGATTTGATTTTTTACTCTCCAGCTCCTCTCTCCTCTTCTCCTTCAGACTCGAGCTGTTTCCTGCTCTCGCAGCACGGAGGTGAGAAAGTAACAATGAGAAAAGGCTGATGTCGTTCTCTCCTGGCTGTCAAGTCTCAGGGCTGCTTAAGCCCTCTCTTCGTAGGCCCAGCTGCTGCGACTAACACCATTCTTTAGAATGAGGAAAGGACACTTGTCACTTCTATTCTGTGGCCTAAGCTGATGCTATCAGAAAAACAACAACAACAACAAAAACCTATTAGACATCCTTTACATGTAAAGTAACAGAGCAGAGAGAGATGCAGCAGAGAGTGAAGCTGCAGAAAGAAGGAAGGAGCAAAACTGGTGAGAACTGATAGAGTTCAAACCTCAAAAAGGAGGAGAAACGGCTTGTGATGAGAAAAGGTGTAATTCCCGTTCAACATTTTCTTTGACTCCAGAGAATTGCTACCAAATATTACCCTGCTTCACCTCGGTAACCCCCATATGAATCCTTATTTCCTTTTTCCGCTGTGAACCTGTGTCCTGAGATGGCTCCTCGCATCCCACACTCTGTCAGAGCCTCCAGTGGAAAAGGACCTCAGTTCAGTGAGGGTCCACACTGAAGATGGAAAAACACTGGACAAAACAAATTGGCTTTATCCTCTCGGGCAACCTGCCTCAGAAGCCCGTTGCCTCAGGCTCTGGTATCTCTATTTTTCTCTATTTGACTTTGCCACTCTTGTCCACATACAACCCTCTCTGGCAAAGGTATGTATGAGTCAACCAGGCAAGCTGTGTTCAGCCAGTGTCTCTGTTTAAGAGCTATCCTCATTTGTTCTCTGCAGGAAATGAAGACAAATAAAGAATCAGACTTGGTGGCTTATCTCTAAGTGAATTCCTTATTAGATCTTCAAACTCTTCACTGTTTTCCAAAATTTAAAGGCAAACTTGAAGAGAATATCCAAACAGGTATCTGTTGTTTTAGAACGATGAGAAACCGTAAGGAACCTCAGGGTCCTCAATGAGAAAATCAGCCTGGAAACCATCTTGGAACTTATTTTATTTGGCACTAAATGTGAAAAGGATTGCTTTTAAAATAACGAAATTGGTAGAATCTCCTAATACTGTACACTTGCCAACTTGTCAAATCTGTAGTGAATTATATTTGTAGTTTTATTTCAAGAAAAGGTTATATATAGATAGAAGACAATGGCATAACTGATGGCCTATGGAGGCCATAATTTTTCACTGTACCATTTTCATTACTTGAATAACCATTTCAATCTTTTCTAAGAGTAAGAAAAAATGTTTCCAATTACATTTAGTAAAGGCAATGAATTTTACTCTTTGAATTACACTTAGATTCATTGAGCATTTTTATAAGGAGCCTTTAAAAAAAGATAAATAGTATGTTATCATTAATGGACGTAGAAATCTCAGAAATCGACACTACCCACAACTCAATCTGCAAATTCAATGAATTATCCAGAAGACATATACCCCAGCTCTTAAGTTAGAGAAACTTCAATTACATATATAAATGTTTTATGAACTGCTCATACAATGTCTTTTAAGTCAGCAGATTCCAGTGACAGAAGAGTGATAACAGACTATTCAGGTCATCGAGTTTTCCCATTCACATTGTACTAGGCAACTCTCCATGTTCATATCATTTTAACTTCTCTATTGTGTTCTTGGATCTTCATTTTCATGGTCCTTAAGTTCCATTCAGATGACTATTTACTGAATATACTAAATTATATCCTATTATAATAAAAGAAAAAAATACACCAAAAAATATGTTTCACTATAGAAACATACAATATAGTATCTTAGCCGAACTTAACCAAAAGGATTATCCAGATGGCATGACCTTCTCCAATTTTTGACTCTTTTAAATAGGGTCTCCTGATATCTATTTATCAGTATTATCTAAGTGTGACTAAGTCTCATCGTTAATTAACAAAATGAAGTTTTAGTCAATCACAATGTAATGCATCCTTAATATAGTAGCTTTCATTTAATGAATTTTTATGCAAATTTAACCTTTAATGGAGCTACTAACAGTTGAATTCAAGTTACATCTGCATAATATTTCCCAAATGGTTTAAAAGTAGTGGGAGTGGAAAACAACTAATTTTTTTGGTAATTAAAATGCCCCAAACATTGCATGTCAGGCTTAGTACAATTCTCCAGGGTCTTATTTATTTGTTTTGCCAGTACACACTCAAACTGCATGAGTATGACAGAGAGTTTGATCCCCTTCAGTGCATGTACTGGAAGGCACATTGCAAATAGGACTGTTGCTAAATGGACCATATCTAATGGGGTCAAAGCCCTTGGTGGGATATGCCAAGGCCATATCTAAATAGACTCCAAGGAATGGTGACATAAATGTCTACCTGAGAGCTTTTCTCTAAACATGATTGTGTAAGGGCGTAAAAGCCTTGTTAATAATTTAGCTTTGAGTTCTTTAATTTCCCTGAAACCTAGCCACTGGGGACAAAGTGTGTGTGTCAGTGCGTGTTTGGTGTTTATCAAGAAAAAAAAGTAATGAGAAAGTGATTAATTCCTCTTACAAGTAATAGGATTAATTCCACTTACAAATAATAGAAATATAGAGATACCCCTCTCTTTTTGCTGTTCTGAGAGTGATGTGGTAACCTGCTCTAGAAGAAAGCTCACCACAGAGCTTGACACATGATGGGTACTCCATAAATGTTTCCTGAATTGAAAGACTGCCCAATGCCAAGGCCCAGGGGAATGGATACTGCTCATCTGCTATGTGTAGTATGCTCATGGCTGCCTCCTCTCATCCTACTCACCAACCAAACTTGTTTCTGTTGTTGTCTCGCATTATACACAGGAAGCAACACTGACTTACATCGAAATATTTTCAAGATGGCACCATGAAAACACAGTATAAACATCCAATTCCTGAAATGCAAACTCCCTAACAGTGGGGATTTTGTTTTGTTTTCTGATGTGTTTTTAGTACCCAGGACAGTGCCTGACACATAACAAATATTCAATAAATATTTATGGGAGGAAGGAAGGAAGGAAGGAAGAGAAAGAGGGAGGGAAGGAGGAGGCTGGGAGAGAGGAAGAATGATCTGAATGATCTGTGTCCTAATGATCTGTTTCTCCATATACCTTTTTTTTTTTTTTTTAACCAGGAGTCAGTGTGGTGTAACAGTTGAGGCTGTAAGTTCTGAAACCAGATCTCATTTGAATCTTACCTCTTCTGCTTATTAGCCATTTGACTTGGGACATATTTCTGAACTTTTTTATGCCTCACTTTCCTCTTCTGTAAAAATATAATCATTATAATAAGAGTAACTCTCCACAGGATTGTTGTAAGGATTAAATGTGAAAATATATTTAGCAGCCCTGAATGAACATCACCTCCTACTATTATGATCTATTATTAATCTCCCTTTAGGAGATGGCTCATCTGTAATGTGATGTATTATTTATCATCCTCACTAAGACACTTTTGAGAGTGAAAGGGGAAGGCACTAAAATGATTAAAAATCATCAGTTGACCTACTTCAAGTGTAAACTTGGACAGTAACAACCAATCAGTGACATATGGTTCTGCTACTTACTGGCTAAACCTGATACTAGGCCTGCTTTCCTATTCCCATACCTAGACAGAAATATTTAGCAGAGACTATATTATTATCACTTTTACCAGCAACACTGCAGGCTCCAATTTAGAAAGTTAAATTCAGTGGGTTACAAATACAACCGCCCCAGCAACCTTCTTAACGTCCCCCCGTTACTGTGTTTCAGTCAAATACTCCTCTCTACTACCCATGTGCACCCACCTTTCCCACTAGATTGAGGGCAGGGCTCAACACTTCTAGAAAGGTGTGGTTCAGCCGCAATAGATGAGCCTATCAAACTCAATATTTAGGTCCAAATAAGCCTGGCTTTATTCTTCATTCAATTATCTCTGAGATGATAGGGAAATTGCTGTCACATGCAATTTCTGTGTAAAATGTGGGGATAAAACAACTGACTTAAACTATAGTCTGAGAACTGTATATCAGGTCTGAATGGTTAATGTAAAAAGAGCTACGAAGGGGAATATTGATTCACTGGTGAGATAAACATTTATTGGGTGCATACTAGGCGCTCAGTGCTGGAGATTCAAATGTAAAGAAGACAAGGAACTTCTTGAGATGTTAAAGAGAAAATGAATGCAATGTAATGTGGTAAGTACCAGGTTCGAGAGGAACAGATTATAATAGTGGTACCACAAAGTAGGATCTGGAGGATCAGTGATACCAAAGAAGTAGTATTTGGAGAATCTAAACAAGAAAATTTCACAAAGAATATGTTTGATTTTTGGCCATGGGGACGACTATGAGTTTGCTAAATGAATTACGTAGGGGAAGGGCATTCCAGATAAGAGAAAAAGCCTGATGAAAGACATAGGATTATGAAAAACGATCTTAAATTCAAAAAACTAAAAATAGTTTTATATGCCTGCAACAAAAAGTTTGAAGCAGAGAATAATGAGATAAGGCTGTGAATCAATCTTGATTGTGACTGGACATCACCAGTAGTTTTAAGGAAGAAGAAACTGAGCAGTAAGAATAAAAATGTGATAATAGAAAGATAACAACTAGCAAACATTATAAAAATATTTGGCAGCATTTTTGCTAGATACTGTGAGGTGAGAATGACGTAACACAAGTTTATTCTGATTACAGCACTTAAAGATATTTTTGTACCAATAAGTAAAAAGAAAAAGAAAAGCTATTTAAGTGCAATTTTGTTTTATTACCTTAACTCTTTGTATTAACTTTATCTAAAGATATGTAGCCTCACATTCTACTACCAATTAAAAAAAAAAAAGGCTTGTAAGAAGAAGGGAAGGAAAACACATACACTTATTAATATCAGCATGAAATATCCTTTCAAGCATAACCTCCTTCCACACCCTTAGAGGCAATGAATCCAATCAGCCTTTTTTTTTTTTTTTCCTTTTCATGGTCATCTCAGTTGGGTCATACCTGTTAGCATATTGATTCATAATTTGAGCTTGGAAGTTGATACTTACCATATCATTTAGAAGGCTGTCCCTAGTTTGCTGTTCTAATTGGAAAAGATAATCATTACTACATTAGTCATTTTAGCCTTACCTCCTGTAAATCACATTCACACCTCAACTGAAAGTGACTCACGAAGATATTTTTTACCCGTTTTGAAGACTTTCTACATAAAGTAGAGGCTTACAGGTCTTCAGTTCAGGAAATTATAAAATTTGGGATTTTAAACATTATTTTCTTTTTTATATAACATTCTTTTTCTTTATTACAGTAGAAAAATGAAAAGTACAAATTGGTAAATTCATTATTTACACTTTGGTATATCTTTCTACTCTTTCTCTTAATATCCTTTTCTCTATCCTTTTAACTTTTATCTAAATAGAGAGGAATGTAGATACATAAGTAGATGGATAGACATTATACATAGAAGGATAAAGAGCTATAGACAAATAAATGAACATAGCTATTTGACACAAATGGAATTATATTATACATTGTTTTATAACCTACTTAAATTTTACTTTCATTGTACCCATCTTTTTTATTAATTATTTTTCTATAATACCACTTAATGACTGCTAAGTATGCCACACTAGGAATATAGTATAGATTACTCCTTTATAGTGGCATAATAAAATTGCTTCAAGTGGTTGACAATAAAAACAAAGTTGTGCACAACCTTGATACTTAGGGAACTACTTTCTAGAATTTATTATTAACTTAAAAAGGGATTTATAGTCTTCAAGAACACTACAGATAACTCTAGAAAAATGTCAAAAATGTCAAAGACCAAATTTTAAAAGGATCTTTGCTCTCAAGAAAAGAATGTTCAATTTTCAACTCAATGTTTCTTGACTATGATGCAATATAGCCATATGATTCTAGTCACTGTGATGAACAGAATCATGTCTATGTTTTACATAGCAATACATAATAACAAAAATCAGTTAACTGGTCAAATTAGCCAAACCAAGCATGTTTCCAAGTATTTGTAGACAACCAAAATTAGTGGTTCTCAAAATTTAGCAGACATAAAAAATCTTTTGGGGAAATTTCCAAAGATACAGTTTCCCAAAATATACTCCTTTCCCCCCAAATTCAGACTCAGTAAGTCTGTGGTGAAACTGAGGAATCTGCATTTTTATCAAGTATGCTAGATCAGAAAGCCAACAAACTCTCTCTTTAAAGGGCCAGATAATAAATAAATATTTTAAGATAATAAAACTTTTAAGCTTTGGTGGTCTCTGTCACATTTGTCTTTGTTTTGTATTGTTTTTGTTATTGTTTGTTTTGTTTTGATTTTTTACAAGTCTTAAAAAAATGTAAAAACCATTCTTAGTAAATTGGGACATACAGACTCTGGGCCAGATTTAGTCTATTGGCTGTTGATTGCTGACCCCTGCCCTCAATGATTTTGAAGTAAGAGGTCAATGGATAATAATTTGGGAATTGCTGCCCAAGATCAGTGTACAAGGAGGATCCCAGGAAAATTGTGAGTGGGGTAGCTATATCAATATGCTATTATTTGGTGCAAATTAGTATTACTGTTGCTCCATATTTCTCCTGGATAGCAATGGAGATATTTTTCTGTTGGATGCTTAGCTACTGTAGCTAAGTGTTGTTTTGTTTGCTTTTTTTGGCCAAGTCCTAAAGGACAGAACAATGATCATTGTCTACAATGAATCGTAAGGTCATCCTAGCATCCACTGTAAAAGGTACAATGCAATGGCACTGTCTGTTGACACCATGGTTCATTTGAGATGTTGGTTCTGGTCCAAATTCCAAGATTATTGATGGAATTAAAGTCAGTGCAGTGTAAAATACATTAAGCAGAGCCAAAATGGCTGATTATGAACTTTGCTTTTTAAATATCAATATAGAAGACTGTATTTTCCAATGATGCCTAAAAATATCTTCCATTACCCATGCTCTTCTTACAATGTGATTTCGACACTCCTTCTATTGACAGGTGGTGTCAATGACAACTCATCCCTCTCCTTGAAACTGGGCAGGACTGTAACAATGGCAGAAGTGACAATATGTGACTTCTGAGACTAGGTCATAAAAGGCAATAAAGCTTCAGCTGGCTTTCTGAGGACATTTGCTTCTGGAATCTTGCTGCCATGCTGTGAGGAAGCCCATAGGAAGAGGCCATGAGTAAATACTCCAACTGACAGCCCAGGTCAGGACTCCCAGCATCAACTGCCAAACATGCCAGTGAAAACACCTCTAGATGATTCCAGCCTCCAGCTGTTGGGTCACCCTAGCCATCAAATTTTCCCAGTTGAAGCCTCTGACATCATGAAGAGAAGAAAAGCCATTTCCACTATACCCTGTGCAAATTGCTGACCCACAGAAACCATGAGAGATAATAAAATTTTTTTGTTGTTTTAAGGCACTCAGTTTGGGGATGATTTGTTATGAAGTAATAATAATTGAAATAGCGAAGGAGACAAATGTTATCCAATGTTATTCCCAGGGACTTTGATTAATTTAAGTCATTAAAAAATTAGAATTCTACATGGGAATCCATGAACATGTAGTGCATGTATACTCCAATGACGTTTTAGGAAATCCCAAAATAATCTCTATATATTTTTAAAGAATTAAAGTTAGTTGAGGGTTTAGTTGGAAAAAACTAATAATATGTAAGGTCCCATATGTCAAAGGTGTCAGATGTCTAATTAAATATAAATATATCAAACGTTAAAAAAAAAGCATTTCATAGCTATATTTACATTTATATAGATATATAAAAATTGATAATAGTCACTAAAATGGCAGTTTACCAAAATAAAATATATTCATTATTAGTAAATAAAGCTCAGCACAAATCTTATAATACAGGCATGCCTCCTTTCATTGTGCTTTGCAGATATTGCATTTTTTACAAACTGAAGGTTTGTGGCAACACTGCAATGAGCAAATCTATTGGTGCCAATTTTCCAACAGTGTTTATTCACTAATATCTTTGTGACACATTTTGGTATTTCTCATAATATTTAAAAATTATTAATTATTATTATATTTGTTATGGAGGTCTGTGATCAGCCATCTTTGACGTTACCACTATAATTGTTTCAAGGTGTCATGAACTGCTCCCATATAAGACACCATCTTAATCTATAAATGTTGTGTGTATTCTGACCTGCCATTTCCTCATCTCCCTTCCTCTCCTCAAGCCTCCCTACTGCTTAAGAGAAAACAATCTTGAAATTAGGCCAATTAATAACCCTACAATGGCCTCTAAGTGTTCAAATGAAAGAAGGAGTCCCATGTCTCTCACTTTAAATCAAAAGCTGGACATGTTTAAGCTTAGTGAGAAAGGAAGCTAGGACTCTTGCACCAAACTAGCAAGTTGTGAATGCAAACGAAATGTTTTTGAAGGAAATTAAAAGTGATACTCCAGTGAACACACAAATGATAGGAGAGCAAAATAATGATATCAGCAATGATATTAGCATTATTGCTGATATGGAGAAAGTTTTAGTGGTCTGGATTAGATCAAACCAGCCCCAACATTCCCTTAAGTCAAAGCCTAATCCAGAGTAAACCCCTAACTCTCTTCAATTCTACAAAGGCTGAGAAAGGTGAGAAACCTGCAGAAGAAAAGTCTGAAGCTAGCAGAGGTTGGTTCATAAGGGTTAAGGAAAAAAAGCCATCTCTATAACATAAAAGTGCAAGGTGAAGCAGCAAGTGCTAATGTAGAAGCTGTAGCAAGGTTTCCAGAAAATCCAGCTAAGATAATTAATGAAGGTGACTCCACTAAACAACAGGTTTTCAAAGTAGATAAAAAAACCTCATAATGGAAAAGGATGCCATCTAGGGTTTTCATAGCTAGAGAGAAGTCAATGCCTGTCTTCAGAGCTCCAAAGGACAGCCTGACTCTCCTGTTAGGGCCTAATGCAGCTAACATGCAGCTAAAGGTGACTTTAAGTTGAAGCCAATGCTCATTTACCATTTCCAAAATCCTAGGGCCCTTGAGAATTATACTAAATCGACTCTGCCTGTGTTCTATAAATGGAGCAACAAAGCCTTGATGACAGTCATGTTTACAACACGGTTTACTGAAAATTTTAAGCCCACTTTTGAAATCTACTACTCAGATAAAAAGATTCCCTTCAAAACATCACTGCTCAATGACAATGCACCTGGTCACCCAAGAGCTCTAATGGAGATGTACAATGAGATTAATGCTGTTTCCATGCCTGCAATATATTCTGCAGCCCATGGATCAAGGAGTAATTTTGACCTTTAAGTCTTATTATTTAAGAAATACATTTTGTAAGGTTATAGCTGCCATAAATTTCTCTGATGGATCTGGGCAAAGAAAATTGAAAACCTTTTGGAAAGCATTCACCATTCTAGACACCATTAAGAACATTCATAATTCTTGGGAAGAGGTCAAAATATCAACATTAACAGGAGTCTGGAAGAAGTTGATTCCAACCCTCATGGATGAGGGTTCAAGACTTCAGTGGAGAAAATAACTGCAGATGTGGTAAAAATAGTAAAAGAAAAAAAAAAAAAAAGCTAGAATTAGAAAAGCAGAGCCTGAAGATGTGACTGAATTGCTGAGATCTCATGAATGATAAAACATTAATAAACGAGGAGTTACTTCTTATGGATGAGCAAAGAAAGTGGTTTCCTGAAATGGAATCTACTCCTGGTAAAGATGCTGTGAAGACTGTTGAAATAAAAACAAAGAATTTAGAATATTACATAAGCTTAGTTGTTTGATAAAGCAGTGGCAGGGTTTGAGAAAATTGATTCCAATTTTGGAAGAAGTTCTACTGAGTGTAAAACACTATCATCACCACTGCATGCTACAGAGAAACTGTGAAAGAAGAGTCAATAGATGCAGCAAACTTCATTGTTGTCTTATTTTAAGGAATTGACACGGCCACCCAGCCTTCAGCAACCACCACCTGATCAGTCAGCAGCCACTAACATCAAGCTAAGACTCTCCACCAGAATAAAAATTACAGCTCGCTGAAGGTTCAGATGATGGTTAGTACTTTTTAATTAAGGCATATACTTTGTTTTTTCAGGCATAATGCTACTGCACAATTAACAGACTACAGCATAGCATAGACTTTTATATGTACTGTGAAACCAAAAATTCATGTGACTTGCTTTATTGAGATATTTGCTTTATTGTGGTGGTCTGGAACTGAACCCATAATATCTCCAAGGTATGCCCATAATGACTTAGAGACAACTGACAGCAGAATATATATACATACATAGTATATATATGTTTATGATATATATCAGATATTACTATTTATCTGCAATGATAATACCAAAAAAAATATGGAAACTAGAAGACCAAAGAAAATATAAGATTTAAAAGTTCTAAGACTTTTTCTAAGAACAGTAAAATTGTAAAGATGAGTCATTAGCATCATTCCTAAATTCCATTTTCATTTCATTCTATTCCACATTCTGCTTATATCTGTTCTTGAGAAGAACAGTATCTCCCAGGGAATTTTTAAAAATTCAAATTACAACACCACCATTCCTTACCATGGTCAGCATTTAAAAAAGGAATTGTTAATCTTAGAAAAAGGTCACATTCAGATTTGCCTATTAATTTGATCAAAGTGAAACCATTAAATAGCAATCTTCAACTCTGCTTTCCTGGGAAGCCTTACAAATTTTCCCTTGCAAGGGTTGGGCTAACTTAACATGCGATCATGTGCAAAGGAAGCATTCATGTTGCATTTGAAAGAAGAAAATGTTCAGATTTGCTTTTAATCTACAACCTGGCCAAAATAAGTATAACACAGAAAAATCAGCATCATGTGGTAGAGAAATTATACATTTGACCCTTCTGGAGATAAATGTACTGCAGATAAGTTAGGATGCTTTATCTGTGCACAAGGCAATTAATTTATTTAAGCACAGTTACATATCAAGGATTTTATTTCGTTGTGAGCTGAGGTGAAGGGTTAGGTAAGTGACAGTTCCACCTTCACAACTTTTGAATGTTTATTTTTATTAAGTCCATATACTTCAGTAGCAAATCAACTTGCTTAAGAAATATCTACATATCCAATATGAATGAATATAAAATTGCAAGAATGTACAGAGTTTTCATTGCATGTCAAAACACGTTAGAACTAGAAGAGACTTAAGCGTTCGCCTAGTTGGCCTTCTTATTTCACATATATCTCCTTTCCATCTTCTTTCTTCCTTCCTCCCTCCCTTGTTTTTTCCCTCCCTCCTTTCCTGATACACTTCCTTCTTCCCTCACTCTTTATACTCTTGTTCAACAAACGTGAAAAAAAAATCAAAATGACGGAAAAGGTTCAAATCCCTACAAATGAAACTGTTTAATAAAAGTAAATACATCCGAAAGTTACTATATACTATATCATGCACTGTCCTCAGTGTTTTTAAAAATATTGCCTCAATTAATACTTAAAACAACCCTATAAGACAGGTACCATTATTATCCCTTTTTAATAGTTTAAAAAACTGAGGCATACAAAAGTTAGTTTTCCCAAATGACACAGCTAGGAATCAGGAAAACAGGATTCAAATCTACCCAGTTGTGCCTCCAAAATCTGCCCTCTTTACCAAAGGTTCTATTAATGAAATTTCTGTCAAAGATTTTTTTTAGGCCAAACACACAGTAATTAACTAATTCTAAAAAAATGGCATTCACTGGATAAACATTAAAGTAAAAAAGGAAGTACCCAAGGCCTCAAATTCTTGTAAGACTTTGGAAACCTGGAAAAGAATCCAAGGAAATGTAGGCAGAACTGCCAGAGAGAGTTTGTGAGATTGCTACTTATGTTTTCTATTTCATCCTGAAGAATATTTAGAGAATAAGGAGGAAGTCCTCAAGAGACCTCCAACTTCATTCCTCTAACTAATAAAAATGAAAATCCTCACTGGCCATAAATTTCAGGAATTTTAAGGCTAGATCTCCCAATCACAGAACCAAGCCATGATCAATACTCATTAGTCAGTCTTGAATGTCTAGGGGCACAAGTGCTCCAAAGGTTTGAGAACTCTATTAAAGAATAAAAACATGAAAGAAAGAGAGAGAAAGAAAGAAAGAAAGAAAGAAAGAAAGAAAGAAAGAAAGAAAGAAAGAAAGAAAGGAAGGAAGGAAGAAGGAAGGAAGGAAGGAAGGAAGGAAGGAAGGAAGGAAGGAAGGAAAGGAAGGAAGGAAAGAACAAAGAAAGAAAGAAAGAAAGAAAGAAAGAAAGAAAGAAAGAAAGAAAAAAAGAAAGAAAGAAAAAAAAAGAAAGAAAGAAAGAAAGAAAGAAAGAAAGAAAGAAAGAAAGAAAGAAAGAAAGAAAGAAGAATATCTTTGGAAAACCTCAGTGAATCCAGGGAATTTAGGCACCTCTGACTTCTGCTTTACAAAAGTGTTGTAACTCAACCTGCTGTCAAATTTCAGAGATTCAGGATTCGAATGTTAAATCTGGAAGAACCTCAGATAATAGGCAGTGCAGTAGACAGAAAATGTGGCATCAAAAAGATCTGAATGAGAATCTCTGCTTCTGCATTCACCATCCTTTGTGGAAGATAGCTTCTATAAGACACTTTTTCTGTAAAGTAGTAATACCTGTACTAACCTTGTAAGTTAGTTATGAAGATTAAATAAAATTATGTTGTAAAATGTGGTTGGCCCAGGGCCTAGTACACGTAGGATTTTCATTAATGCTAGTTTATAAATAAAGAAATGGAGACATCTATACCTAGGGTCAGTAAGTGATGCGTGATCTTTTCAGATCTCTGTTTTATGGAAATACAAAACCCCCCAAAACACAGGATATGTTTTTACTTTAAACAATATATTACCATGAAAATTACATTTAATACATACTCAGTGAACTTAACATAGCAATTAATTGCTAAAGAAATATATATATACTTTTTAGAAATATCTTTCTATTCCACAAAAAGTAGGATATATCTATGGAACAATATTTGTCTGTGGCATACAGATAACCTGAAAATTAAAATACACATATAAAGAGAAATTACCTCTGAATTTTGCAAATATTGGCCTATAATACTACTTCAGCTTTTCTTAATTAAATGGCTCACATATAGGAAAATGTTTTAAAACCAGCCTTCAGACAGAAATCATAAACCAGCAGGAGATCAGCAATAGTTAGTAACTATTATACTCTGGTAAGTTGCTTAGCAACTCTGGAACTGCAATTTTTCAGGCTTATTATTCAGCTAAGAAACATTTATTGAATATCTACTACATGCATGTTGCCAAGGAGAGACACAAACAACGTCATGAAGGGAACATTATTTTTATCATTTCCTCCTATGACAAACTGACTGTAAGCAGTTTCATAACTTGCATATAAGCTAAGAGGAGGAAAATGAAAGAAACTGAGTTTGAATTCCAGCCTGATGGAATTCAAAGACCTTACTCTTTTTCATCCTATTATCTGCTGATAAGCCCTAAATTGCTGCCTTTGGAATCACACCATAGTCTGACCTACAGATATGTAACTGTTTCATTTTTATACAAATTGTAATATCCATGAGAAACAGGGACCCTACTTCAGCTGTCTTTTGAATTTATTTCCTAGAGCAGCAGTACTCAAAGAGAGTTTTCTGGGATGCTAATTGTTGGTAAAAGACTTGTTACTACTCCCTAGTGAAATAGGTACAGACATTGAGTCTGCTAAAATTTTTATGACAATTTGAATACTGTTATGTCTCTTGAACTTAAAGTGTTCAATATATGTTTCACTTTTTAAACCAGATTCCTATCTCTATACCTCTTTTAAAATTTTTTTGGTTTTGTGCAGCTGCATGAGAGCGCTGGGGCAGGTGACTTCCTTTGAGGAGGTGACTTTGAGGAGGCGACTCACGGGGGTGAGGCATTTAGGTTCATGGCCTCCCCACTCTCGTTGAGTGATGAAACACAGACCTTGGAGCCAGATTTGCTGGGTTTCTACCCCAGCCCCAACATTTAAGCACTCTATGGCTTTGGGCAACTCAGGTAGCATGAATCTCATCAGCACAGAGAGAAAGCTTCACTGAAAACTCACTGCAGAGTGGTGGGGGAACCGGGATTCCACGGCGGCAGCATCAGGGTTTGTGGCAAGAATCACAGCTTGCAGGCAACCCCGGGCAGTCTCATCTCCCTGCAGCTTGTAGACCCTCAGGCTTGGGAGCTGTTTCAAGGACAGAACCTTGAGAGAGCAAGGTGTTCTTGAGATCATCTGTACCGAATCCATGACTGAACCCAGTGAAGACCTCTATATAAACGTTTAAGAGTCTGGCAGCACATGCGGAGACCTACTCTTTTAGCCACTGGCTGCTGGAGACAGCCTCATAGACAAAGTGCTCCCAAGTCAGCCTGTTCTAGCTGAAGAGCTATTGTAGACCCTCATAATCTGACTTCATAATGGAGACCGCCACATTCACTGCTATGGGGCAACAGGGCCTTGGTGCTTCGGCCGGGTGTCAGGTCTGATCCTCTGAGGAGGGAGAGCTGAGTTCAGGACATTGGACCACCAGAGACCTCTTGATATCAATCGGTGAGAGCTCTTCCAGAGATGTCCATCACAATGCTAAGGCCCAGGTCCACCAAACGACCAGCAAGCTCCAGTGCTGGACACCCTATGCTAAACAACTAGCAAGACAGGAACACAACCCCACCCATTAGCAGAGAGGCTGCCTAAAATCATACTAAGTTCACAGGTACCCCAAAACACACTACCGGACATGGTCCTGCCCACAAGAAAAACAAGATCCAGCCTCATCCACCAGAAAACAGGCACCAGTCCCCTCCACCAGGAAGCCTACACAACCCATTGAACCAAACTTACCCACTGGGGGCAGACACCAAAAACAACAAGAACTACAAACCTGCAGCCTGCAAAAAGGAAACCCTAAACACAGTAAGTTAAGCAAAATGAGAAGACAGAGAAACACACAGCAGTTGAAAGAGCAAAGTAAAAACCCACCAGACCAAACAAATGAAGAGGAAATAGGCAGTCTACCTGAAAAAGAATTCAGAGTAATGATAGTAAAGATGATCCAAAATCTTGGAAATAGAATGGAGAAAATACAAGAAACATTTAACAAGGAATTAGAAGACCTAAAGAGTAAACAAACAATGATAAACAACACAATAAATGAAATAGAAAATTCTCTAGAAGGATTCAATAGCAGAATAACTGAGGCAGAAGAACAGATAGGTGACCTGGAAGATAAAAGAGTTGCAATAACTACTGCAGAGCAGAATAAAGAAAAAAGAATGAAAAGAATTGAGGACAGTCTCAGAGACCTCTGGGACAACATTAAATGCACCCACATTTGAATTACAGGGGTCCCAGAAGAAGAAGAGAAAAAGAAAGGGACTGAGAAAATATTTGAAGAGATTATAGTTGAAAACTTCCCTAATATGGGAAAGGAAATAGTCAGTCAAGTCCAGGAAGCACAGAGAGTCCCATGCAGGACAAATCCAAGGAGAAACATGCCAAGACATATATTAATCAAACTATCAAAAATTAAATACAAAGAAAATATATTAAAATCAGCAAGGGAAAAGCAACAAATAACATACAAGGGAATCCCCATAAGGCTAACAGCTGATCTTTCAGCAGAAACTCTGCAAGCCAGAAGGGAGTGGCAGGACATATGTAAAGTGATGAAAGGGAAAAACCAACAACCAAGACTACTCTACCCTGCAAGGATCTCCTTCAGATTAGACAGAGAAATTAAAACCTTTACAGACAAGCAAAAGCTGAGAGAGTTCTGCATCACCAAACCAGCTTTACAACAAAAGCTAAAGGAACTTCTCTAAGTGGGAAATGCAAGAGAAGGAAAAGACCTACAATAAGAATCCCAAAACTATTAAGAAAATGTTAAAAGGAACATACATATCGATAATTACCTTAAATGTAAATAGATTAAATGCTCCAACCAAAAGACATAGACTTGCTGAATGTGTACAAAAACAAGACCCATATATATGCTGTCTACAAGAGACCCACTTCAGACCTAGGGACACATACAGACTGAAAGTGAGGGGATGGAAAAAGATATTCCATGCAAATGCAAATCAAAAGAAAGCTGGAGTAGCAATACTCATATAAGACAAAATAGACTTTAAAACAAAGACTATTACAAGAGACAAAGAAAGATACTACATAATGATAAAAGGATCAATCCAAGAAGAAGATATAACAGTTATAAATATTTATGCACTCAACATAGGTGCACCTCAATACATAAGGCAAAGGCGAACAGCCATAAAAGGGGAAATTGACAGTAACACAACAATAGTAGGGGACTTTAACACCCCACTTTCACCAATGGACAGATCAACCAAAATGAAACTAAATAAGGAAACACAGCTTTAAATGATACGTTAAACAAGACGGAGTTAATTGATATTTATAGGACATTCCATCCGAAAACAACAGAATACACTTTCTTATCAAGTGCTCATGGAACATTCTCCAGGATAGATCATATCTTGGGTCACAAATCAAGCCTTGGTAAATATAAGAAAATTGAAATCATATCAAGGATCTTTTCCAACAACAGCTCTATGAGACTACATATCAATTACAGGAAAAAAAACTGTAAAAAATACAAACACATGGATGCTAAACAATATGCTACTAAATAACCAAGAGATCACTGAAGACATTAAAGAGGAAATCAAAAAATACCTAGAAACAAATGACAATGAAAACACAATGGCCCAAAACCTATCGGATGCAGCAAAAGCAGTTCTAAGAGGGAAGTTTATAGCAATACAATCCTAACTCAGGAAATAAGAAACAGCTCAAATAAGGCTTGTTACCTAACCTTACACCTAAAGCAATACGAGAAAGAAGAACAAAAAATTCCCAAAGTTAGCAGAAGGAAAGAAATCATAAAGATCAGATCAGAAATAAAGGAAAAAGAAATGAAGAAAATGATAGCAAAGATCAATAAAACTAAAAGCTGGTTCTTTGAGAAGATAAACAAAATTGATAAACCATTAGCCACACTCACCAAAAAAAAAAAAAAAAAAAGGAAAAAGACTCAAATCGACAGAATTAGAAATGAAAAAGGAGAAGTAACAACTAACACTGTAGAAATACAAAGGATCATGAGAGATTACTATAAGCAAGTATATGCCAATAAAATGGACAGCCTGGAAGAAATGGAAAATTTCTTAGAAAAACACAACCTTCCGAGACTGAAACAGGAAGAAATAAAAAATATAAACAAACCAATCACAAGCACTGAAATTGAAGCTGTGGTTAAAAATCTTCCAGCAAACAAAAGCCCAGGACCAGATGGATACACAGGCGAATTCTAACAAACATTTAAAGGAGAGCTAACACCCATCCTTCTCAAACTCTTCCAAAATATAGCAGAGGGAGGAACACTCCCAAACTCATTCTATGGGGCCACCATCACCCTGATACCAAAACCAGAGAAAGATGTTACTAAAAAAGAAAACTACAGGCCAATATCACTGATGAACATAGATGCAAAAATCCTCAACAAAATACTAGCAAACAGAATACAGCAACACATTAAAAGAATCATACACCATGATAAAGTGGGGTTTATCCCAAGAACACAAGGATTCTTCAATATATGTAAATCAATCAATGTGATATACCATATTAACAAACTGAAGGATAAAAACTGTATGATAATCTCAATAGAAGCATAAAAGCTGTTCAGCGAAATTCAACACCCATTTAGGATAAAAACTCTCCAGAAGTAGGCAGAGAGGGAACTTACCTGAACATAATAAAGGCCATATATGACAAACCCACAGCCAACATCATTCTCAATGGTGAAAAACTGAAACCATTTCCACTAAGATCAGGAACAAGACAAGGTTGCCCACTCTCACCACTATTATTCAACATAGTTTTGGCAATTTTAGCCACAGCAATCAGAGACAAAAAAGAAATAAAAGGAATCCAAATCAGAAAAGAAGATGTAAAACTGTCACTGTTTGAAGATGACATGACACTATACATAGAGAAGCCTAAAGATGCTACCAGAAAACTACTAGAGCTAATCAATGAATTTGGTAAAATAGCAGGATACAAAGTTAATGCACAGAAATCTCTTGCATTCCTATACACTAATGAAGAAAAACCTGAAAGTGAAATTAAGAAAACACTCCCATTTACAACTGCAACAAAAAGAATAAAATACCTAGGAATAAACCTACCTAAGGAGGTAAAAGACCAGTATGCAGAAAACTATAAGACACTGATGAAGGAAATTAAAGATGATACAAACAGATGGAGAGATATACCATGGACTGGAAGAATCAACATTGTGAAAATGACTATACTACCCAAAGCAATCTACAGATTCAATGCAATCCCTATCAAATTACCAATGGCATTTTTCACAGAACTAGAACAAAAAATTTCACAATTTGTATGGAAACACAAAAGACCCTGAATAGCCAAAGCAATCTTGAGAAAGAAAAACGGAGCTGGAGGAATCAGGCTCCCTGACTTCAGACTATACTACAAAGCTACAGTAATCAAGACAGTATTGTACCGGCGCAAAAACAGAAATATAGATCAGTGGAACAGGATAGAAAGCCCAGAGATAAACCCACACACATATGGTCACCTTATCTTTGATAAAGGAGGCAAGAATATACAATGGAAAAAAGACATCCTCTTCAATAAGTGGTGCTGGGAAAACTGGACAGCTACATGTAAAAGAATGAAATTAGAACACTCCCTAACACCATACACAAAAATGAACTCCAAATGGATTAAAGACCTAAATGTAAGGCCAGACACTCTTAAACTCTCAGAGGAAACCATAGGAAGAACACTCTATGACATAAATCACAGAAAGATCCTTTTTGACCCACCTCCTAGAGAAATGGAAATAAAAACAAAAATAAACAAACAGGACCTAATAAAACTTTAAAGCTTTTACACAGCAAAGGAAATCATAAACAAGATTAAAAGACAACCCTCAGAATGGGAGAAAATATTTGCAAACAGAGCAACTAACAAAGGATTAATCTCCAAAATATATAAGCAGCTCATGCAGCTCAATATCAAAAAAACAAACAATCCAATCCAAAAATGAGCAGAAGACCTAAACAGACATTTTCCAAAGAAGATAGATTGCCAACAAACACATGAAAGGATGCTCAATGTTACTGATCATTAGAGAAATGCAAATCAAAACTACAATGAGGTTATCACATAACACAAGTCAGAATGGCCATCATCAAAAAATCTACAAACAATAAATGCTGGAGAGGGTGTGGAGAAAAGGGAACCCTCTTGCACTGTTGGTGGGAATGTAAATTGATACAGCCACTTTGGAGAACAGTATGGAGGTTCCTTTAAAAACTAAAAATAGAACTACCACATGACCCAGCAATCCCACTACTGGGCATATACCCTGAGAAGACCATAATTCAGAAAGAGTCATGTACCACAATGTTCACTGCAGCTCTATTTACAACAGCCAGGACATGGAAGCAACCTAAGTGTCCATCAACATATGAATGGATAAAGATGTGGCACATATAAACAATGGAATAGTACTCAGCCATAAAAAGAAACGAAATTGAGTTATTTGTAGTGAGGTGGATGGACCTAGAGACTGTCATACAGAGTGAAGAAAGTCAGAAAGAGAAAAACAAATACTGTATGCTAACACATATATTTGGAATCTTAAAAAACGAAAGTGGTTTTGAAGAACCTAGGGGTAGGAGAGGAATAAAGATGCAGATGTAGAGAATGGACTTGAGGACACGGGGAGGGGGAAGGGTAAGTTGGGATGAAGTGAGAGAGTGGCACGGACATATATACACTACTAAATGTAAAATAGATAGCTAGTGGGAAGCAGCTACACAGCACAGGGAGATCAGCTCAGTGCTTTGTGTCCACCTAGAGGGGTGGGATAGGGAGTGTGGGAGGGAGGGAGATGCAAGAGGGAAGAGATATGGGGACATATGTATATGTATAGCTGATTCACTTTGTTATAAAGCAGAAGCTAACACACCATTGTAAAGCAGTTATACTGCAGTAAAGTTGTTAAAAAATTTTTTTTAAATTTTTTTAAAAACAAAACACACAAAAAACCCAATATTAATTCTTCCAATCAAAAAAAAAATTTTTTTTAATTAGGAGGATGGGATTAACATATACACAGTCCTGTATATAAAACAGATAACCAAGAAGGATCTAATGCATAGCACAGGGAACTATACTCAATATTTTGTAATAACCTATAAGGGAAAATAATCTGAAAAAGAATATGTATATATACATATACATATATATATCTGAGTCGCTATCCTGTACACCTGAAACAAACACAACACTGTAAATCAACTATTCAATAAATAAACACATAAATGGGGGATTTTATATAGACTAAAAACTAAAAAAAAAATATTTCAACTTTGAGGGGTATAAGTGAAGGACAGTAGACTGTACATGTTTAAAATGAACAACTGGATTAGTTTTGACATATGTATGTACCCATGAAATTGTCTTCACAATCAGGATAAACATTTTTTCACTCTCACAAGTTTTCTTATGCTCCTTTGCAAGCTATTCCTCTCTCCAGCTCCATGGATAGTAAAAAGCAAATGGATGTGACTATGTTTCAATAAGAATAATTTGTAAAAACAGGCATCAGAATGGATTTGGCCTGTGGTCTGTAGTTTGCTCACCTCTGCTTGACAGTCATTTCATTGACTTTGAAAAGCACATATAAGTGATTTTAAAACAAAGAGAGTAACAAACAAAAACTGCTGGATTTTTGGTCCTAAAATTATGTGGAACCTGATTAAAGTATTGCCAAAAGAATCCTAATAATAGCTTATCTTCTCTTTTGAAATGAGCCTTTACATCAGAACTTGTTTGGGTTTAACTTTATCAAGCAATGTTTACTAATCATAGCAGGTAAGTAGATCTTATTACTGTTGCTTGATTCTCAAATTCATTTATTTTTGACTTTTCATTTAAAAATTAGCTATATTAAGCATATGACTCTACAAAGAAACAAGTCATGGGAATTTTATAACAAAATATTCAGTGTCCAGGGGTAGGTATTTTGGACTCTAAACTGATCAAGACCACTACATGAGGAATAATTCTCTGATTTACAGAGTACAAAGTAAACAGTCCCCTTGATTTTACTGGAACGGAGGAATAGTCGGTTCCAAAACACCATCTCTGTGAAATGGGAAACACACATATAAGAATGTTTCTGCCTCTGTGCCCCACAAAATATTCTGAAATTATGAACAGTGAACAATCACCCTTAAGCTTAAAGAAATCTGAGTTACCAAAGTATTAATTAGCTTTTCAACCATCAGAGCACAGTTTCCCCCAGAATACAGTATATTAATCACAACAACATCAGGTTATGCAGCATAGCTTTTCTGTATATCGTTTTGCAAAATAAATACACATTGCCCTACCATAATTATAGGAAAAGAAATGCAGAAAATGAAAAGCAGCAATAACATGGCAATGATCCAAAATATCCTATCTCTATTTTTTAAGTTTGCTAGGCTTATCATACTTTCTAGATCCCTACTAATTGTACACTTTTGCAAAAACTATGTTAGAAGAAGTGATTATAAAACTTGAGATTCAAGTAGAACACCATTCCTTAACTTACACTGCAGTATTATTTCCCATTAGCTAGTTTGTACATCAGAAGACATATATAGGGTACTCACTGGAGAAGAAGGCTTAAAAGAACACAATAACATATCTAGAAGTACACAACTGAAAACCCTATATTTATTGTTACTCAAAAGTTTACAAGTCACAATTATACGTGTGCATGTGTGTGCATGTGTGAGTCTGTGTGTATATATTACAAAAGTTAACATTTCCCCAGGCTATTGCCCCATATTACCTCCACCACTACCAATCAATTGCAAATTTTGAAATAGGGGATCAAACAGGTAAAAGATCAAAGTATTTTATAGAAGGTAATATAAAGTTTTGTTTTATTTTTCTTCTTAACTGGTAACAGTTTATGTCAAACATGCATAAGCCAGAATATTTATTATGAACCATATTTTCATTCTACATGAATGTGAGAAAGCTTGATGCATCTACTATAGGCATCCAACATCCACAAAGCACACCCGGACAACTACAAGATCATCCCTTATTAATATTGTTTTAGAGCCGCTACACTGGACAAACACTTATTCAGTTAGAATATTATACGTGCAAGTGGGTAGGTTTGCAGTTGATATTCCCAACTCTATCTGAACAATCATATCAAATTAACTTTACAGAAAACCCTTCAGTTTTAGAAATGTCTGAAGTTGAATAAGCTAATACCTTAGAAATGGAAAAGCAAGACCTTAATCTTATGCGAGGCAGGGCAGTGCATTTGCAGTACTCATTTAAAAAAATAAATTAGTCTTCTTGCACAGTGCATAGATTACATGACTTTATATGGGCATGCCTTTTTATGAACCTTACCAATGCTCCACCAAAAAGGATGGCAGGTAAAATACTTAAGAGCATAAAACAATATCCTGTACTTTCCTATCATCATATTCTTTAAACTTTATTTTTTATTACTTTTTAGTTATCTTTTCCACCAGACTGTGTGTTCTTTGGAACAAGGATAATGTTTTTTCTTGTCCAGCACTAGTCCTTGTCCTTAGTGCCTAATACAATGTTTGTCACATAGTTAGTATTTAATAAATATTTTGAATGACTAAACATAACACAAAATCAATAGAATAATACCTCAAGCTTTGTTATGTTATTGTTGTTACTAAATAAGAAACTGAAAATATTTCTTAAGTAATCATTTATAACTCTAGATTGAGTTTCCCAAAGCGAGATTTGAGAACTACCAATATAAAGGCACCTGGATTAATTGTTAAAAATGGATACTTTATCCATTTTACACATAATCCATCTGAATTACTTGGTTATGGAATCAAACTCTGTCTCTCCATATATATATATATCATATATATAAAATATATATGTATAATATATATACATATACATATGTATAATATATTTTACATATATATATATATATCTTTCAAAAAGAAAACTCCTAAGAGATTCAATTGCACAGTAAAGGCTGAGAAATCTTACTGTTGGTGCTACAAGTAGATTACAATTGTTGATTTCTATTGTTGTTGTCAGTAGTACGAGTACTAGAAACAGAAGTAGTAGTAGAACTAAATAAATATTTGTTGAATAAATGGAGTGAATGAATCGGTGATTGTTGAAAGCCTATGTGTCAGACAGAATCCTAAGTAGTTTATGATACATTTAGTTAAGATAGTATCTTAATCCTTACTTCACCTGTAACATGTATTTACTACAACTTCAAGGATTGGGAAACAGATTCAGAATGGTTGAGAAACTTGCCTAAGGTCACATATCACAGAAGTGTGAAGAGGTTTAATATATGGCTAAGGCTATAAAACATATTCAGTGCTGGCACCTAGTTCTATTTAATTCCCAAGCCCAAATGCTGTTCACCAAAGTATAGATCAGAATATGGGCAATATGTCAATTCAGTGTATTCAATGCAGCGTTTCAATGCAGTACCACTGAAAAAAAACCTATTCATATAATTTGGGAGTTTGTATCTCTTTAAAAATTAAAGGTACCCTCTTCAATAAGTGGTGCTGGGACAACTGGACAGCTACATGGAAAAGAATGAAATTAGAACACTCCCTAACACCATACACAAAAATAAACTCAAAATGGATTAAAGACCTAAATGTAAGACCAGACACTATAAAACTCTTAGAGGAAAACATAGGAAGAACACTTTGACAAAAATCACAGCAAGATCTTTTTTGATCCACCTCCTAGAGTAATGGAAATAAAAACAAATATAAACAAATGGGACCTAATGAAACTTAAAAGCTTTTGCAAAGCAATGGAAACTACAAACAAGATGAAAAGACAATCCTCAGAATGGGAGAAAATATTTGCAAATGAATCAACGGACAAAGGATTAATCTCCAAAATATATAAACAGCTCATGCAGCTTCATATTAAAAAAACAAACAACCCAGTCCAAAAATGGGCAGAAGACCTAAATAGACATTTCTCCAAAGAAGACATACAGATGGCCAAGAAGCACATGAAAAGCTGCTCAACATCACTAATTATTAGAGAAATGTAAATCAAAACCACAATGAGGTATCACCTCACACCAGTTAGAATGGGCATCATCAGAAAATCTACAAACAACAGATGCTGGAGAGGGTGTGGAGAAAAGGGAACCCTCTTGCACTGTTGGTGGGAATGTAAATTGATGCAGCCACTATGCAGAACAGTATGGAGGTTCCTTAAAAAACTAAAAACAGAATAGCCATATGACCCAGCAATCCCACTACTGGGCATATACCCAGAGAAAACCATAATTCAAAAAGACACATGCATTCCAATGTTCACTGCAGCAATACTTACAATAGCCAGATCATGGAAGCAATGTAAATGCCCATTGACAGACAAATGGATAAAGAAATGTGGTACACATATACAATGGAATATTACTCAGCCATAAAAAGGAATGAAATTGAGTCATTTGTAGACACGTGGATGGATCTTGAGACTGTCATACAGAGTGAAGTAAGTCAGAAAGAGAAAAACAAATATCATATATTAATGCATATATGTGGAACCTAGAAAAATGGTACAGATGAACTGGTTTGCAGGGCAGAAATAGACAACATGTAGAGAACAAACGTATGGACACCAAGGGGGGAAGTGGTGGTGGGATGAATTGGGAGATTGGGATTGACATATATACACTAATATGTATAAAATAGATAACTAATAAGAACCTGCTGTATAAAAAATAAATTAAATTAAAAAAAAAAATTAAAGGTACCCTAGAACAAATATCTTTGAATAACATCAGTTATTCTAACTCATAGTGCCAAATGGTTGTCTATTTAGAGAAGATACATAGCAAACAATCAAACTTTTACTGAACTATTTAAATGGCTTTTTGTGATGTTGTTAAGACTTCATTATATAGATGATTTTATCTGAAGAAAGAAACTTTGTGATGAAGCTTTGAAGAAAAACACCATAGTTGGTCTAAAACCTATAAAAATTAACTAAATGTCAGTATCTACAATGAGAAGACATGATTCATCTTTACAAAAACCTGATATAATTTAATAATTTAACACTCCCTAGATCATAAAGAGATTCCCAGAAGAAACTGGAAGATCTATTTGTAACAGGAGCTCATGAAAGAAAGAGTAGCTCAATGTAGAGAAAAAAGCACTTCAATTATCCAGGATTTGAAAAAAAAAAAGTATGTCCACACCATGCGAGGAAAGGCTGATCGTAGAAAACTAAAGTTCCAAATAATTCCTTCTTCAAAGAGAAGCTACTTTATTATTTAAAAGAAGTACCCTTAATTAGAAGAGCAAAAGGGCACCAAGGTACAGCAGAGTGAACAGGCAGATAATCTCTTCTATTACAAATTTCAAAGTAATGCTTTCAAGATAACATATTACACTAAAGGTGATCTTGAATTTATTATTGTAAGTCGTAGTCACAAAATTAAATGTTGGGAATTTTAAGGAGTACTAAAGTTTATGCAGACTTCAACAAAAATAGAGAACTCTACGGTATTTTGTTGCGTACAAACCATGCCAATGAAGCATCAAAGACACTCCAGTATCCAGTAGGGCTTATTAAGTAAGTGGAAAGCTAAGGAAGTCTAGCAATTCTCCAATCGGTACTGAAGTAATATGCCCAATGACTGTTCATTTTAATACCATTAAATTTCAGTAGACTTAATTTCTATTTCAATCACCTCTGCACATATCTTTCTTAGCCAGTGGTTTCCATACCTGAAAAGATACAGAAAAATTAAACCAGGATGATGAAATAAAGTTAATAATCTAATGTTTGGAAATACAGGAAATTAGCCTGGGCTTTCTATGTAATTGCTACTGTCTTGATTTTATAGAGTGTCACTAGGCTCATTATTAGAGTGAGAACATCTAATTCAGCTTCAGCAGTTTCTTTGTTTTGATGATCTGATGGTGCCTGGTTAATGATATTCTGTTAGATATACGCTAACTGGTAATGCAGCAACTCCTGGGGAGAAAGTAATGAAACGTTATACTCTGCAGCTCTGGTGAAAGAGACACTGTAAGCTGCACTGAATGCCTCCATCAGGGGTCGAAATTACAAAAATAATTTTATGTCTTTAAAGTTTCCAATAAATTGTGAAACTTTGACATTGGTGAACATGTTTAAAATACTACCAGAAGAAAAACTCATCTCAACACAAAACTCTGCCACCACTGGATTGATTTCACCTATTAAAAACACATAAAATTGTTGAAGTTATTTGAGTTTCCTCAATCATCTCTCCCTGCTTAAATAAGTCTAAACTTCCGAATTACATAATGCAAGGTGAAAATAGATAACAAATCATCATGCAGTAGAAGTCACCTTATCTCACAGGCTAGCAATTTACTCACCCTTAATTCCTCACAACATAGAGACAAGTCAACCTGGTTTTCATACCTCTTCCTTCACTACACACTTGTAAGAATCATCCACTCTATTCTAATCAACAAACTCCTTGTGTCCCAAACATTTTCTAAATTTCCAACTCCACATCTTTGTTCTTGTAACTCAGCAAATATAAATCTTATCTAAAGAGGCAGTTAACATTCGAATACTGACACATGGATGTCCCATAGTGATTTGTTTCTTTCCCCTGCTTTCTGATAACAAACCACTCTTCAGATTTTCTACTTGACAGGACCAAATAAGTCTTTAATAATAACGGTAAATGCTACAGGACCTTTACCTTAGTACCAGAAACTAATCTAATTGCTTTACACAGTTCAGCTCTCTTAATCCTTATAATAACATTATGATATATGCACTGAGAGTACCCTTCCCATTTTATGTATGGGAAAATGAGATGTTATGTGACTTCCTCCGGGTCACAAAGCTCCTGAGATGGTAGAAACAGGAATCAAACCCAACTAGTTTGGTACCAGAACCAATGATCTTAACCTTTATTCTATATTGCATTTTATACTATTTTATATGAATTATAATTTTATCAACTAAATACTATTTCCCAAAATATGGATTGGTCACTGATTATTAGCGATCATCACATGGTTTTAGGCAATACACAGGCATAGTGCTATAGTCAACAAATGTATTGTGATTGGCTAAGCCTCCAAAACACCTATTTAACATACTTCATTTGCATAAAACTATGTCCCCTTCAAAGTGTGAGGAAAGAACTATCTTTCATTAAGAACCCAAATTCATGTCAGATATTTTGTTGGATTAAGAGTGATTCTATTTAATCCAATCATAAGTGTAATATATGCAAAGATTATTGAAAATATTAATTTTTCTTAAAGGAGACACCAAATTATTATTGTTTAGTGTATAAGGTACACTATATTATGTACTTTTTTAAAGCTGTTCATACCATATCTCAATTTTTCCACTTTGGTTAAAGGTCTATAGAAAGCTTTGAGTACAGCTATCTCCAAGACACAGGAATGAAATCTGCTGAATAGCCAAGTAATGAAAACAACAGAAATAACAATAATAACCACCCCTACCTTTTCTGGAAAGAATTACTCACAATCACTCTAAGCTAGTTCCAGTTCATGTAAGTAGCATCGATAAAGCTATACGAGGTGTATGTTATACAAACACTTTTTTAAAACTATTATAGGAAGTAGAATCTAAAAAAATAAACCCACCATATCAACTCTTTCCATGGTTTTATAAAATGTTCCAATCGACCTTGCTCTTGAACTTCCACATTCTGTTTATTTTTAAAATTAGGCAATACAGGTAATGTTCTCTAGTCAGTTTCTTTTTACATTCTAAATTGACATGAACCTTCCCTCCTTTGTGTCCTTGCTGGATACCATCTGCAGACTTCTCTCAGTAGGCAAGAAAGATAAGCTTATAAAGGGGATATATGTATATGTATAGCTGATTCACTTTGTTATAAAGCAGAAACTAACACACCATTGTAAAGCAATTATACTCCAATAAAGATGTTAAAATATATATATATATATTTCCAGAGTAACAAGAATCTAATAAAAGTTCCAAAAAACAAAAAACAGCAACAAAAAAAAATCTATGCAAAGTGTACTAAGAGAGAAACAAAGATGGCTTTGCTTACAGCAAAGATCAAAATTAAAAGATTTCATAATATCAATGCACAATAAATTTTAAAATGACATTATGGAGTACACACTATATGCTAGGCATAATATTTATTTACATTTATTATGTCATTTATTCTTTATTGAAGTAGGTACCATTTTAAAGAAAAGGCTAAGAAATTTCAAAAAATGTTAATTAACTTGATCAAAGACAGTAATTCCACATCCATATACAGTCTGATGGTATTAACTGAAGGAATAATTGAAAGGGATGATGGTGTTTTCTCAATCAGATTGTAGCAAAAATATAATTACTTTATTTTCAGAATAATATATATGAGGTATATTACATATTTATGTGATCATAGTATCATATACGTATACATACACAC
Organism: Balaenoptera borealis; assembly: GCF_965194805.1. NCBI lineage: Eukaryota > Metazoa > Chordata > Mammalia > Artiodactyla > Balaenopteridae > Balaenoptera > Balaenoptera borealis. The sequence goes on from NC_138862.1 coordinate 91,948,674, forward strand.
AAACATACTTGCATATATATTAATATATAATACTTAAAAGGATGATTTACAGCCACACAATTCTTTATTCACAATTCTATAAGCATAATTCTACAATTTTTAAAGGAGGAGGATAATAAAGATACACTAAGTATAAAGCTGAAGAACAAATCAGAGCATTATTACTAGCTGTGCCATTCATCATTTCCCCGATATAGAAATGAAAACAATTCTTTAAAAACATAAATAGATTTTTTGATGACGGCCATTCTGACAGGTGTGAGATGATAACCTCAGGAGAGGGTGTGGAGAAAAGGGAACACTCTTGCACTGTTGGTGGGAATGTAAATTGATACAGCCACTATGGAGAACAGTAGGGAGGTTCCTTAAAAAACTAAAAATAGAACTACCATACGACCCAGTAATCCCACTACTGGGCATATACCCTCAGAAAACCATAATTCAAAAAGAGTCATGTACCAAAATGTTCATTGCAGCTCTATTTACAATAGCCAGGACATGGAAGCAACCAAAGTGTCCATCATCGGATGAATGGATAAAGAAGATGTGGCACATATATACAATGGAATATTACTCAGCCATAAAAAGAAATGAAATGGAGGTATTTGTAATGAGGTGGATGGAGTTAGAGTCTGTCATACAGAGTGAAGTAAGTCAGAAAGAGAAAAACAAATATAGTATGCTAACACATATATATGGAATCTAAGGAAAAAAAAAAAAAAGGTCATGAAGAACCTAGTGGCAAGATGGGAATAAAGACACAGACCTACTAAAGAATGGACTTGAGGATATCGGGAGGGGGAGGGGTAAGATGTGACAGGGTGAGAGAGTGTCATGGGCATATATACACTACCAAATGTAAAATAGATAGCTAGTGGGAAGCAGCCGCATAGCACAGGGAGATCAGATTGGTGCTTTGTGACCACCTAGAGGGGTGGGATAGGGAGGGTGGGAGGGAGAGAGACGCAAGAGGGAAGAGATATGGGAACATATGTATATGTATAACTAATTCACTTTGTTTTAAAGCAGAAACTAACACACCATTGTAAAGCAATTATACTTCAATAGAGATGTTTAAAAATAAATAAAATAAAAAAATAAATAAAAACAGTTAACAAAAATAAATAAATAAATAAAAAGTCCCCTCACTAAAATCCTTCAATGATTTCCCATGAAACTTTAAATAAAATCCATACTCTTTAAGTTGGCCTACCACAAGCCATCTCTCCTCTGCCCCCCATGTCCCTACCCACCTCCCTCTTTCCAGCCTTGATGCCTCAGTACATGCTGCTGCCTCCTTGGAGTGTTCTGACTCCAGCTTCCCACGACTCCATTTTTTCAGTCAGTCTCAGCTTAAATGTCATCTCCTAAGAGATGCACATCTCCCATAACAGCTTTTAAAAGTAAAAATTAAATATTTAATTATCTACTTCTTACTACTTTTCCTCCACTTGACTGTAAGTTCTACATGGTCAAGGGACCTTATGAGTTTCATTTCTCATTGTACACGTGAACTAATCATCCACGAATAAAGCAATGTGCAAACACAATGATACTTAGATTTAAGCATTATTATTTCAAACTATTACTCTCACCAATGAAATATATATATATTTTTTGTACAACTACCTATTTCTAACCCTTTTTATTACAATTACAATTTTAGAGTAGGCTATGAGTATTATAATTTAACTATGCTTTATAACTTGATGAGCTAAATACTAAAATTGGCTGTTATAAAATTATCATTAGTAGTTTGCTCTTCAGTTTGTTTGCTAATAACTGATACTGCAAATAAAGTTGTGCCTCACTTCTAAACAAGTCAGACTTCCTTAATCATGATTAGATCGCTATGAACTTCAAAAAAGGATGAGACCATAGTAAATCTTGTAAGTTCCTTAACCTCTGTGCTATAACTTTCACATCTATTAAATGAACACGTTGCACTGAATGACTTCTAGCATCCTTCAAGCTCTTACATTTTGTGATTTAAAGTTATTTAAATAAAGGAGAAAAAATACATGGACAATTACCATGATGACTATGGCCATCTGCTTTTAATTTTTAGGATATTTCTACTTCCTCTAGTCAAAAAATATGTAACAGAGCATAGAATGTTCTAGAACAAGTAAGATATCATTATGTGTTTTTCTCCATTTTACATTGTTTTTACAAATCTAGTCTCAAGCTTCAATGCCATGCACAGGTGGTTAGATTTATGAAAGTCATTACAGCATGTGTTCCTCTAATAATCACTCTGCCAGAGGACAGGGCATGGGCCTTTTTGAACTGGTGAACTTCCAAAAGGTAGCACAAATTGAGGTTTTGTATTTTACACCTGTGCCAAAATAACAAAACTATAGAAGATGATGCTGAAAGCACCAAAGAACCTGATTTTTTTTTTTTTTTTTTTTTGGTTCTATACCTCTGTGCCTAGCCAGAGACTGCAATTAAGCAAAAAGCTTGAAGATTTTCTCTAATTATTTAAAAGGGTATTGAAAATTGATGGCATCTGGCTATGTGGTAAGAGAACTGCATAAAAAGGGAAATACTTTTATGTTTTAGAAGATTATTTTTATTAGGTTTTAAAATCAAAGATACTATGCAAATCCTGTTTCTCCTCAAACTTTTGCTCACTAATTTTAAGATCCATCAATGGACAAAAGTCATTACCATGTTGTTTGCCTAATGGTGATTATTTATTTCCCCCCTTTCTTCTACTTTTATTAATTGAATTCTACTGTAAGGAATACCTGTCCCTTCTCTACTGTTACAGATTGCATATTTGGATGCCCCCCAAATTCCTTTGTTAAAATCCTAAGCCCCAATATGAAGGTATTTGGAGGTGAGGACTTTAGGTTTAGATGAGGTCAGGAGAATGGTGTCCTCATGATAAGATTAGTGCCCTTATTTAGAAGAAGAAGAGACTCGAGAGCTCTCTTTCTGTCCCCCATGTGAGGATATAGCAAGAAGGCAGTGGTCTACAAGCTAAGAACAGGGCCTCCAGAACTCAACCATGCCAGCACCTTGATCTTAGACTTCCCAGTCTCCAGAACTGTGAGAAACAAACATCTGTTATTTAAGCCACCCAATCTATGGTATTTATTTTGTTACAGTAGCCCAAGCTAAGACATCCACCTTGATTAATCTTTATTTATTCAATTACATATTTCTATCAATATGGACTCATAGATGTCTATTTAATCCTATGGATTAATACCCAAAACTATCATTTATTTTGTTTCAACTTCAGCCATCAGGAGCTTCTTCTGTTTGGCTCCCGTGCTTTTCTGACAATCCTCACCTCTTCTGAGCACTTTCTTAAACTCTCTCACCACAAGATGTTTCAGGTTCATCTTGTATTTACCTTGCCCCATCTGGAATCAACTATTTTTCCCAGGAGTCCCTGCTCTTTTAGTGAAGAATGATGTTGAGAAACTAGGACCTGGGGGTTGCATCATCTCAAAGTATGTCCCCAAGACACAGTTGCCCCTTGGTATCTGAGGGGGGTTAGTTCCAGGGGCCACAGAAACCAAAATCCGTAGATGCTCAAGTCCCTTATATAAAATGGCTTAGTATATTTAGTAGGCCCTCCGTATCTGTCTGTTCCTAGGAACTTGCAGATACAGAGGGGCCCACTGTATTTAGTAATTAAAAAGGGAAAGATAATAACTTTATATGAGAATCTTCACAGGCTTACTGTACCAAGTGATCAGGCTATTATCACCAGCAAGAAGACACAGTGACATCATAAACCCTTTGAAATAATGCATGGAGGACACAGCATCATTTCAGTGGTACTACTATGAAAAAATACACCACTTCATTTCAGTCATGAGAACAATCAAACAAATCCAAATTGAGCAACTTTCTACAAAATAACTAATCAGCACTCTTCAGAAGAGTCAAGTTCATGAAGGAAACAGAAAAACTGAGGAACTTACTTACAAACTGGAGAGGTTAAGGAGAAATAATAACTAAATGCAATGTGAGATCATAGATAGGATCCTGGAACAGAAAAAAAGCATTAGGGGAAAAATTGATGAAATTCAAATAAGATCTGCAGTTTATTTAATAGTACTGTTCCAAAGTTAATTTCCAAGTTTTGAAAGTTGCGCAGTGGCTATGTTCACTGCTAATACTAGAGAAAGTAGGGTTGGGAGATACATGGAAATGTGTATTTTTTGCCACTTCTCAGCAAGTCTAAAATTAGTTTAAAATAAAAAGAGTTTTTTTAATTATTAAAGATAATGTAACTTATTCAGATGAAACAATTTATATTTTATTTTATCACAACAAAGGAAAAGATGAAACAGACACTAATAAATGAATGACACAAAAAGTTCCAATCCATGCCGAAGTATTTTGAATGAAAGTATTTTCCCACCAAACCTATGTTTTGATCTTTAAAATTCTAAGAACATAATCTCTAAAAGTAATACTTTCCATGAATTCTTATAATGAAATTTTGCCATATTTGAATTTATCTTACATTTGAGTCAAGTTATTTTAGGCAGTTTTAGAAGGAGAACTTTCAAAAAATTAAATGATTAATCATACACAGGGGACTTCCCTGGTGGCGCAGTGGTTGGGAATCTGCCTGCCAATGCAGGGGACACGGGTTCAAGCCCTGGTCTGGGGGGATCCCACATGCCGTGGAGCGACTAGGCCCGTGTGCCACAACTACTGAGCCTGTGCGCCTAGAGCCCGTGCTCCGCAACAAGAGAGGCCACCACAATGAGAGGCCCGCCACTGCAACAAAGAGTAGCCCCAGCTTGCCGCAACTAGAGAAAGCCCACGCACAGCAGCAAAGACCCAACACAGCCCAAAAAAAAAAATCATACACAGGCCTTGTAAAAGAAAAACAAGTAACAAAAGAACAAAAATACTGTAAGAAGTTAAGTGGCTTATTTCTAAAAAAAACAATTAAATTGATTAACTTTATTGAGCACATATTTCTGCCAAATACTCTTCTAGAGATAATATTAAATTGCTAGATAGGGACTACGGTACACTGCAAAAATGTACACAATTTTTTACTCCTTCCTTGATCCATGTACTTTGCAATGCAACTCTACAGCTACTCCCATCATGAAGCAGAGTCTGTTACACACTCCTTGAAATCTGGCTTGGTTTTGTGACTTGCTTTGACCGAAAGAACACAGCAGAATTGACAGTACAACAGTTTCAAGACACCTTGTGTGCTCCTTCTCTGCCATAAGAAGCCAGGACTGACCTGTTGAAGTGCCATCACATGGAAGAGAGCCCAGTTTTCCCAGCAGAGGCTACCTTAGACCAAACTTCAGCCCGTCAACCACCCTAGATCAGCAGAATTACCTACCTGACCCACACAACTGACTGCAGTTGCACAGGCAAACCTGGCTGAGCTGCGGGGCTAGTGAGCAGTAAGAAGCCTTTCCATTTCAAGTCACTAAGTTTTGGGGTGGTTACTTGTGCAGCAATAGTTAACTGATGGAAGGCTGTTTTCTTTCCACTGTGCACACAAAAAAATGAGGTACAGAAATGTTAAATAAATTGCTCAAGTCTGCACCAGGATGAAGTGCAGAGGTACAATCCCACATCTGTCTGACTCCAGAATGTATGTTTTCCATTATGCACTGCTGTCTCTCACATTCTTGTAAGGGTGTTCTTATTTTCATTATTTCTGTAAGCATACCAAATATCTTTCTTAGGCTCAATTTATACAGTTATTAAATCCAATTACAGGTGAATAATCTATTCTGAATAACCACATACTAAATATTGTTCTGATTAAAGATACATTTATTATACTTGATATGCTTTCATAATCATCCTACATTCTTTTTTTAACATGAAATCAAATATGTTACCTAATAACAATTACTATGTATCACAATGGATGCTTTCAAAATATGCCTCTTTATTTATTTGTTAAGTAATATTTTATTTTCATCATGAGTATTTAATATGGATTTTACAGTATAAATATAATATCATAAACATTCTTGAAGACATTTGACACAGTTTTATTCTCAATTTTAAAACATACATAGTAAATTATCAGCTAAACTTAGAAAATTATGATGAAAATTTTGTAGGATCTTTATTTCATCAGTCTATTAAATACAAATATCTTTGGAGCCAGGTTGCAATTGATGCTTTTCCTTATTTTTAATGCTCTAAAATTGATGGCCCAAAAAAGAGAGTAATAAATAGATCTAAAACAAATTAAAGTGAGACTGAAGTGCAACTTTCTTTTTATTAAACCATAAAGTACAAGCTCCAAATGGCTAATCTTATTTGATTTAGAAAAGACTTTCCAAGTATTTAATAAACAGCTTTCAATGGACAAAATAATTATATATACTGTCTCTAACCAAGGTTCTGTTGTGCTGGAGGTATTCAAGTAAAGTAAATAATAGTATTTTGGAGTGACTGAAATGAAACCCCTGGGATATTTCTGCACCATATGTTACCACAATTAAAGAACATCTTAACCAAAGCTACAGTTACACTACATTTACCTTCAGTTTCAGGTCTTTATTCAATGTCATTGAATTAAAGTTGTGACCAAGCATTTTTAATATATATTTTGCCTTGACATGTATAACGTACTTTAAGACAGTAAGCATAATGCAAATATGCTGCCATTGATATGTTTATTTTGATCAGAAGGTTCTTGGGTTCTTAAATTCATTAAGAATTGGGAGTGAAGAATTATTTGCAGAATACATAAGTAACATTTTTAATAGACCATGTAAAAATTCAATCTTTGGTCCTCTTATGGATTGATATTAATTTACACTAGTAAAATTGGAAGTAATTGCTGGAAACAAAGTCAAATCAAGTTCTTAATTTTAAAAGAGCTTCCAGCATGTAATAAATAAAGTTTCAAATGAGAACTATTGCCTGAAACACTTTGCCACTGCAGGTGTACTAGGGATGGTGAAAAGGCAGAAACAGTGCTAAAAATATCACATATGAAATCTAATGTAGGTAAATACACTAGACACTCTGTATTAGACTCTATAGATATTATTTTGCATTTTCAACCTCTTTGATGTAATGAACTATAATATATAATATATAATATGAACTCTAACCATAAGATCTTGATGTGGATTGGGTGAAAAGTTAGGTCACATTTTTTCCTAAAATTGTTCATTTTATGATACAATTTAATTTTTAATCAATTAAAATAAATATTGACTTATTTTTGTTTTCCTTTCTATTACTCTAATAAAATGATCTGAACACAATCCTTTTAAAAGAAATATACCTTGAACATCTGACATAACAGTCAATAGTGCTGAAACCAGACTGCTTGGGTTCCAAAACAGACTCTACCACTCACAACAGCTCTATAAAGTTGTCTCTACTTTAAAGCTGGGGAAACTAATGTTTAGAAAGTTACCTAACATTCCAATGTCAAACTCCATTACTGACAGAGGTGAGCTAGCAGAGCCTGATTCCAAAATCTGGCTCTTAATCACTAAGCTCTGATGCTTTAATATGAATAATCTCAAAATTACCTGAGTAAGCCTTAACACCAAGACAACACAGAAGACAATATGACACCTCCTCTGCTGCCTTCACTTAGAATGCATCACCCCCCAAACACATACACTATCTCACATGAAATAACCCATCCAACTTACTGCTTTAAAATTTTGTAAGCTTTACAATTAGACCATTTGAGCTTGACAAACATTTCTACTTTAATAAGTAGGCAATAAGACACCATATTTCCAAAATTGCCTTGTTTTCTGGAATACTTAGAACTTGTCCACAACTGATAGAAAGTTTATAGAGTTAAACTATAGCAGAGCTATTTTTATTTCTTATTTGTCTATCAAGTAGCAATTAAGCTTAACTCCCTTTATCTTTTCCCATCTCAAACATTCCAGAAAACTAAAATAAGACTCTGCTAAATCCCAGCATTTTCATCAAAACTCATGCACAAAAATATCCACAAGTGAAGCATTGTAGGGTTGGAGCAGGTGTGTATGATAGTTTACTTTTATTCCCTTATTGAATTCAAAGTCTTTGGCAGTCAGCTACAAAGATTTGGTCATTTGTTTTGTCTCCAAACTCATGCAGACTGGGATACTGATTCTCCAATAAACTCATCTTTAATAAGACTGCATATTTTTTTGAATTTTTGATTTTTAGTTTATTTATTTTTTATAGAGCAGGTTCTTATTAGTTATCTATTTTATACATATTAGTGTATATATGTCAATCCCATCTCCCAATTCAACCCACCACCACCAAGCACCCCGCCACATTCCCCCCTTGGTGTCCATACGTTTGTTCTCTACATCTGTGTCTCTATTTCGGCCCTGCAAACTGGTTCATCTATACCATTTTTCTAGGTTCCACATATATGCGTTAATATACGATATTTGTTTTTCTCTTTCTGACTTATGTGGAAAGAAAGATCCTTCTTATGTCTTCACTCTGTATGACAGTCTTAAGATCCATCCACATGTCTACAAATGACCCAATTTCGTTCCTTTTTATGGCTGAGTAATATTCCATTGTATATATATATATATATATATATCATATCTTCTTCATCCGTTTGTCTGTCGATGGGCATTTAGGATGCTTCCATGACCTGGCTATTGTAAATAGTGCTGCAATGAACACTGGAGTGCATGAGTCTTTTTTAATTATGGTTTTCTCTGGGTATATGCCCAGTAGTAGAATTGCTGGGTCATATGGCGATTCTATTTTTAGTATTTTAAGGAACTTCCATACTGTTCTCCATAGTGGCTGTATCAATTTACATTCCCACCAACAGTGCAAGAGGGTTCCCTTTTCTCCACACCCTCTCCAGCATTTGTTGTTTGTAGATTTTCTGATGATGCCCATTCTAACTGGTGTGAGGTGATACCACATTGTAGTTTTGATTTGCATTTCTCTAATAATTAGTGAGGTTGAGCAGCTTTTCATGTGCTTCTTGGCCATCTGTATGTCTTCTTTGGAGAAATGTCTATTTAGGTCTTCTGCCCATTTTTTATTGGGTTGTTTGTTTTTCTTAATATGGAGCTGCATGAGCTGTTTATATACTTTGTAGATTAATCCTTTGCCTGTTGATTCGTTTGCAAATATTTCCTCCCATTCTTAGGGATGTCTTTTCATCTTGTTTGTAGTTTCCATTGCTTTGCAAAAGCTTTTAAGTTTCATTAGGTCCCATTTGTTCACCTTTGTTTTTATTTCCATTACTCTAGGGGGTGAATCAAAAAAGATTTTGCTGTGATTTATGTCAAAGATTGTTCTTCCTATGTTTTCCTCTAAGAATTTTATAGTGTCCGGTCTTACATTTAGGTCTCTAACCCATTTTGAGTTTATTTTTGTGTATGGTGTTAGGGAGTGTTCTAATTTCATTCTTTTCCATGTAGCTGTCCAGTTTTCCCAGAACCACTTATTGAAGAGACTGTCTTTTCTCTATTGCATATCCTTGCCTCCTTTCTCATAGATTAGTTGACCATAGGTGCGTGGGTTTATCTCTGGGCTTTCTATCCTGTTCCATTGATCAATATTTCTGATTTTGTGCCAGTACCATATTGTCTTGATTACTGTAGCTTTGTAGTATAGTCTGAAGTCAGGGAGTCTGATTCCTCCAGCTCCATTTTTGTCCCTCAAGACTGCTTTGGCTATTCGGGGTCTTTTGTGTCTCCATACAAATTTTAAGATTTTTTGTTCTAGTTCTGTAAAAAATGCCACTGGTAACTTCATAGGGATTGCATTGAATCTGTAGATTGCTTTGGGTAGTATAGTCAATTTCACAATATTGATTCTTCCAATCCAAGAACATGGTATATCTCTCCATCTGTTTGTGTCATCTTTGATTTCTTTCATCAGTGTCTTATAGTATTCTGAGTAGAGTTCTCTTACCTCCTTAGGTAGGTTTATTCCTAGGTATTTTATTCTTTTTGCTGCAGTGGTGAATGGGAGTGTTTCCTTAATTTCTCCTTCTGATCTTTCGGTGTTAATGTACAGGAAAGCAAGAGATTTCTGTGTGTTAATTTTGTATCCTGCAACTTTAGCAAATTCATTGATTAGCTCTAGTAGTTTTCTGGTGTCATTTTTAGGATTCTCTATGTATAGTATCATGTCATCTGCAAACAGTGACAGCTTTACTTCTTCTTTTCCAATTTGTATTCCTTTTATTTCTTTTTCTTCTCTGATTGCCATGGCTAGGACTTCCAAAACTATGTTGAATAATAGTGGTGAGAGTGGACATCCTTGTCTTGTTCCTGATCTTAGAGGAAATGCTTTCAGTTTTTCACCATTGAGAATGATGTTTGCTGTGGGTTTGTCGTATATGGCCTTTATTATATTGAGGTAGGTTCCCTCTATGCCCACTTTCTGGAGAGTTTTTATCATAAATGGGTGTTGAATTTTTTCAAAAGCTTTTTCTGCATCTATTGACATGATCATATGGTTTTTACTCTTCAATTTGTTCATATGGTGTATCACATTGATTGATTTGCATATATTGAAGAATCCTTGCATCCCTGGGATAAATCCCACTTGATCATGGTGTATGATCCTTTTTTTTTTTTTTTTGTATGATCCTTTTAATGTGTTGTTGGATTCTGTTTGCTAGTATTTTGTTGAGGATTTTTGTAACTATATTCATCAGTGATATTGGTCTGTAATTTTCTTTTTTTGTATTATCCTTGTCTGGTTTTGGTGTCAGGGTGATGGTGGCCTCTTAGAATGTGTTTGGGAGTGTTCCTTCCTCTGCAATTTTTTGGAAGAGTTTATGAAGGATGGCTGTTAGCTCTTCTCTAAATGTTTGATAGAATTCACCTGTGAAGCCATTTGGTCCTGGACTTTCATTTGTTGGAAGATTTTTAATCACAGTTTCAATTTCATTACTTGTGATTGGTCTGTATATATTTTCTATTTCTTCCTGGTTCAGTCTTGGAAGGTTATATCTTTCCAAGAATTTGTCCATTTCTTCCAGGTTGTCCATTTTATTGGCATAGAGTTGCTTGTAGTAGTCTCCTAGGATACTTTGTATTTCTGCTGTGTCCATTGTAACTTCTCCTTTTTCATTTCTAATTTTATTGATTTGAGTCCTCTCCCTCTTTCTTTTGATTAGTTTGGCTAAAGTTTTATCAATTTTGTTTATCTTCTCAAAGAACCAGCTTTTAGTTTTATTGAACTTTGCTACTGTTTTCTTTGTTTCTATTTCATTTATTTCTGCTCTGATCTTTATGATTTCTTTCCTTCTACTAACTTTGGGTTTTCTTTGTTCTTCTTTCTCTAGTTCCTTTAGGTTTAAGGTTAGATTTTTTATTTGAGATTTTTCTTGTTTCTTGAGGTAGGCTGATATTGCTATAAACTTCCCTCTTAGAACTGCTTTTGCTATATCCCATAGGTTTTGGATCATCGTGTTTTTGTTGTGATTTGTCTCTAGGTATTTTTTGATTTCCTCTTTGATTTCTTCAGTGATCTCTTGGTTATTTAGTAACGTATTGTTTAGCCTCCAGGTGTCTGTGCTTTTTATGGTTTTTTCCCTGTAATTGATTTCTAATCTCATAGCGTTGTGGTTGGAAAAGATGCTTGATATGATTTCAATTTTCTTAAATTTACTGAGGCTTGATTTGTGACCCAAGATGTGATCTATCCTGGAGAATGTTCCATGTGCACTTGAGAAGAAAGTGTAATCTGCTGTTGTTGGATGGAATGTCCTATAAATATCAATTAAATCTATCTGGTCTATTGTGTCATTTCCAGCTTGTGTTTCCTTATTCAATTTCTGTCTGGATGATCAGTCCATTTGGTGTAAGTGAGGTGTTAAAGTCCCCCACTATTATTGTGTTACTGTTGATTTCTTCTTTTATAGCTGTTAGCAGTTGCCTTTTATATTGAGGTGCTTATATATATAGATATAGATATATATGTTATATCTTCTTCTTGGATTGATCCCTTGATCATTATGTAGTGTCCTTCGTTGTCTCTTGTAACATTCTTTATTGTAAAGTCTGTTTTATCTGATATGCGTATTGCTACTCCAGCTTTCTTTTGATTTCCATTTGCATGGAATATCTTTTTCCATCCCCTCACTTTCAGTCTGTATGTGTCCTTAGGTCTGAAGTGGGTCTCTTGTAGACAGCATATATATGGGTCTTCTTTCTGTATCCATTCAGTGAGCCTGTGCTTTTGGTTGGAGCATTTAATCCATTCACGTTTAAGGTAATTATCGATATGTATGTTCCTATGACCATTTTCTTAATTGTTTTGGGTTTGTTTTTGTAGTTCCTTTTCTTCTCTTGTGTTTCCCGCTTAGAGAAGTTCCTTTAGCATTTGTTGTAGAGCTGGTTTGGTGGTGCTGAATTCCCTTAGATTTTGCTTGTCTGTAAAGCTTTTGATTTCTCCATCGAATCTGAATGAGATCCTTGTCAGGTAGAGTAATCTTGGTTGTAGTTTCTTCCCTTTCATCACTTTAAGTATATCATGCCACTCCCTTCTGGCTTGTAGAGTTTCTGCTGAGAAATCAGCTGTTAACCTTCTGGGAGTTCCCTTGTATGCTATTTGTCACTTCTCCCTTGTTGCTTTCAATAATTTCTCTTTGTCTTTAATTTTTGTCAATTTGATTACTATGTGTCTTGGCGTGTTTCCCCTTGGGTTTATCCTGCCTGGGACTCTCTCCACTTCCTGGACTTGGGTGTCTATTTCTTTTCCCATATTAGGGAAGTTTTCAACTATAATTTCTTCAAATATTTTCTTGGGTCCTTTCTCTCTCTCTTCTCCTTCTCGGACCCCTATAATGTGAATGTTGGTGCATTTTATCTTGTCCCGGAAGTCTCTTAGGGTTTTTCATTTTTTTTTTTTCCTTTATTCTGTTCCATGGCAGTGAAGTCCACCATTCTGTCTTCCAGGTCACTTATCCGTTCTTCTGCCTCAGTTATTCTGCTATTGACTCCTTCTAGTGTATTTTTCATTTCAGTTATTGTATTGTTCATCTCTGTTTGTTTGTTCTTTAATTCTTGTAGGTGTTTGTTCTTTAATTCTTCTAGGTCTTTGTTAAACATTTCTTGCATCTTCTCGATCTTTGCCTCCATTCTTTTCCTGAGGTCCTGGATCATCTTCACTAGCATTATTCTGAATTCTTTTTCTGGAACGTTGCTTATCTCCACTTCATTTAGTTGTTTTTCTGGGGTTTTATCTTGTTCCTTCATCTGGTACAAAGTCCTCTGACTTTTCATTTTGTCTATGTTTCTGTGAATGTGGTTTTCCTTCCACAGGCTGCAGGATTGTAGTTCTTCTTGATTCTGCTGTCTGCCCTCTGGTGGATGAGGCTATCTAAGAAGCTTGTAAATAAGACTGCATTTAAAAAATGTCCTTTGACGTTTGTTATAACTAAATGTTACATATAGGAGAAAATTTTCCTTTCTAAAGAAATTTCTGTGATATTGGAGGAACTTACACTTATTTACTACCTATTCTAATTCATGGTTTATGTTTGACACTTTACATACATTATTATCTTTTATTCTCTCAACAACAATATTATTACTTTAACTTTACGTATAGGAAACTGGGGCTCAAGATAGTTATGTAACTTATTGAAAGTCTCACCCCTAGAGAGATCAAACTGTTATTACAGATTCAGATCTATCTACTAACCAAGTCCACGCCCATTGCACTCTATATGGCACCAAATATTCATTCTCTAATGTGATTTTTAATCAATCAAATGTAAAACCAGAAAAAGTGGACCCTGCATATGAAATATGTAATCTTTTGCTTAGAGAAATTATAGAATTTTTTGAAGACTATTTCTAGAATTTTACTTTCCTCCGTTTGGGCTCCATGAGTCAACTGCTTTAGTCTTCCAAACCTCTCAGCTTAGACAAGACTAATATTTCCTCTTTACAACATTTTATCATATTAGAAAATATTAGAATACATTAAGAATAGTAGTAATAATTTCAAAATTGTAACACATAAAACTTTGTATTCTTCATTAATTTTTTACAAAAGAAAAATTAACCCAATTGGCAGGTATAGAGAAAAGAAAGATTAAAAAACAAAAAGACCATTTACTGAGCACCAGTTATGGTGCAATATATTGTTTTACTTGGTTTAATCTTTGAACATTAGCCCTTTTTCCTGATGGGAATCCAAGTTTGAGAGAGATTGACTGACTTGGCAGGTGACACAGCTAGTGACCTGATTTGGAGGCAACTCCCTCCAAAGCCCACCACAACCCAGAGCTCCTATCCCAGGGCAGGTATTCTATGAATATGTATTATTCATTAATCAGATGCCCTGCCACAGGACTGAGGCAAAGTCAATGAAACACAAGTTACTAGCAAACATAGCTTTCCTCATTCATATATTCAGAGTGAACCCCTTTTGTTAAGTGGTTTCATTTGAAGCAATGTTTTCATAGGAAGGTAGTAAGAGATGATTCTATGATACCTCAAGAAACCTCTGGAACACTTACAGATGAAAACATGTATATCAGCAACACTGCTGTGATAGCTGGTTTTATTAAAGATGAGTCTTGAAAATCATAATGTTTTGTTGGTAACAGACTGGTTGGCAAGTCAAGTGAAAATAGTTTGTGGAGAAAGTTTTACCAAAACTCTTTCAAATCAAAGTCATAATACTATATTTCATCCAGTCTATGACATCATTGATTCTCATATGCATTACAAGATACTTAAATAGTGAAGGGGCCAATGGCAGTTATAAGGTACTGTCAAGTGGAAGATGCATCCAAATTTCAGGGATATTAAAATATAGAAAAAAATGCATCTTAGACACATGAAGTATCATAGATATTATCAATGCATTTTAATGTCAAAATACACTGGGATATTTTGAAAGCAAACACAATGACTGGATTATCATGTACAAGCCACTAGTCTCTAATTCCAAATATTTTTATAAATAATCCTGCCAGCAGAGTTATGAGAGATAAATGATACCATACTACAAGGAAGCCCCCAGGAACAGCAGCAACAGGGAAATATCAATACCTAATTCTAAACATGTTCTGATTATGAAGCAGACCATTGCCAACAATTAACCTTGTCATATTTTATTGTATCTAAATATTTTCTATCCTGGGCCTCATACTTAGGAACACTGATAGCCATTAAGTTACAAAAAATTAACAAGGGGAAGAAAGGCTGTAAAACTAGAAAAGGAGGGGTGACTATGATTTTATCCATTTGCATTAAATTGCTCAAGAAGCAAATCATATCAACAGCAAAAATATCTTTTAGATGACTTGCCCCGCATATTGGTTACCTAGGATTCCAATGAACCATTTAGCTATCGCAGCCTTAGGGCATCCATGTATTGGCAATTTACAGAAGTTTTCTTCACCTAATTTGTTCTGCTATTCCTAAGAAGGAAAAAAAAAAAAAAAAAAACTCAGTTACCTTAGCAACTGCAAGGTTACATTTTATCTCGAAGCTGCAGAGCTTTTTGGGGGGGGGGGGGGAAAGAGTGCATCAGTGCTAACATTCCATCCTCACTGGGTGATGGCTTTAGTAGTCAGGGTGAGAATAACATGCAAATACCTTTATCTTCCTTCTGCCCCACCCTCAATGACAGTACTTTGCATGGATTGTCTTCAGTTTTTTTTTTCTTTTATGAGAAATGAGGGAATCACTGATATCAAATATGGATAAAAAGAAACTCTCAGAGATAGGCTACAGAGGGGGTAGTTCATCACAGCTGACCTTTGTTATTTCTGTGAGAAGAGAAATTGGTGGACAATTGGCAATTGTTATAATGGGAAAATAAACATCCTGTCAAGTGTCAGTGGCTGGAAAGTCAATTTCTAGCCCTAATAGAAGATAGCTGTAAGCCTGTCTGAAGAAGAATAGATTTTTCAGAAAGTACTAACTTAAAAACACATTTTAACAATTTAATTCAAAAATCACTCTAAGGGCTGTGGTTCTTACAGCTTACATACTTGAGGCTACATAGTAAAGGGCACTTGTCAGATCCTAGCATGTGACTTCAGCAATGCCTGAGGTATGATTGACTTTAAAAATCAACTCAGGAATAAGGGAAATGGGCGAGAAAATGAAATATGAGAAAGCATATTAGGTCTCTTTTCCTTAAAATGACTGAAACCCAAATTGAAGCAGCTTGACAATAAAAAGGAATATAAACCCTCATGACCTTGGCTTCCCCAAACTCCCAGCTTCATCTCCTCCAGGCTGGGAGCCAGCCTTGCTCTGCCTGGGTTCCCTCTCCTGGCACAGTGGCCTGGAAGCTTTCTGTAGGTGGTGAGCTGAGCAATCTGACCAGTCACCTCTTTTGTTTGCTGTCTCTCGGGACTCACTTCTTTTCATTGCCTAATGCCCACGTCTTGAGTGCTGTTGCTTCAAAAGCTGTGTACAATATGTATTTATTTCAAGCAGGAGGGTGTTTCTAGTCTCTGCTATTCTAGCTTAACCAGAAGGGCAAGTCCTTTCTCTCCTCCAGCATTTAATAACACAAGGATCACTGATTGATTGCCCCTGCTTGTGCTCTATTCTCCTAAACGGACAGTCACTACATCCAAGCCAAGGGGACAACATGATTAGCAAGAGCTGAGTCATGTATCCAAATGGTGGATCTATTTGTTCTCTTCCTAGTTTCAGGGAAAAAGTAAAACAATTTGCCAGATGACCAAAACTAATAGCTATTAGACTCCACTTCAGAAAACATGTTTTTATCTAAAAAAATGACTTTGGGGGGGATGTCAATTCCATTCTAAACTTATTCATGGTTCATGGTCTCAAGCATTCCTGGAACATATGCTCTGTGCCTGGTGATGGCAAGGGGAACACTGAGGTGAACAAGATGCAAGTGTGGCCCTGACGGCTTACATTCCGGAGTTTTTCCTTTGCAAGGCTTTCCAGTTCTGCAGAAACCTTCACAGACTCTACCTTCTCTGCTCTGCACAATGGTTCTGGGATCTATTTGGCTTAGAAGGGTACATTATTGATTTTGGACCCATCATTCAGAAGTCTCATTTTAAACATGAAGAAACAAGGAAAGCGGAGGGTCAGGCCCCATGTCAAAGGTGAAGTGACTGTTAAGTAGCAAACTTGATGTTGTTGAAGTGTTGAATGTGGTGTGAACGGAGGCCTCTCATACACTCCCCACTGCTCTCTTCACTGTATCAAAGAGTGTCATCCTGCCTGGACTGCGGGGCTGGATATTAACCCTCTCCCTCAAATGTGCAATTTTATCTCCTGCTGTTTTTAAACCAAAAAAATTACCCCATCCTTCAATGAATAAAACTCATTCACTATTTTCTTATCTTCACTGCCTATCCTTCAGTCCCCACCCCACAGCCAAGGAATGCCTCTTTCTTTTCTTTAGTTCACTCATAAGACCCACATTTAATAAACTGGCAACATTCTTATAACATAATGTTGAGTGGGGAAAATTTTAATAAATCTCTATATAAGAAATGATCAAATATTATTTTAAAATATGTTATACACACATGCAAAGACTATAAGATAATATGCCAAAATATTAATAGATTTTTTTAAAATTTGAGTTGCCATCTTACAGGTGATTTTTACTTTTCATTCTTTTTTGTATTTTCTAAATTTTTGACAATTAGCATGGTTTATATATAAAGTTAGTCTTAAAACTAACCTCTAAAAAAATCTACCTCTTGATGAAAATCTTCCTTGATTAGCCCAATTTAATAAAAGGTATTACTTTATTTGCAATATTACATAATGCATTGCACACATTATGATATATTCTATGTGTGATTATTTATTATTTCTAACTAAATTATATATTTGAAGGCAGAAAACATGTTTTTATCTTTTTAAATCTTCTAATAATTAACTTGTTCAAAGTAATTAATCAAATGACTTCTAAAATTGTACACTTCTTGCTTGTGAATCTTGAAGGAGATTCAAGTAATAAAAACAGCTGACATTTTTTGAGTTCATACAATATACTAGGTTCTGTTCTAGGCAGTTTTATATGTTCTATCCCATTTAGTCCTCAGAATTATCCTTTAACAATTTTCATTTTATACATGAGGAAACTCAAATGTAGAGACAGATCAATTATTTAATGTTTCACAGCTAGGAAGTAACAGAAACAGTATTTGAAACCAACTAGGTGACCCCATAGTCTGTGATCTGAGCCACCACACAATAGTTTTCATTCTTCAACAACAGTAAAATCTCCATGCAACAGGGATGAAGTGTTGAAGAGGGATTTATACAGGTTGTTTACCACCCATTTCCTCATAGGAATAATATGAGTACTTGCCTCAAAGCACTGTTTTAATAATTAAATAAATATGTGATCATGACTTAGCACAAGTGCCTGGTACACACAGTGTGTTCTATAAATGCTAATATTAATATTAGTCCATTTATGTAATAGCTAGTGTGAACTCAGTTAGCTTGGAATAGCTTCAAGATTATGCAGATTTTTTTTAGGAGTAAGTGTAAACTAAAAACATGCCTCCACCCTACGAAAATCTGTTTACTATAGGCTTTTTTGGAAGAGCTTTCGTATATAATTAAGGTTGCTGTAGACATTTCTCTTTGAGACGCCCCTTTTCTTGAAAAACCAGAGGCTTTGGTTTACACTTTTATTTTGAAATGAATGGATACTGCCATAGGATTATGGATTGGTTATCATAATTAAACCAGAAACATATCTATCTTTAGTCTCGTTTCAAACAAATAAATAAAAACATAAGAAAGCCAGGTTCAAATCTTGCCTGTTTTAGCAAACAGGTCAAATTTCAACATGATAATAAAATAAATACAGGGAATTTTGTTTAACTCCAGACCCTAATATTTATGAAAACAAGGAGTTACTTTTCTCTAAGGTCTTACTAGAAATTCCTCCTCCATCTCTCTTTTCTTCAGTTCCTTAGCTATACCTGCATAAGTATCCTCAAATTCAGCCTACTCTGAAAATAATTTTCTAAGGCTTAGTGAAAAAAAGACTAATTTCTATAGCCACCAGCCTGTTTCTAGAGCCACAGTTGATTGATGGCTTACAAAGCCTTTTTGTACCGCACTGACATTTTAAAGATACTGGCCAGTCTGAACTTTCCATCTGGTGTGTCTGACTTCCTTTGTCCCACTTTCCCGCAGTAACTTATTTTGTCCTTGAACTCTAAAACTACTTTGATTTAATTTATGCCTGGGGGTTTGGGGGAAGTTTATTTAAACAAGAAATGAATGTAATGCCTCCAATGGTGCATGGTGATGGGGAAGCAAATCCCTGACTCCCTGGCATTTATATGTGTAATAACTCCACCATCAAGTACAATCAGAGAGATGTTCCAGAAACTTCCATGCACTTACATAAAACTAACAAGAGAAGTGGGCAATGCTTGCAAAATGAACAGGAAGAGGGAGGAAATTAATTTATTTCAGACCAAAACAAATCCACATTCTGTGTTTTGAAAAGAGATCGCTGATATAAATATGACATCTATTACTTAGTGCTGAGGAAGCAGTTAATACTTTTTAAAACACACTTTTACACATTATATCATTAAAATTTCATTCATAGCAACACAAAATAGTTTTCTCAGAGTCATGCAGGAGGTCAACTACTGCAGATCTGGCTCTTTACTCAGGGAGTTTCTACTAGAATAATGACTCTGTCTCAATCTTCCTTCTGTTTTGTTTACACAAAAATAAATCTAAAGCATCTTCTATACAATAGATCCATGAGCAATCATATTTATGTTATTAATTAACACAAGTAATGTTTTACTTGGAAGACCAGTAGCATAACACCTTTATAGATGCCATCATAGAAAAGGCAGACACTGGAGACTTGGTTAAAAGTTGTTTAGCAGTGACAAGTAGGTAATATTATATAAGAATCATGGGAAATTTGAGAACAGTTTTGAAATATTAATACAAATGGGCTATCCATTTTGGAAGCTATACACGACAAGGTTCAAGTCTCAGGAAGGCTGTCACTCATCTCCCAAAAGGCTTCTGAGTGTCTCCTTCTACCATTCAGTATTATGGTCAAATAATTAAAGAAGCACTAGAAAAGAGTCATCAGATCTCAGTTCAAGCAATAGTTTCATCCTGGGTAAGTCACTTCATCTTTTTTTTTTTAGACCTAAGATTACTCATCCATAAAACAAAAACTCTAACTTCCAGAATATTTAAAAATCTATTCTGGAGCTGGTACTATTCTTTTGGTCTAAGAACTAGGAAGGTAATTCTGCTGAAAAAAATATGATGGATTCTCCAATAAAAAATAAATGAGGGGCTTCCCTGGTGGCGCAGTGGTTGAGAATTTGCCTGCCAATGCAGGGGACACGGGTTCGAGCCCTGGTCTGGGAAGATCCCACATGCCGCGGAGCAACTAGGCCCATGAGCCACAATTACTGAGCCTGCGCATCTGGAGCCTGTGCTCCGCAACAAGAGAGGCCGCGATAGTGAGAGGCCTGCGCACCGCGATGAAGAGTGGCCCCCACTTGCCGCCGCAACTAGAGAAAGCCCTCTCACAGAAACAAAGACCCAACACAGCCATAAATTTAAAAATAAATAAATAAATAAATGAGTTTGCAATTATGATTCAGATTGAGTGACAGAAATTATGTAGATGAAAGTGGTACTTGCTAGGCACAAATTATGAGTTATTTGTGCAAAAGTTTCTACTCTTCTCCAAAAATATTAATTTAAAAAAAAGTTTTTTTTCTCAATACCACTCTCATTTTTAGAAAAGAACTCAGTGGTTTAAAATAAAAATTCACCTATAATAACTCAAATATTTAGAGAAAAAAAAGTCAGAAGTCACATTGAAAGCAAAGAAATGATACTAGAATCTGGGATGAGGTGATTAATGAAGCTCTTAGCTTCTACATTGTCTTCTATTATTGCAAAACAAATTACTCAAAAACTCAGCAATTTGAAACATCAAACAAATATTATCTCATACTTTCTGTGGGTCAAGAATCAGAGCACGGCTTAGCTGGGGGCTTCAGGTTCTAAGTCCCTTATGAGGTTGCAGTCACTGTATTGTTCAAGGGCTTTGATCTTATCTGAAGCACTACTGTGGTTAGTTCTATTTCCAAGTCCACTCACATACTGTTGGCAAGATTCAGTACTTTTCAGGCTGTTGAACTGAGGACTTCAGTTCCCCACTAAGCTGCTGGCTAGGGGTCTCCCTCAATTCCTTGCCATGTGGGCTTCTCAACAGTCTGTTGACTTTCCTCAGAACAATTGAGAGAGAACACCCAAGATGAAAGCCACTGTTTTTTATAACCTAATATCAGAAATGACATTCCATTACTCAAGCCAGAGGTAAGTCATTAGTTAGAGGCAAGTCAGTAAATCCAGCCACACTGAAGGGAAGACTATGACAAAAGGGCATGAATATTGAGAGGCAGGGATCATGGGAGACCATCTTAGAAGCTGCCTAACACAGCTCTGTACATTCGAAGCAAAAAGATGTAAACACACTGATTGTATAGTTCTTATTAGATGATAAAATGATAGTTATTCATGTTTTATGGAAATTTATTCATGTCAATAGTTCTAAAAGAATTTTTGTACGCATTTGTCTGCAAAGACCATTGACCAATGTAATACATAAAGTCCTCAATAGTTGCTTTGTACAATATTCAGAAATGTCTTTCATAGTCATATCAAAGTAGTAAACTATGAATGAGGGTATTTAAATGGGAACAAATCTAATGTTACTTTCTAGGAATTTAATATGATAAAGAATCCAGAAAAAGTAGAGAATTAATATGTCCACAGTTTTCAAACCTTTAGTGTGCTTAAGATTAAATTATTCACGTACAAAAGTAAATGTCCAGGTACACATTAGTTGTACTAAATGAAATCTCTGGGAGATGGGCATCGTCTTTTTTTCTTTTTTTTACTTTTTATAAGTAGTCCAGATAATTCTGATGTATCAGATCTGGAAACCACAGAAACACTTCTTTATACCATCCCTTTCAACTGTCAATTGTCTCTTCTACATTCTTGGCAGATAATACAATAAAGACCCTTCTGGCTCTGTAGCAGGCATTTCAGCATGCAGTTCTCTGGTCAAGTTGGTGAAAATTTCCAAACCAGTTATCAGGCAAAACAAAAAATCAGAATGTGAAAAGAAAAACTGAGATAAAATTCTTTGATTCTTTAATTGATAGAATTCAAAGAATTAAGAGGTATTACAGAATTCCACATTTGAGTTTCATGTTTTTATTTTAAAAGTTTTACTTGTCATTATGCTTACGGTGTTTGTATGTTATGCAAGTTTTATCCACGAATACAATCTTTCTTTCATACCTGCTACAGTTTCACTATATTGCTACCAATTAACCTCAAGAATATGCAGTAGAAAATACAGGAATTCTAAAACTTATTCTCAAGTTTGCCAAAATTCTTATTTAAAAATAACTTTTTTAGGTATGAAGATGTCTAGAAAAGTGATGATCTTATGCAAAATTATATTCCAAGGTAAGTGATATACAATTGATTGGTTGTGCTGTTGGCCAGAGCAATTAGCATTTAAGTACTAAGTTAAATGATATAGCATATGGATAACCATTGAATAGTTTTGGTGTTGTCAGCTATACAAAGCTTTATGGTTTGAAAAACTTAACATAGTTTTCTGGAAGAACTAGAATTAAAGACATTATAGTACATTTAGAACATTGATAATTATTATTGATATTTATTAGATATATAAATTTTTACCATTAGACTAATTATAAATTGTTATTACAAAGTAAGAAAAACACTACGGAATGACTAATTTTGACAGCCTTAAAAATATCCATACAGCAATCCCATAAGGAACAGGGACAAAAGTTTTAATGTTATGTATATGACCTACCCTGAATTTAGACTATTTAAAACTAAAACTCCCCTCATCCTACATAATACAAAAAAAAATGCTTAATAATTAAAACAAGTTCATCAAACCCCATGAATATATACAAAGCAGCAGAAATGGTGATGCTACTATTTCACATAAATTGAGAGAATTATTGCCTCAAGCTATAAAGATTATGGGAACAACAAAATAAAAGTAACAGCAGCTCCAGCTGTTAATATAAACAGAAATAGGAAGCCCTTTCATTTATAAAGGAAATGACACATGTTTTCTAGTCTCTATCAGAAAACCATGCAACATTTCTCCCAATTACAGTTATTCACTATTATGTATTAGATTATTAGAATGTTCTTGCTTTCTTTGACAATAATAGGCCTTCTTGCAATTAGCTAAACAATCTAGGATTTTAGTAATGTGTAAGAAATTTTGATTATCCAGGCAGTGGGTGGCTTTCGTCATTTACTTTAACCTAGTAAGCAATACCAAATCCTAGAATGCTAAACCACCAAGGTAGACTTTCCATCTGACAAATGAGAGTGATAACTGCTTTACACAAATGTACAGAGAACTTATAAACATGAAGTTGATATGAATAAACTCTATTAAATTCTTACATGGAATCTAAAAAAAAAAAAAGGTACTGATGAACCTAGTTGCAGGGCAGGAATAAAGAGGTAGACTGAGAAAATGGACTTGAGGAAATGGGGTGGGAGGGCAAACCTGGGGAGAAGTGAGAGTAGCATCAACATATATACACTACTGAATGTAAAATAGTTGGCTGGTGGGAAGCAGCAGCATAGCACAGGGAGATCGGCTCGGTGCTTTGTGATGACCTACGGGGGTGGGATAGGGAGGATGCGAGGGAGGCTCAAGAGGGAGGGGACATGTGTATGCATATGGCTGATTCGTTTTGTTGTGCAACAGAAACTAAAACAGTATTGTGAAGCAATTATACTCCAATAAAGATCTATTACAAAAAAAAAATTCTTAATAAGTTGATGCCATATCAACCAATATAGTTTTCTAACATCTTCATCATCATCATTATTGAATGCAAATTTTAGGGAGACCTTTTCATGTGTTAGATATAGGTTGGCTATTGGAGACACAAGTTGAATAAGACATAGACTATCCCCTTGAAAACTCATGGCTAAACGAGTTTGCAATACTAAGTATTTTGCATTACTCTAGAAGATTGGATTTAAATTAGGGATTTTTAAATATACATTTTTAAAATTTTTATACATTATATTCCCTATAGACCCAGAAAGGATATCAAGACAGTTACAAAAAAGTTTCTACATTGGAGGAGGAGCTTCAAGATGGTGGAAGAGTAAGACGCAGAGATCACCTTCCTCCCCACAAATACATCAGAAATACATCTACATGTGGAACTGCTCCTACAGAACACCCACTGAACGCAGGCAGAAGATCTCAGACCTCCCAAAAGGCAAGAAACTCCCCACGTACCTGGGTAGGACAAAAGAAACAAGAAAAAACAGAGACAAAAGAATAGGGACAGGACCCACACCAGTGGGAAGGAGCTGTGAAGGAGGAAAGATTTCCACACACTAGGAAGCCCCTTCGCGGGTGGAGACTGTGGGTGGCGGAGGGGGGAAGCTTCGGAGCCACGGAGGAGAGCGCAGCCAAAGGGGAGCGGAGGGCAAAGCGGAGAGATTCCCGCACAGAGGATCGGTGCCGAGTAGCACTCACCAGCCCGAGAGGCTTGTCTGCTCACCCGCCGGGGCGGGCGGGGGCTGGGAGCTGAGGCTCGGGCTTCGGTCGGATCACAGGGAGAGGACTGGGGTTGGCGGCATGAACACACCCTGAAGGGGTTAGTGCGCCACAGCTAGCCGGGAGGGAGTCCGGGAAAAAGTCTGCAGCTGCCAAAGAGGCAAGAGACTTTTTCTTCCCTCTTTGTCTCTTGGTACGCGAGGAGAGGGGATTCAGAGCACCGCCTAAACGAGCTCCAGAGACGGGCGTGAGCCGCGGCTATCAGCGCAGACCCCAGAGACGGGCATGAGACGCTAAGGCTGCTGCTGCCGCCACCAAGAAGCCTGTGTGCAAGCACAGGTCACTATCCACACTGCCCCTCCCTGGAGCCTGTGCAGCCCGCCACTGCCAGGGTCCCGTGATCCAGAGACAACTTCCCCGGGAGAACACACAGCACCTCAGGCTGGTGCAATGTCACGCCAGCCTCTGCCGCTGCAGGCTCGCCCCACATCTGTACCCCTCCTGCCTGAGGGAAGCCAGAGCCCCCGAATCAGCTTCTCCTTTAACCCCATCCTGTCTGAGGGAAGAACAGATGCCCTCAGGCAACCTACATGCAGAGGCGGGTCCAAATCCAAAGCTGAACCCCAGCAGCTGTGCAAACAAAGAAGAGAAAGAGAAATTTCTCCCAGAAGCCTCAGGAGCAGCAGATTAAATCTCCACAATCAACTTGATGTACCCTGCATCTGTGGAATACTTGAATAGACAACGCATCATTCCAAATTGAGGAGATGGACTTTGGGAGCAACAATATATATATATTTTTTCCCTTTTTCTTTTTGTGAGTGTGTATGTGTATGCTTCTCTGTGTGATTTGGTCTGTATAGCTTTGCTTTTACCATTTGTCCTAGGGTTCTGTCTGTCTGTCTTTGTTTTTTTTTTTACTAAAAATTTTTTTTTCTTCATAATTATTTTTTATTTTTAATTTTAATACCTTTATTTTATTTTATTTTATCTTCTCCTTTCTTCCTTTCTTTTTTTTTCTCCCTTTTATTCTGAGCCGTGTGGAGAACAGGCTCTTGGTGCTCCAGGCAGGCATCAGGGCTGTGCCTCTGAGGTGGGAGAGCCAAGTTCAGGACACTGAGCCACAAGAGACCTCCCAACTCCGTGTAATATCAAATAGCGAAAATCTCCCAGAGATCTCCATCTCAATGCCAAAATGCAGCTCCACTCAACGACAAACAAGCTACAGTGCTGGACACCCTATGCCAAACAACTAGCAAGACAGGAACACAACCCCATCCATTAGCACAGAGGATGCCGAAAATCATAATAAGGCCACAGACACCCCAAAACACACCACCAGACGTAGGCCTGCCCACTAGAAAGACAAGAAACAGCCTCATCCACCAAAACAAAGGCACTAGTCCCCTCCACCAGGAAGCCTACACTACCCACTGAACCAACCTTAGCCACTAGGGACAGACACCAACAACAACGGAAACTACGAACCTGCAGCCTGCAAAAAGGAGACACCAAACACAGTAAGCTAATCAAAATGAGAAGACAGAGAAACATACAACAGATGAAGGAGAAAGGCAAAAACCCACCAGACCTAACAAATGAAGAGGAAATAGTCAGTCTACCTGAAAAAGAATTCAGAATAATGATAGTAAAGATGATCCAAAATCTTGGAAATAGAATGGAGAAAATACAAGAAACGTTTAACAAGGACTTAGAAGAACTAAAGAGCAAACAAACAGTGATGAACAACACAATAAATGAAATTAAAATTCTGTAGAATGGATCAATAGCAGAATAACTGAGGCAGAAGAACGGATAAGTGACCTGGAAGATAAAAGAGTGGAAATAACTACTGCAGAGCAAAATAAAGAAAAAAGAATGAAAACAATAGAGGACAGTCTCAGAGACCTCTGGGACAACATTAAACACACCAACATTCGAATTATAGGGGTCCCAGAAGAAGAAGAGAAAAAGAAAGGAACTGAGAAAATATTTGAAGAGATTATAGTTGAAAATTTCCCTAATATGGGAAAGGAAATAGTTAATCAAGTCCAGGAAGCACAGAGGGTCCCATACAGGATAAATCCAAGGAGAAACACGCCAAGACACATATTAATCAAACTATCAAAAATTAAATACATTCGGGCCCTGGTCTGGGAAGATCCCACATGCCGCGGAGCGGCTGGGCCCGTGAGCCACAACTGCTGAGCCTGCGCGTCTGGAGCCTGTGCCCCGCAATGGGAGGGGCCGCGATAGTGAAAGGCCCGCGCACCGCGATGAAGAGCGGTCCCCGCACCGCGATGAAGAGTGGCCCCCACTTGCCGTAACTAGAGAAAGCCCTCGCACGAACCGAAGACCCAGCACAGCCAAAAATAAATAAATAAATAATTTCTCCCTAGCACAGCACAATCCTGTATTTATCATTCTGGCAGAAAAAAATCCCATGGCATACACACGCTGGTCCAAGGTGGAAAAGCAGATTCTGGGCAAAGATAAGCTGTGCCAACCTTTCCCAAAATATTTAAAAAAAAAAAAAAAAAAAAAAAAATTAAATACAAAGAAAAAATATTAAAAGCAGCAAAAGAAACACAACAAATAACACATAAGGGAATCCGCATAAGGTTAACAGCTGATCTTTCAGCAGAAACTCTGCAAGCCAGAAGGGAGTGGCAGGACATATTTAAAGAGATGAAGGAGAAAAACCTACAACCAAGATTACTCTACCCAGCAAGGATTTCATTCAGATTTGACAGAGAAATTAAAAGCTTTACAGACAAGCAAAAGCTAAGAGAATTCAGCACCACCAAACCAGCTTTATAACAAATGCTAAAGGAACTTCTCTAGGCAGGAAACACAAGAGAAGGAAAAGACCTGCAATAATAAACCAAAACTAATTAAGAAAATGGTAATAGGAACATACAAATCAATAATTACCATAAATATAAATGGATTAAATGCACCCACCAAAAGACACAGACTGGCTGAATGGATACAAAAACAAGACCCGTATATATATGCTGTCTACAAGAGACCCACTTCAGACCTAGGGACACATACAGACTGAAAGTGAGGGGATGGAAAAAGTTATTCCGTGCAAATGGAAATCAAAAGAAAGCTGGAGTAGCAATTCTCATATCAGACAAAATAGACTTTAAAACAAAGACGATTTCAAGAGACAGAGAAGGACTCTACATAATGATCAAGGGATCACTCCAATAAGAAGATATAACAATTGTAAATATTTATGAACCCAACATAGGAGCACCTCAATACATAAGGCAAATACTAACAGCCATAAAAGGGGAAATCAACAGTAACACAATCGTACTAGGGGACGTTAACACGCACTTCACCAATGGACAGATCATCCAAAATGAAAATAAATAAGGAAACACAAGCTTTAAATGATACATTAAACAAGATGGACTTAATTGATATTTATAGGACATTCCATCCAAAAACAACAGAATACACTTTCTTCTCAAGTGCTCATGGAACATTCTCCAGGATAGATCATATCTTGGGTCACAAATCAAGCCTTGGTAAATTTAATAAAATTGAAATCATATCAAGTATCTTTTCCGACCACAACACCATGAGACTAGATATAAATTACAGGAAAAATTCTGTAAGAAATACAAACACATGGAGGCTAAACAACACACTACTTAATAACCAAGAGATCACTGAAGAAATCAAAGAGGAAATCAAAAAATACCTAGAAACAAATGACAATGAAAACACAACAATCTAAAACCTATGGGATGCAGCAAAAGCAGTTCTAAGAGGGAAGTTTATAGCTATACAAGCCTACCTTAAGAAACAAGAAACATCTCAAATAAACAACCTAACCTTACACTTAAAGCAATTAGTGAAAGAAGAACAAAAAAATCCCAAAGTTAGCAGAAGGAAAGAAATCATAAAGATCAGAGCAGAAATAAATGAAAAAGAAATGAAGGAAACGATAGCAAAGATCAATAAAACTAAAAGCTGGTTATTTGAGAAGATAAACAAAATTGATAAACCATTAGCCAGACATATCAAGAAAAAAAGGGAGAAGACTCAAATCAATAGAATTAGAAATGAAAAAGGAGAAGTAACAATGGACACTGCAGAAATACAAAGGATCATGAGAGATTACTACAAGCAACTATATGCCAATAAAATGGACAACCTGGAAGAAATGGACAAATTCTTAGAAATGCGCAACCTCCTGAGACTGAACCAGGAAGAAATAGAAAATACGAACAAACCGATCACAAGCACTGAAATTGAAACTGTGATTAACAAACAGTTAGAGAAGAGCTAACACCTATCCCTCTCAAACTCTTCCAAAATATAGCAGAGGGAAGAACACTCCCAAACTCATTCTACGGGGCCACCATCACTCTGATACCAAAACCAGACAAAGATGTCACAAAGAAAGAAAACTACAGGCCAATATCACTGACGAACATAGATGCAAAACTCTTCAACAAAATACTAGTAAACAGAATCCAGCAGCACATTAAAAGGATCATATACTATGATCAAGTGGGGTTTATCCCAGGAATGCAAGGATTCTTCAGTATACGCAAATCAATAAATGTGATACACTATATTACCAAACTGAAGGAGAAAAACCATATGATCATCTCAATAGATGCAGAGAAAGCTTTTGACAAAATTCAACACCCACTTATGATAAAAACCCTCCAGAAAGTAGGCATAGAGGGAACTTTCCTCAACATAATAAAGGCCATATACGACAAACTCACAGCGAACATCTTCCTCAGTGGTGAAAAACTGAAACCATTTCCACTAAGATCAGGAACAAGAAAAGGTTGCCCACTCTCACCACTATTATTCAACATAGTTTTGGAAGTTTTAGCCACAGCAATCAGAGAAGAAAAAGAAATAAAAGGAATCCAAATTGGAAAAGAAGTAAAGCTGTCACTGTTTGCAGATGACATGATACTATACATAGAGAATCCTAAAGATGCTACCAGAAAACTGCTAGAGCTAACCAATGAATTTGGTAAAGTAGCAGGACAAAAATTAATGCACAGAAATCTCTTGCATTCCTATACACTAATGATGAAAAATCTGAAAGTGAAATTAAGAAAACACTCCCATTTACCATTGCAACAAAAAGAATAATATATCTAGGAATAAACCTACCTAAAGAGACAAAAGACCTGTATGCAGAAAATTATAAGACACTGATGAAAGAAATTAAAGATGATACAAATAGATGGAGAGATATACCATGTTCTTGGATTGGAAGAATCAACATTGTGAAAATGACTATACTACTCAAAGCAATCTACAGATTCAATGCAATCCTTATCAAACTACCACTGGCATTTTTCACAGAACTAGAACAGAAATTTCACAATTTGTATGGAAACACAAAAGACCCCGAATAGCCAAAGCAATCTTGAGAAAGAAAAACGGAGCTGGAGGAATCAGGCTCCGTGACTTCAGACTATACTACAAAGCTACAGTAATCAAGATAGTATGGTACTGGCACAAAAACAGAAATATAGATCAATGGAACAGGATAGAAAGCCCAGAGATAAACCCACACACATATGTTCACCTTATCTTTGATAAAGGAGGCAAGAATATACAGTGGAGAAAAGACAGCCTCTTCAATAAGTGATGCCGGGAAAACTGGACAGCTACATGTAATAGAATGAAATTAGAACACTCCCTAACACCATACACAAAAATAAACTCAAAATGGATTAAAGACCTAAATGTAAGGCCAGACACTATCAAACTCTTAGAGGAAAACTTAGGCAGAACATTCTATGACATAAATCACAGCAAAATCCTTTTTGACCCACCTGCTTGAGAAATGGAAATAAAAACAAAAATAAACAAATTGGACCTAATGAAACTTCAAAGTTTTTGCAAAGCAAAGGAAACTACAAACAACACAAAAAGAAAACCCTCAGAATACGAGAAAATATTTGTAAATTAATCAACAGACAAAGGATTAATCTCCAAAACATAAAATCAACTCATGCAGCTCAATATCAAAAAAAACAAACAACCCAATGCATAAATGGGCAGAAGACCTAAATAGACATTTCTCCAAAGAAGATAGACAGATTGCCAACAAACACATGAAAGGATGCTCAACGTTACTAATCATTAGAGAAATGCCAATCAAAACTACAATGAGGTTATCACATAACACAAGTCAGAATGGCCATCATCAAAAAATCTACAAACAATAAATGCTGGAGAGGGTGTGGAGAAAAGGGAACCCTCTTGCACTGTTGGTGGGAATGTAAATTGATACAGCCACTATGGAGAACAGTATGGAGGTTCCTTAAAAAACTAAAAATAGAACTACCATACGACCCAGCAATCCCACTACTGGACATATACCCTGAGAAAACCATAATTCAAAAAGAGTCATGTACCAAAATGTTCATTGCAGCTCTATTTACAATAGCCAGGACATGGAAGCACCCTAAGTGTCCATCAACCGATGAATGGATAAAGAAGATGTGGCACATATATACAATGGAATATTACTCAGCAATAAAAAGGAATGAAACTGAGTTATTTGTAGTGAGGTGGATGGACCAGAGACTGTCATACAGAGTGAAGTAAGTCAGAAAGAGAAAAACAAATACCGTATGCTAACACATATATATGGAATCTAAAAAAAGAAAAAGAAAATGGTCAGAAGAACCTAGGAGCAAGACGGGAATAAAGATGCAGACCTACTAGAGAATGGACTTGAGGATACGGGGAGGGGGAAGGGTAAGCTGGGACAAAGTGAGAGAGTGGCATGGACATATACACACTACCAAACGTAAAATAGATGGCTAGTGGAAAGCAGCCGCATAGCACAGGGAGATCATCTCAGTGATTTGTGACCCCCTAGAGGGGTGGGATAGGGACGGTGGGAGGGAGGGAGATGCAAGACGGAAGAGATATGGGGACATATGTATATGTATAACTGATTCACTTTGTTATAAAGCAGAAACTAACACACCATTGTAAAGCAGTTATACTCTAATAAAGAAGTTAAAAAAAAAGTTTCTATATTAAAAAAATATAAGTGATGTTGATAATGATGAAAAACTACTCTAGTATGATCATTTTTATTTTCTTAATCAGCCACCATTTAATCCGATTCCTGGATTACCTGAAAATTTCCTTCTAAAATATACTTAACTGATGTCCAGGAAAAACTCCACTCTCCCAACTCTTAGTGATTCTGGAATATACCCATGCACTTTTGGTCTCATCACTGAATTGTATGCTTAACAAAATCAGTTGTATTTATCCTCAAAATATTCATTTGTCAGTTGTAATTAACATTGCAATTATGCAACTCAATTATTACAAATACTAATAAGAGATGTGTACAAAAAGGAGGAGTTTCATCTGTGAAAATTAGGCCAAAACCTTTAGGTTAAAACTCAATAAAGACAAGTTAGTAAAAGAGAGGAGGTGCAGATGTTGTTGCTTCACTAACCCAACATCCATTCCTAGACCCTTCTCCATTCTGAGACTTCACAATAGGGATGGGATCAGCTAAAATACTAGCAAGTTGATGTAGTCATCTGGCACAGTTCTGGCAAATGAGATATAAATATTCATTAATTGGTGGCAAGTAGGAAAGTTTTGCTTTCCTCATAAAGAGGGCAGATGTCCTTAGAACATGATCTTACTATTTGAACCTGTGGCAGCCTTTTGTGACTATAAGGAAAAGGCCATGAGAAGTTCAGAGAGAATGCTACTACCCTAATGGCACCTGTCACTTAACTCCAGATTTCTTGTTTAATGAGACAAAGGAAGGAAGAAATGGATGAAGGAAGGTAAGAAGGAAAGACAGGAAAGATGGAGAGAGGGAAGGAAGAAAGGAAGGAAGGAATTTGCATAAGCCATAGAAAGATTCTTTTGGCTATTTGCAGTTGAAAGCATTCCTTGCTGATACCCAGTAATGGTTGGGGAAGAGGTGGAGAGGGACTCAGAGCATTTTTCATTCAGATTGCTTCATAATTTTCTTGAATTATGTTCCACTATGAAATTAACAAGATTGCAAATCATATGAATGTGATGGATGCAAGGAAGATGGGATGTATATAAGTCAAATTAATGGACCCAGAATATTAGAGAATAAATATGTATTAATTGATATAGATTGATAGATACAATAAAAGTTAGGTATATATGCATCATTTTAAAGATTTCTCACTTAAAATTATTCTTTTAATAAATCAACAAATGCTGTCCCTGAAAGAATTAAATAAAAGAGCTTCCACTATTCTCTAGAAAAAAAAAAAAAATCAGTCAAAATGTCAGCAAGGTTCAAAAATCAGTGTTTAAAATGTAAACATTGTGTATTTTCATCTCAAACTTTGGAAAAGTTGTAAATAGGTAATTCAAAGGAGGTAAATTAAGAAATTTGAAAATAAAAACTAAAATTAATGAATTTCAAACGTTAAGTTAAATGAGATAATGTACCAACAAGTATTTCAAAAAAACTTTAAAATACTACAGATTATTGGGTCTTCTTATTACTATAAAACTCTTAAAGATGTTTAAGAAAAAATCATTTCTGTTGATGCCTTTCAAACGAATTAAGGAGTAATTCTTGACTGTTTCTTAACTAATATCTACTGTATTAGAATACTAGACTTCAGAATTGGAATTTAGACTTGAGGGTCCTAGCCCAACTCCCCAGTGTTAGCAGAAGCCTGGTCTAAAACATTCCTACAGAGAGGTCACGAAGGATTTGCTTACACATTCTACAATAAGGATTCACCTTATGAGTAAACTGGTCCCTTTTTGGGAAACATAAGCAATGAGAAATAGCTTTTTTATATTAAGCATGAATCTGCCAAACTAAAATTTCTGTCAGTCTCAGTTTTGCCACCAGGAGTAAGACAAAGGTAAGACTACTCCTTTATCCATTTGATAGGGTGCTCTGTTCTATTCCACCCACCAGTTCTCCAACTTTCTTATTTCTGGGATAATATCCACTAATTTTTTTTTCAAACATTTTTCATGAAACGCCTTTTGGATAAATTTCCACCAATGCTGCCCTCCTCTGGGTATGTTCCATCTGTCAACGAACCAGACCAGGAATAATAAACTTGGAGTTGACCACAGTATTTCCAAATACAACTTACCAACCAACAGATAAGTATCTTTTGAGTTTAAAATATCTCCTTGGAAATTCTAGACATGTCTCTCTAGCATCTTCCTTAATATAGGTACCTAACACCTATCAATGCAGCCTAAGATTGTGTTCACTGTTTTTATTTCTGTAAGTCCTGCTACTTTTCTATGTATACCCTTTGTCATGAGACTCTCCTTTTACTTTTGAGTTAGTTTTTGAATCTGAGTTAAAATGATCAGTCACAACTTATTTTAGTTGAACTCTCATTTTCTTTTATATAATAAGTGCATTAGTAGCTACTATTGGGTGGAGGGCACTTACAAAGGACCAGGATCTGTTCTAGGTATTTTACATATACATTATCTGTCACCTACTCTATAACATAACAAGGTAAGAATTGTCACTTGTTTTAAAGATGAGTAAATGGAGGCTCAATGAATTAAAGTACATGGTTCAAAAGACATACGCAGATATGACTATTCTGTGTATCTCTTTTGGTATCTTTCATCTTCCTCTTCCAAAAGATATTGGAAAAGGGACGAAAAGAGGTTTCAACATTTCTCTTAGAGCCACGCTATACAAAGAGCGCATCAGCATCACCTAGGCAGAATCTCAGGCCCCAAACGAGCCTTGCTGAATCAGAATCATCATTTAAACGAAATCTCCAAGAGAGTCATGTATGTATTGCAGTTTGAGAGGCACTGTCTTAGAGACAACCTGTACCACCATCTTCTCAGATATCCACTTCCTTTCCGTAACAGAGGACCATTTAGGTGAATATTACTGGTCTCTTGTTCTTCTGCAAGGGAGCTAATCCTGGGTTATACATGGGTCACAGTGTAAAGTCAATGCTCATGTGTGCTCAGATGTCTTGTGCCCTTAGATCTGCCTGCACACATACAGTTGCTTTCAAATCACTGGCCCATTCCCCTAATTATTGTTACAGATGTATACATACCAAATCACCCCACTCCCCACCCACCCCCTCCAG
Organism: Balaenoptera borealis; assembly: GCF_965194805.1. Classification (NCBI taxonomy): domain Eukaryota; kingdom Metazoa; phylum Chordata; class Mammalia; order Artiodactyla; family Balaenopteridae; genus Balaenoptera; species Balaenoptera borealis. The sequence continues at coordinate 91,983,362 of NC_138862.1, forward strand.
CATACTGTCTTTCTGACCTGCCTGGAAATAAGTGTACCAGGCAAGCCTTGGACTTTGCAGTTGGCCAGGTAACCATTCAGGGTCTACTTGATAGACTCAGATTTTCTTCTCCAGGAGATCCCAAGGCCTAAAATTGAACTTGGAATAGGTGCTGCTGTTTGGTTTCAGATCAAAGCTATATTCTCCAAGATAGTTTGACTGAAGACAATTTATGTCTATAACTGAGGAAAGAGTACTAGGATCCCATCCATTAATAAAACATATCCCACAGCCCACTTGTGGCTGGTAGCCTCTGTGTCTTTTGGTTAGTGAGTGAATATTAGGCCTCCTAACCACTTTCTCCCAGTACTACTAGGGTACCATAGGAACAGGGCTCATGTACTTCTCAGAAGCTCCATCAAGTACTGTATCTCAGATGATTCATCATGCAAGCACTTTAAAAATGGTTGAATAGTTCCCCATATTATCTGAAATGACATTCCCTGTACATGTTAGATTAATTACTTGCCACATGATTGGTTAAGTCTGAACGCCATCAATTCTCTCTAAAATGCACTTCAATAATTTACATTTTCATAACTGACACTTTCAACCCCTGTCCACGTACCAAATATGGGATCAGAGATTTAAGTAAATGAAATTATCAAATTGGCTTGACTTCTGTCAGACAGTTGGATATACTGATTTCAAGTAAAAACATTCAAGTATACAAGTGTCTTTATGTGTTTAACCCTCTGCCTTCAAAATTACTTTGGATTTTATTTTTGTAAAATTATATTTTAAATGATTAATTAAATAGTGAATTTAGGTTAAAAAGTTACAACTGCATATTTGGGAAGGTCTGAAATTAGAATTTGGGTCCCAGATATTACATTTACTAACTCTATAACCAGGGAAAATAGACTTTTTTTTTATTTAATAGCTAATGATGAGAATAAAATGAGATAATACGATGTTTTTGCTATTAAAATGTAACGTATTATTTACACTGAAATGTATTATTCTATCTCAAGGACTGCGTTAGGCCATTATGTAACAAACTTCCAAAATGTAAGCTTTAGTTAAAAATTCAACATATCCTGGCAATCAAAAATAATAATAATGATAATACTGGTAACACTTACATAGCCCTTTTATTTGCCAGAAACTCATCTAAGTACTTTATGTGTATTATCTTATTAAATGCCCTTAATGTAATACAGGTAGATACTATTATTATTCCCAATTTACAGATGAGAAAGCTGAGAGACATGGAATTTAAGTAATTTGTTGAAAGTCATAAACTAATAAGAAGAGGGTATGATATATATCTGTAACTATAACTAAAACTATATCTATATAGATAGCTAAAGTATATATATATATCAGCCAAGAATCACCCTGTTTACTGGACCAATAATATTTATCTTGAAATGTATTAGTATGCTATTCAAATTGCTTTTTGAAATTTTCTCAAGGTTTTAAAATGCTAATTTTAACTGTGCGTTACATATTTCCCTTCAAATATCACAAAATCTACTCCCCTCCTGGGAGACCCACAAGATAATTTTCAGACACAGTCTTGGATTGTATCCCTGTGTATAACAAAGCCTATAATTTTGATGTGTTAGTAAGCTGAGGGATAGTGGCAAGTGAAAAACCTTATATTAAATTGTGAGTATATAATCTTATTTTACCCCAAAATGATAAACAAGTTTTGGTACTAATTCACATAGGCTCGAGGACCACAGATTTGGGCAACTGTCACAAAAACTTAACTCATGTGGGAGGATAAGTTTAGAAATGGAAAGCTAGGATAGATTGTTAGACTTATAATCCAGAAATTGCCAGAAGCTAAAGGAAACAGAATGGTTTGGAATAATAGCCAAGTCACCCATTTTATTTCAAAACGTGCTTTGATAACCCTGATGTTTATTGCATTTGCAATAAACTGAAAAGAAACTTCTTTCACAGCTGTTTAACATTAAGAAGATGTCCTTTTATGCATGTGACAGAGACTTCTCATATAATCACATGGATGTTAGTCTTAGTTAAATACAGGTACACAAGAGGAAGAGAATTGTAAGATCAGAAAAACAATTAAAAGAAACCATTGAATTCCTAGAAGCTTTCTGTTCTTCTTCCATAGAAATGCAAGGTAATTCAGTCACGTCTTGTCAATTATTAATGCAATGTTTTTTTAATGCATGGATTATGAAATGAAGTATTCCGTGTCTTCTGGCTCTGAGTGTTGGATCTGATTTTTAGATTTACCCATTTCATTCACTAGAGGCAGAGAAGCAAGGATGGAGAACGAGAGAGATAAGGGCACACACAGGGCAGACAATGGCGGCCAGCAGGAGAGGAGGCAGGAAACTAAAGGCAGGTGGTGGAATCAGAGGCTAGAGGAAGCTAGATGTAAACCCCACATCCTTTTGTTTGTCTTTATTTAAAACCCTGAAGAAGAAGAAAAGAGAAGCAGTTAAAAGAGATTATAAAATAGCAAGGTTTATAAGCAATTTTATTGCCTAATAGACTAGCAGCAGTTTACAGTATGATTGGGTTACTTAATGAAAACTCAAAGAAACATTATGAGAAATGTTAACTTTTTAACATAAATATCTGAAATTTTCTAATGGTATATTTGTGTTTGTGTATGTTGGAAGGGTCAGAGGTTTAGGCAAAGGGAAAAATGTTTTAGAATAACAGAAATTATCTCAACTACAAATAAGACACAAGCCACTATGGGAATTACAAGGCATGTTTAAATAATTATGTGGGGCCCTTGCACGGTACTACAGAAAATACCTATTGTTTCTCCAAAAGTTGTGCCTACTATATTGATACTATAGGAAATGAAGTTTTTGAGGTCCAAGTCTGAGCAAAGGGAATCAAATGCTTTTATTGTCACACACATTTTGAAACTGACCACACTGTAATGACTTTTGGTTTGCAGTTAACCAAGCAAATAATTTGACTCAATTTATATGCTTATTTTGATATAGTAAACACAATTCAAACAGCACCATAATAATAGAGTATCTTGAAATCTATTACAACAAAACAAACCATGTAATTACACATTTATGCTAGTTACTGCTAGACAATAGGACATATGCATGGAATACAAATGTTCAGAGCAAGATTGGTAAGCTCGAAAAAATAAATGCCCAAAATGATAGGGGTCACTACTTCAGATTCTTCAAATGCAAGGTTCTCTCTTAGGATCACATCCTAAGAGAAGCAAGTCCATCCTTTTCTCTTATGTAAATTGATGATGTTGGCCACAATAAAGACGACAGACAAGCAACTTTGGAAAACGCAAAGTAGGAAGATATTTGATTAGCTTGGAGTGAAGTGCAAGTCTGCTATTTGAACTGAAGACTCATGTACTCACTGATAACAGCAGCCTACTTTTACAATAATAATTGAACAATTTCCTATTTTACCTTTATGCTCTTTTTTGACCCTATCTTTTATTTTTCGGCCCAGCCTCAACTAGACCTTTAAATACCAATCCGATTGGTATTATTCCATACTATCATGCTTTTGAATTTAAATCCAGTGAGCTTATTCAACAATAAAATATCAATGACAACAAACTTGGTTCTGTGAAATATGAGCTAAAATATACTTTATAATCATCATAATCCATAAAAGGAAAAACTCCTATCATAATTTTAATAATTTAGCCAAGAGTATAGAGTCCTGACAGGAAAAAATGAAATCAGCCAAGTTCCTATGTGTTTCACTTTGGTTGCATTACCCTCACCACCAAGCTCTGCAGATGTGTAGCCCTCACTCACTGTGCCTGCAACATCAGTCACTCTTGCCTGGAACCACACTTTGAAGAAGAGGAGGTCACAGATAACCAACACATTCTTAAACATCACCATTTCTTTACATTTGGTATCATTTAAATATTAACATACTGACAATTCAGAAGAGAAAAAAAAGCATGATGTAGCTAAGTTTCATGAAACTATTCCTAAACCTTAAGAAACAATATCCTAGACTTTCTCATACTACTTCAGTATCTTAATTGGATTCCATGATCATTTTAATGCAAACATACTACATTGGACTATTGTGCCTCTTGCCAGATTTTTATTTTGAAAATGAGTGTTTATATTGCTAAAATAAATTCAAATTGAGACTTCCAGATGTTGATATATGTGCACAGGTGTCTACTCTTCCCTGCCCCATATGCCCATTAAAAATAAATGCTAGTATATAAGAATAAAAGAAACTTTACATGTGGGCTCAAAACCAAGAAATCGTGCTATTCCCAAGCCGGAAACATCAGTGTTTTTCAACAGTCATGCAACTAGACTGAAAAAGACACTGAGGTCAATCTTTTGAGCCCTGAGTAAAATTCTGCCTAAGAAATAAGTGGAGTAGCTTCTAGTCGATTCCCCACAAAAAGCCCTTTACTCAAAGAGGTTGGAGGTGAGAAGAGCTACTTGGGAGATAAAATAATGAAACCAAGAAAATTACCATCATGATATAATTATGAACTGCTTGATATTGGAATAACATAGAACAAAATGCAAATAATTATTGTTAGTTATAAGCTCTATGCAAATCTCAAAAATACGTCTTGAAAGAATAGATATAAAAATGAAACATAATAATTCAATAAAGTAAAATGGATTTAGCAATCAAGATTACATGAATAAAAACTGAAAGTAATACAAGAAGTGAAGGGAAAGGATATTAAAATTTTTACTTGTATAGGAAATAATCAATGCATTCAATATAGAAAATGACAGTGATTATAGGACATAGCAAAATTGCAGCTAAGATCATACTTTAAGTGATTTATAATTCTAAGCCTACAAATTGTGTAGAAAAATAACCACAAAGAAGTAAAATATAGGAATAGAAAAATAAATGTTATCATATTTTGTTACAAAATAAAGGAGATCAAGTAAATTGAGGGAAAGATAGTAGAACTGGTCTGGGTTCTCACTTAGAACTGAACTTGTCAAAGAAGTACCAATGGAAACATGAAACAAAGAAATACCACAGAAACCTGAAATGTCCCATGTCTTCAAATATAATTCAAAGAAAAATTTAGTGATTATCTAACTAGATTGTTAATATTGATAAAAATAAATAAAATCTATCACAAAACATGTAGATTTTATTTTTTTTTGAGCCTTTGAGTTTTAATACAAACTTCTTTAAGGAAATGTTTATATCTGATTTATTTTTGTAATTTGCCACAAAGTATGTAGCACAAGCTAAGCACTCAAGTATTTGAGGGACTGAATGAAAATTCATTATAAAAATGATTTAAATTTGTTTCTGTGCACTTCTTTACAAAGGTGAGTTTATAATCTGAGAAACATTTAAATTAATTTAAAAAACATTTGTTCATGCATTTATTCAGGGTGCATATGCTTAAAAAAAAATTCAATTCTACGTTGTATTTATAGACCATTAGTTCTATTTATTGAATGCTTACCAAGTGATAGGCCAAGTGGTAAAGGCTGAATTCCAACGAGTGGTACAGAGGAAAGCAGGTCATTGTTCTTTCCAACATATTACATTTCCAACTACAAACATGACAAACATTTTTGGGAGAAAAAACAAAAAAAAAAACTGCCCTTTTTCTTCTATTCTCCACACAAAGTCAGAATGGTCTTTTCAAAACATGAATCAGCTCATGTCACTGCCTCACTTTTTAAACCTTCTAATGACTTCCCATTATACTTAGGATCCAATGCAAACTTCTAAGGCTTTTGCAAAGCCCTCTCTTACCAGGCCCCTGCCTACTCTTTAACCTCATTGTCTCATAGCTCTTTTGTCCTTGGTTACAAGGACTCCAGACTCCCTGACATTCTTTTTTTTTCTTCCTCAAAAGTTTCAGAGTCTTAGTTCTTGCAATTTTTTCTGCTAGGTACACTTTTTCCCATGATCTTCACATTGTTGATTTCTTTCTATCATTTAGGGCTCAGGTCAAATACTAAATCTTCTAAGAGGTCCACCCTGACAATCCTATCTAAAGAGGTCAGAGCCCCAGACCCTCCCTCTCTGTGCCATACCCTATTATATTTTCCTCTTAATACTGATCACCAGCCAATATAATCTCATGTTTGTGTAGTTTTGTTTGTAAATTATCTGTCTCCCTTCTGTTATATTCCATTAAAACATAAGCTCCTTGGGAGGAGAGACATTACATATATTGCTCACCCTTTTATCCACACCTAGAACGATGAAAGGTGCTCAAACAATATTTGAATGGATGTTTAACTTAAGCCCAGAAAATAATTGTCCAGGGTAAATTTGAGGAATGCATATAGTAGCCTACTAATAACGATACAATCACTTCAATTTACATAATAATCATATATGTCTAAGAAGCAACCTTTTAGTATTTAGTTAAGTGATGATGACACTAATCACAAGATTAACAAAGACCATCTAAATCACATGTAATTAATTGGACACTGATAGTGCTCAGTGTTGTTGAACAGCCAAACTGTAAGATGTTTGAAGCAAATCTCTAGTCTTACAATTAGTGACCTTTCCCTGGGTCCCATCAAAAGTATCAGTAGCAGAAGAAATCAGGCTTTGGAGGGCTCACGCAAAGAGCACTGTGAAAACAGATCTTTATATAAGCTGCAGGATCAGGGTTTTGGAACTAATAGAAGACAGAGGTATAGCCTGATAATTAGAGTGGTGGTCTAGTTCAAAAATGTCTGTGTGTTTGTCTGTTTTTTATTTGGTAGGTGGGTTTATAAGTTTGCTTACCTGTGAAAGGAACAGAGGAAGTGGAGTACTGTTTAAAGACATTGACAAAGGACCCAATAGAAATGGGATGGTAATACAAAAGAGGAAGTGAATGAACATCACTCAGTGTCAGCTACAGTCCAACTGGGACTTACATCTGAAATACATGATTAAATTTTCACCTCTCAATTTGATTATTATCAACTTCATCTAGAAACATTTATCCTTTCTAAACAGTCTTCCAGATGTATGGAAAAAATAAATATAGCTTTCAAATGTGCATTTGTATTTCAAATCCTTAGAGTCTGGCACCAAGAGAATATGGCTATCTGACTAAAGATATTGATAAAATTAGTCATCCTCAATTGGTCCCTAGGTCATTAACAAATATTTACAATATGTAAGAACACCCCATAGCAAGGTAATTATTTTATGCCATTTTTTATAATTGTTTCATGGACATACTGTTACCAAAAATAAAACAACAACAACAACAAAAATCTCTGACCTCCCTATAATCAGTGACCAAAACCTATATTTAAAGTTCTCTACAGTGTTTGTATAGTTTTGCATTTTTATTAAGAACCACCCCCCACAAAGAGATAAGGAAAGAAATTGTGTTGGTTATGAAAGTCAGTGGTAAATTATATGGTTTGAAAACTCAGATGTCTTACATAAATATAGATGGAGTATCATGTGTTTTGTGTCACCTTAAATCCAAGAAGAAGACAGTTTGTTTTCTGAATTATTCCCAATAAGCTATCAAAGCTTTATGGAAGAAAGAACTAAATATTGTTCTCATGCCTAAAATCTATCACAGTAAAGACATTTTAAATAAGTATAAATGATTAAAAAATTATATTATTTAATTTACACATGCTCATTCACCAAAGGGCTTCCCCCAAATCTGAAATGAGATGTGACAGGACAGCAGATCTAAAAGAGATATTAAATTTCAATTCTCCTTCTATCTCTTTTTGAAATCTTTTTCTCTCTTGTTTTTGTGTATTCTTCTCTGACCCAGATTTCCAGAGGAACATTCCAAAGACAAGCAACATGAGAAGGTGCTCAAATATCTATTGAGCACCTACCATACGCCAATGATTATTCAAAGAGCTTAGGGTACATCAGGCATAAAACAAAGACTCTTCCCTCACAGAGAACAAGTTGGATAGACAGGAAACAAATCATAAACAATTGATAACAAAATAAATAAGTAAATAAAAAACAAACAAAAAGATTAGAAAGTTGTCCAGTAAGTTTGGCACAAACTAATTGAGGAACAAACCCTGATCTGAACTGATGTAAAGTTATTTATATACTTTGTTTATCTCATTATGTGAATATCCATATGTTTCACTGCAGAAGCATTAACGTGTTTGATAATGCTGTGAGACCCAAAACCCCACTGAAGCTAGTTATAATATGCGGGGTGCATCATATAATCTTCCTAAAATCCAACAAGTTCCACATTCCAAAACACATCTGGCCTTTTGTATAAGGGATTGTGGACTTAATGTAAAAAGTAGAGTGGGGAATGGAGATTGCAATTTTAAACAGATGGTCAGGGAGCCCAAATGAAGTGGGTTGAATGGTGCCTCCCCTCCTCCAAACATATGTCTTCTAGGAAATTATGATTGTAACCTTATTTGGAAATAGAGTCTTTGCAGTAGTAATTAAGGATCTTGAGATGAGATCATCCTGGATTTGGGGTGGGCTCTGAATCCAATGACAGATGACTTATAAGAGAAAGAGGGAGACTTGAGGCACAGTTACGCAGAGAGGAAGGCCATGTGAAGATGGTGGCAGAGATTGGAGTTATACAGCTACAAGCCACGGGCGGCCAAGCATTGCCAGCAGCCACCAGAATCTGGGAGAAAGGCATGGAATGGATCCTCCTTCAGAGCCTTCAGAAGGAATAAACCCTATTGCTATAGACTGAATGTTTGTGTCCCTCCCAAAATGCATATGTTGAAACTTAATCCCCACTGTGATGGTATTTGGATAGAGACTTCGGGAAGTGATTAGGTCATGAGGGTGAACCCCTCATGAATGGGATTATTGCCCTTACGAAGTAGACCCCAGAGAGATCCCTCACCCATTCTGCCATGTGAGGACACAGCAAGATGACAGCTATGAACTAGGAAGCAGGTCCTCGCCAGATAAGGAATCTGCCCATGCCCTGAGCTTGAAACTTTCCAACCTCTAGAACTGTGAGAAATAAATTTCTATTGTTTATAAGCCAGCTAGTCTATGGTATTTTGTTATAGCAGTCCAAACAAACAAAGATACCTATCAACACATTGATTTCAGACTTCCAATCTCCTGAGCTGAGAGAATAAATTTCTGTTGTTTAAAGCCACTTAGTCTGTAGTAATTTGTATGTCAGCTCTATGAAACTAATATACCTAATTAAGAAAGTAACCATTGAGCAAAGACTTAAAGTAGGTGAGGGAACAAGCCAAGTGGACGCCTGTGAGAACAACAATCTAGGCAGAGGGGAGAGGTAATAGAAAGCCCTCAAGTAGAGGCATGTGAGGAATATTTTAGGATGGCTACTGTGGCTGTGTTGAGAATAAGCTGTAAGAGGGCCAAGGATAGAAACAGAAAATCAGTTATGACACTAGTGAAATATTGCAAACAAGAGATGCTGGTATGGAGACCACAGTGGTGTTAGTGGAAGTGAAGAGACGTAGTCAAATTCTGGATGTATTCTGAAGGCAGAGATAATAGCATTTCTCAATGAATTAAATGTAGGCTGTGATAAAAAAAAAAGAGGATTTTTGTGTTTGTTTTATGCTTTTTGTTTTTTTAGACTGAACAACTGGAAGAATGTAGTTACTTCCTACTGAGATGTGGAATACAAAAGCATGTCTAGGGGAGACTCTCAGAAGTGTAGTATAGCTTGAGACATGTATTAGATATCCAGGCAGAGATGTTGAGTATGTAATCGGCCATATGAGTCGGGTTCAGAAGAAAGGTCAGGAGTAGAAATGAAAAGCTGAGAGTTGCTAACATAGAGATGATATGAGATCTCTAAAGAGAAAGGAAAGACAAAGAGGATCAAGGCCTGACCCCTGGGCACTCCAACATTAAGAGAGTAGATATAAGTAGATAAATTGGCCAAGGAGATTGACAAGAAGCTGCTAGCAAAGTAGGAGAAAACCAAGAAACTGTGGTACCCTAAGGCCAGGGATGGAAAGAGGGAAGAATAATCACTGCTCTCATAGATCAACTAGGGTGAGGATTAATAATTAACTAATGGATTTAGAAACAAAGGTAATTATTGATGTTGACAAGAGTAGCTTTGGTGAATGGTCTGAGCAAATCCCTGACGAGAATAGGCTTTAGACAAAATAAGAAGAAAGAAATAAGAGGCAACAAATGGGGACAATTATTTAAAGGCCTTTGGCTACAAGGAAGTAAGAAAAAAAGGGCTATAGCTGGTGTGATGAGAAGTGAGGTCAAGAGAAGTATGATTAATTTCTTATTCACTTGATTTTCTAACTATAGATTTTAAAACTTTTTTGAAGCAAGTTATCATACAGAATATATTGCTAGATTTATAAAAATTTAATACATAGAAATTTTGAAATCATATAGAAAAGCAAATAATTTATATTTCAAAACTGTTTACAAAGTGTTTACCTCAAGAGGGAAAAAAAAACCCCAGAAACATTAAAACTAAAAAACCAAAAATATCAGGTTATGAGATCATAACCAGAAGCCACTTAGAGACAAGGTCATTAAAAATCAGAATCTGATTCTTTCTGCTTTTAGATTGGAGACTGTATTGTGCTGATCTACAGTAAAGGGGATTAACTAGGAAATCTGGCTTTGACAAGATTAAGGAGCAAAACTGGTTTTCTTCTTTATCTTTGCAATTAAAACTATCTATAGTCAAGGTGTTCTTTAATAAAATAGACTTATTTATTCTGCATGCCACATTAACAAAGATGAAAAAATATACATAGAAGGATATGTATTTAGTAAATATATTCATATTTTAGAGGGACATATATAAAATAACTTGAAAGCTCTACTTAAGTGCTGAAAGGCTATCTATGCTTTTATAAACTCAAAAAACCCAATGCTCTTTTGGCTTGTCCTGTGCTGGAAAAGCTATAAACTCTTTTTCATACACAGCTACACAAAATAACTTGAGCTAAATATGCTTATTGAGACTGAAGCAAGATAGTAATACAGAATTGTATACAAACATTGAAAGCCACAAAAGGCCTGCAGGAAAGCATGGCATTGGCACATGGAGTTCTCTTTTTACTCGTTCTTTTAATAAAAACGACAAATAGACACATGGTTCCTCTTTCATCTAACTGGCAATTTTTTTTTTTTAAACATGTCTTCTGAGACACACTAATGAGAAAGAAAGTCAGACATCAGATTTACTGTCTTTAATGAATAGCAGAAGAGGGTGGTGGGGGGAAGATGAGGAAATATCAGAATTAACCTTTCCTTGCTGTGCTGTGCAGGGGCGGAAAGAAGAGAACAGAATAGATATTGAGCTTACTGCCAGAAACATTTCAAGGAGGCTAGAGAGTCATTCCATGCTCATAAACGGATTAAACAATCATCACAGATACTAGATATAGAGTAACGAGACATGTGATCCCAGGAAGCAAAACCTATCAATTAAGATGCTTTTAAAAATCTAGTCCAGAGCATGTAGTTTTTTTGTAATGTTTTTGATTTTTCACAGGGACACGTTCTCTCATGCAATGTTAGGCAGTTTTAGCTGGCTAGGCCATAAATTTTCTTACAGGCAATAATTGAGCAGTTTGGTTAAATCCCAGGGACTAGGTCCATTAAGGTGCAAAAAAGTTAAAAAAAAAAATTTAATTGGACACAAATATTTGCATTAACTAAATATACAGAAATCTTTCATCCAAGTTCTCAACTTGCCAATCAATAATTCACTACATTCTCAGTTCAAGCATTGTGTTTAATCGTTTAAATACTATTTTTTTCTCAAAGTACTTTCTGACATTTGTTGATTTTTGAAGATCTTATTAAATTGTACCTAGATATTTATCACTTTATTATATATCCAGAGTTAACTGCAAATCCATTATAAAATCAGATGCTAAGTAACCAAATGTGAGGGTCCAGTATATCACTTTGTGTTTTTTAAGTTCATTTCATGTCACATATTTACATAAAACTTAACATTTAAATAGACCACTCCTGGTTTTAGAAGAACCCTAAAATGTCATCATCTATAACCCTGAGTCTCCTCTATATCACCCCTAACAAGTGGTAATTCAACCTAAGCAGGATTATATCTGTTTACAAGTAATTCACTGTCTTATGATAGTAAATATCTGTTTCCTTTTTCTTATGAGAAAATAATACCATCTTTTTTTTTTTTTTTAATAGAATGAGCTCGTGGATTATTACATAGGCATATGGGAGTCCATGGAGTTTTTTTGTTTTTTTTTTTGTTTTTAATTTATGGCTGTGTTGGGTCTTCATTTCTGTGCAAGAGCTTTCTCTAGTTGCGGCAAGTGGGGGCCAGTCTTCATCGCGGTGCGCGGGCCTCTCACTATCGCGACCTCTCTTGCTGCGGAGCACAGGCTCCAGACGCGCAGGCTCAGTAGTTGTGGCTCACGGGCCTAGTTGCTCCGCAGCATGTGGGATCTTCCCAGACCAGGGCTCGAACCCGTGTCCCCTGCATTGTCAGGCAGATTCTCAACCACTGCGCCACCAGGGAAGACCCGATAATACCATCTTTAAACTCTATAAAAGTCCTTCCTTACATTCAGCTAAAATCTCTTGCCTGGTAGCTACTATCCATTGGTGTTTGTACTTCCTCCTTGCAATTCTACTTAACGATTCTAATTAATATTCTACCTTACATATCTTCAAACACTTATTTAGATAGCTATAGACACTAAAAGTTATAGCTCTTTATTCTAAGAAAATGTGTTTATAATGAAATGAATCCTAAAAACTAAAGTTGAAAGGTGATAAAAAGTCCTGGAACTAAATAGTTGTATTCAAAATGATGTTTTTCTTTTGTTTGGGGGCTTGATTTTTCTTTTGTGGGGGTGAGGGGACTTTTTCCAGATGCCTAATATTGGCAGGGTTGAGAACTGAGCAGAGACTGAGGAAACCTCTCTTTACTATACACGCTGATTTATGAAAGGAAACCTCAAGTCGAGATAACTGGAGACCAATTTAATCTAGCTCTAAGCATATATTAATCAACCTCATAAATTTGTTAACTATTGTATTGAATTACCAAGGTACAAAGCTTGGCGAGGAAAGGAAGGAAAGGAATATCTACACAGATGGAAAATATATGGAATAGAGCTGAAAGGTAAGAGTCTAAGTCATTGGTTGGAATGATATATGTTATGGGCTGAATGTTTGTGTCCCCCAAAATTTATATGTTGAAGTCCAAACCCCCAACATGATGGTATTTGGAGGTGGGTACTACCTTTGCGAGGTAATTAGGTTTAGATAAGGTCAAGAGGGTAGGACCCACATGATGGGATAAGTGTCCTTATAAGAAAAGAGACATGAGCTCTCCCTCTCGCTGTGCCATTTGAGGACAGAGCAAGAAGGCAGTCGTCTTCTAGCCAAAAAGAAGGCTCTCACTGGGAATTGAATGTGCAGGCACCTTGATCTTGGACTTCCCAACTTCCAGAACTGTGAGAAATAAACATCTGCTGTTTAAGGCACCCAGCCTATGGCATTTTGTTACGGTAGCCCAAGCTAAGGCAGCACACAACTAAGACCACAGTCCAAAATACCTCCTCTTCAGGCCCTCCTACAAAAGACGGCCATTAAAATGCAATAAAATAGAGAAAGATAATAAATCATTAACTTAGTCAATAGCATTTGTTTGGCTATAAAGATTTTCAGGCTGTGGAATTTCACGTATGATCCAGTGAATGAGGAACAATTAAGTAGGAGGGTGAAATGAGACCTCATTAACTTTAAAATACCAGCAGATGTCATCAATGTGATACTTTTTTAAGGATGTAGAGTAGGTGTTATCATACGAAAATAAATCTCCCACTTATGCCTGAAATTCCATCATTGCAAATATAATAACCATTTACTGTGAAGGATTTTATTGGATCATTTTATGCCAAAGTATCTTAAGAAGGGTATATGATGGGAGGAACAGAGACAGGAAAAGGCTAGAGGGTGGTTAGCCATGTTAGAAAGAAAATGTGGCAAACAAGTTAAAGAGTAAAATCAAAACCAAAACACACTTCAACTATTCTGCAGTTGTTGTCAATGAGTCCTGTATCTCTCACTATATTACTCTGATGGAGTCTTAGAATAAGAACCCAAACCCTTTTCAGTATCCTTTCCTACCTTTGCATATACAATAAAGAAGAAAAAGATTCTTACTATATTTTTGTGTAAAATTTATCATTCTGCTAAAGTCCAAGATTATTTGTGCTATTAATATCTGATTACATTAAAATGAATATATAGTATATATTATAACATATATGTTGGGAACAAGTCTGATAGAAATATTAGGTTTTTGTACAAGTCGCAAAATATACCTTTTATTCCCTCCAAAAATATTCAGGATTTCACTTTAATCCATTTTTAAGTGGATTAGTAAAAGGGAACTTACAAAAATTAACTATTAATATAGCACTAGAGCATTAATATAGCACTATGCTTATTTCTCCTAAGCATTTATCTCTATATTAGAAATACAGATAGCACTTTCATATATAGTTTTAATAGTCCAGTAAAATGAAAAATAGTCAAATAACACTCCACCTTAATCCTCACTGGCAATATATTGCTTTACTTTGAGATTGCTTTTAAATGCTGATCAAAAAGTACAGAAAATTCTTTGCTATCACAGTTTTTTACACTGCAAATTATAGTTATTTTAGTCATAAATTAGAGGGCACAGAATGATTTTTTCTTAGAATATAAGACATTCTTTTTCTCTGGAGAAAAGTTAGTAAGTCTTAACAGGAATATATTGGGACATAAAGTGAATTAATTTTTCATATTAAAAGGATTTTAGGAATCATTTTAATGCTGTTTGGATTATGCATTACTTTGAAAATCTGATGAAATCTATTTACCCTGTCTCTTTAAAAATGCACGTGAGGGACTTCGCCGGTGGCGCAGTGGTTGGGAATCCGCCTTCCAATGCAGGGGACACGTGTTCGAGCCCTGGTCTGGGAAGATCCCACATGCCGTGGAGCAACTAGGCCCGTGAGCCACGACTACCGAGCCTGTGCTCTAGAGCCCACGAGCCGCAACTACTGAGCCCGTGTGCCACAACTACTGAAGCCCGCACGCCTATAGCCTGTGCTCCACAACAAGAGAAGCCACTACAATGAGAAGCCCGCGCACCAAAATGAAGAGTAGCCCCCACTCGCCACAACTAGAGAAAGCCCACGCACAGCAACGAAGACCCAACGCAGCCAAATAATAATAATAATAATAATAATAATAATAATAAAATATAAAACTTTGGTGTGCTTACAGTTCCTCAGAAAAATAATTTTTTAAAAAATGCACGTGAACACAGAAATCCTTAATGGGGGGGGGTGGTCTGTCAACTGATGCTCTATGGAAAAGTTTCTGGAAATCCATATTGTTCTTAAATTTCTATGCAAATGTTTGTGGGTATATACATGGTGAACAATTATTTTACTTATCATCTAAAATCTACTCTTTTCACTCTTGCTTTTTGATTATTTTTGAAAATTAGTGAGCAAGGCAATGACACTCATCTTAAGTTATTTTATTACATGTAAAATAAGCCAGGCATCCTACAAGTGGAAAGGTCGATACCAAGGGCTAACTGTGTTCTTAAAGTGAATGGGATGACACTGGATTTTTTTCCAAACATGAATTTTAACAAACCAGATTCTCTGTCCTCCTGGCAGCTGAATGAGCTGTTCAGCAGTCAAAAACTCACATCACCCAAGACAGATGCTTATTGCATCTACTCATATAAATAGGACATTTGTAAACTATCTAAGTAGCAAAAAATATACCTTACATTGCAATGTAAGGTATAGTTTACATAGACTCCTAGTCAAGGTTATTTTTCCTGAGTATTCACCTTCTCAGTGATGCTTTTATATGCATATAGGTTGTCCTCACACCCCAGAACCCTAGGTATAATCTTGAGGCCAATATTTGCCATGACATGTCATTCATATAAAATGCTTGCAGTCATACCAGACACACTTTGTCAACCTGTGCATTCTTAATCGCTTTGCTGTACACCTGCTGCAATGCAACCTGTCAATTTGGCAGGAAAGAGAGCCAGGAAATCCCCATGCTGCTTTCTTGTCCACTATGCAAGTATTTTAACTTGGCATATTAAGTACCAGTAGGGGAGACTGAAGTCGAGAGGCAATGATATTCTGTTCTCATATAAGAGCAAATTTATGAAGAAATCTGATGCTTTCCACAAGACCAACTCACCTAAACTGTGGTTAACATCTGTGACATGTGTACATGTGCTCATGTGCAATCTGGCGAATGGGCACAAAGCCTTCACTATACAGGCCCACATAGGCTGAGATGAAGTAAAACGGCCTAGTACCATCTACTCTGTTGACAATTTAACTAGCCTTAAAACTCCACTGTAATCTGTGGGCAGCAAACATGTTTTATACTAGCCCGGAAAAACAAAGTCAGCACTCCAGTAACTACTGTTTTTTGGGCACACACTATAAACCAGTGTTTGAAACTCTACAAACACACTAGTCATGTCCGCATGCCCTGCACAGCTGGTTTGGTATCCCTCCAGTAACCTTTCCACTTATTTGAATGGAGAAATCTTCATTGTTTAAGGAGGAATCAAATATCACCCCTCTGCTTAAACTTCCCTCTTTCCATTCATTTGCTTCCAGGCAAGATGACTTGCACACATATAGTAACTTAAAAGCTGATAATAGCTTTAGACATTGTTGTGAGAATGAAATAAGATGACTTAATAAAATTCCGAGGATCAACCTTGCATATAGTAGCCTTCACATATTTCTTTTTAAAAACATGAACTATTGGTCTTCCCTGGTGGCGCAGTGGTTGAGAATCTGCCTGCCAATGCAGGGTACACGGGTTCGAGCCCTGGTCTGGGAAGATCCCACATGCCGCGGAGCAACTGGGACCGTGAGCCACAATTGCTGAGCCTGTGCGTCTGGAGCCTGTGCTCCGCAACAAGAGAGGCCACGACAGTGAGAGGCCCGTGCACCGCGATGAAGAGTGGCCCCCGCTTGCCACAACTAGAGAAAGCCCTCGCACAGAAACGAAGACCCAACACAGCCATAAATAAATTAATTAATTAATTAATTTAAAAAAAAACATGAACTATTATAAAATGCCTAAATCCCATGACTAATGTTTGCTCAAATGCACTAAACTGGCTAAGGCACCTTATCTCACATACTTATTATATTACCTTGGAGAAAGTTATAAAGTGGATGAGAGACTCTGTACCTATCATTAGCTTCTGTCTTCAATGTCTAAGATTAAAACAAAAAGTAAATCCAGGGTTGAAAATTTTGCTTATACCTGCCATGGCTAAAAACTGACTGCCTATTACCTGTCTTTACCAGACTAAATCCCTAATATGTGTAAAAGTTTCAGTGAAAGCTGGATGACATCCCCAAAATTAAAGCATAGTTGGAAAAAATAGCACTTTTTTCATAAATACAGACGTGTATATTATCTTTCAAAAGTTATATTTTGAGTTTTAGTTTTATATTTTATATAAAACTAAAATAAATAGATTAGTGCTAACCACTGCATCCAGAACCAATATTAAAGGCATTAGATACATGGAATACTAACAGATTCTTTAACCAATGGATTTAATTACATTGTGAGTTTGGAAGAAATGGGTAGGGAAGAAATGGATGAAGATTACTACTCATTAGTTCCTACTGTGAAGAGGTAGGGGGTGCCTCATGGCAAGAAAAGTCAATACAGATTCCCCGCTGATGCTCTCAAAATAGCATCTTTAATGACTGGGGTTATAAAGATACTGAGGCTCCCAAACTGACCAAACAAGGCATCATAGCATCAAAGTTAAATGACCATACCTTTAATTAGATTCTGAAATTCAAGAGGGGGTAATTACAGAATGTTTATCAGAGAACTCTGAAGACCCATAAACAACATATTCATATATATACATGTATGTGTATGTATTTATATAAACAGTTTTTCCTGTTTTGTATTATTGTGTAATATCTCCCATAGCAGATTACAAGTTGCTGTAGTCCATGACTCATTGAATTTAGCTTCAGTAGCTCCTAACACTATGTCTGGTACATAATCATACAGCAGTAAATAGTTGTCGAATGAACAAATGCTTAATACTAAATTTGATATGTTTAAATTTAAATATAAATCTACTTTAAATGCTCTAAACGTGAAAGAATTTTCAACTTGTTGAAAATGGCAACTGAAGGAGCCTATTTCATTATATGAGTCAGACAGACCTAGGTTTGAAACCCAGCTCTACCTCTTAGTTCCTGTATAATTCTGACAGAGTTACTTAACCTGGCTGAGCCTTCCATTCTCACATGATGGATGTAAGGCTTCAATCTGGCTATATAAGTAAAGTGTTTATAGCAATGCCCATTCCCCACTAAAAGGTCAGCATATAGTAACTATTCTCTCCTCCTCCCCCTCCCTCTCCTATCCTCCTCCTCTTCTTCATTATCATCACCATAGATGTTAGATACCTCTTTAATTTTAGCAGAATGGAGGTTTTACCCATTTTACTGATTTGATGATAAAAAATTGTGAAATAATTACTTCTAAAATGATCATCACAATGTTCATCACTCTATAAGCATTGGAGAACCTTAAACGTGTTAAGTTTACAAAAAGTTTTCTGATTAGGCCCTCCTATTTCTGTATTAAAATGTTAGAGATAATCAAGAGTTCCAATAGTGAACAGCTTTTTCTTAAAACAAGGTAATATATTTCTTACCTCAATTGTTCCTAGCTTCCAGCAGAAAGATATTTAGATATGATCTTTAAGTCTCTTAACTTTTAAGTTACTCAAATGCAGCCAAAATATATCCTTTACTGTACCTTTGATTCCCCTGAAATTCTTCATTTTTAGTCTGTCTGGCATCCTTTCACTGGCTACAGAACAAGAAACAAACAACTTTCTGATGCCAGATGCTGAAGATCAATAGCTATTTCCCAAAGTTTATAGCATAATTAAAATGTGTAAGAGGAATAATTTTCTCTTCAAACCCTAAGGCTAAGCCTAGAATTATTGACTAAGTCAAAGTTATGTGGTATAACATTTTTTTATTGTGTTTACAGATAATATAAAGGAGTTTATGGCCTTTACATGTAATTTGTTAAGTTAGAAACACTGAAGAGGAAATATTCCCTACATTCAGCAAAGCATCAATTGTTTAAAAACCTCTGTAAGGTATATTTTGTAGAGGTAAATCTATATTCCTTTATACCGGTTTGTGGTCACCTAAAACTTCAAACTTAAGGTTAATGGTCAAAACATTCTTGAATTTACCTCAAACTACTTCTTCAGAGCTTTATCACCTTCAATAAAAGTGCCAGGAATGTAGATATGATGGAAATATCATAAGGATGTGAGGGTAGGTAGGACAAGAGGAATCATGATGCATGCAAACAGAAAGCACTATGTGTATACATTATGTTATGTGAGTTTTTATAAAATACAATATTCATAGAAAAGCAGATGTATCAGCTATAGAATGGACTCTTTTCAGTAGTAAAAATTAACAGTCACTAATTTTTGCATATGGATATAAATGGTAAATATTTGAAACACTCTCCTTGACAGCCTAATTTTTTTTAAAGTAGCTCTTTTAAAATGGTACTTACTCCTGGGAAATGCAGCAGTTAAGAAGCAATAAAGTCATATATGTCCTAGATTTAAATTCTAGCTTTGCCTCTTTCTGGTATTTATTAAATGTCCAATTGTATTACTTATTCATTATTATTAATGACGCTAATAACATTATCATACAAACCCTGATGTGAATCACTGATTATCCAAGAGTCCTGAAATCTCTGAGTGAATAAACATTGGTCCCAACCGCATTTTGCTTTCTTCAAACAAAGTCAAAAGGAAGTGCATCCCCCTCATCCCAAAGTCCCATACATCTGTGTGTCACATTCATGCTATACAGCTAGTGGTATATATTGTACTTTGCAAATGTTACATAGATGAGAAGATACCACTATAAAAGCTGATTTGCAGTCAAGCCTGGGTGTTCCATTGCTTTTCAAAAACTGCATTGATTTGTAATGAAATGTGCTCTCTCTTCTAGTTCTGCTATAGGGCAGTGGCATGCAATCTGAAGAACACTAGCTGGAGTAGGCTTATTGGGTGTGCTAAAGGAGGAAGCCTAAGTATTCCAAAATAACAATCTCTAGCTAAATCTGTAGACAAGCCAATAAAACACACACACTCACTCTCACACAAACTCACTCATGTCTCTGTGAAAACTAGCTTAATAATCAGGCTGTTTTTTTTTCCTCTTGCTTTCCCACATTCACTGACAGTATCTCTTTTCTAACTTGACTGAGGCTGCTTCTGGTCAATCTTTTTATTTATCTTTCATGGATTCAACACCCCACACCCAGCCCCACCCTAACGCTTGGCTGGATGAACTCATCCTTTACTGCAAAGATGCAGGCCATTGGCATGAGTTCCATCACCCACTCTTCTCTGTAACCCGGGAAATCTGTCATTGTACTTACTCTTATTCTTCTGTATAGAAAGAAAGCTGCCCTCCTGCTCTTTAAAGTGGTTCTAATGATCAAAGTCCTCATCTTCATCGGACACACTCCTTCTGTTTTGGCACCTGCATCCCCTCCCTCACTGACAGTGTTTCTTCATTTGCGAAAACTGGAAATTATATTTACCTCACAGAACTGTTGTGATGCAATTGCCTCCTTTGTTCACTTTTCTTTCTCCAACTCCCTAACAACAGTCATTTCCCAGGGTACAACTATTGAACTTCTACTATTTTAAGCTCCTTAGATTTTATAATTTTGTCTCCTCCTTTGACCTCATCCCTGATTATTTTCTAATTGTTTCTTCCTCATGTCTCACCTTAATTCCAGGCTTGAATCACCAAGTCCTAGCTACTCGACTATTCCATCATTTGACATATTTCATCCTTCGTATATAGAAACCACCCCCTCTCTCTCTCCCATGACCCCATCTCACTTTCTTTCATTTCTACTTAGATTTAGACGTCAGTGTTTTCTAGACTCTACCATCAGTCTTCTCTTCTTACTTTAACTCCCATCTCTGTACAATCTCATCTATCCAAAATGTCATCTATGACTTAAGGTTTAATAATTTCCAACTCCTTAATTCCACCCTAGTTCGCTTTCTCAAGGTCTAGTCTCATTTTAACAGTTTAAATCCTGGACATTTTCAACAATTAAACTTATAGCTTAAAATCATTTTTGTCTAAGGAAGTCTCATATTTCTCTCCCCTAAACTATTCCCCATCCTACACTCCCTAAATCAGTTAACAATACTACTCTCTCTGTCACCTAAGCCAGAAACCCAGTTTTTACAGTCTCTTCCTCCTTCAGCATTTAATACAAGGAAACACCAATTTAACCTCAAGTATCTGTCACATTTATTTTTTTGTCAGATCCCATCAATATCACATGAACTCAGCTCTCCATCACTGTGAGAGGATGGACAGTGATGAAGATGAATTAGAAATAAAGCAGAAAGAAAATACAGTCACATAATTATTTATATTTGTATTTATTGAGCACATGCTCCTCATTAAATGGTTATGAAGATTCAATAAAATAATAAATGTTGAACACTTGAAACAGTCCCTGGCACACAGTATACACTTAAGTGTTTTCTTCCATCAGCACCATCATCATCATAGTTTCATACCTGGACTCTTTGAGAGCTCATCAAGTTAACCCCAACCAAAGTCACTGTAACACAGAACCAGAGGAAATGAAAATGAACAAGACTCTGCTCCCCATATCTTAGAATGGAAACTCTATGTCAACTATCATTCTGGAAAAAGATCTTTTCCAATTTTAACACTTTTTTATTTGCCATTTTTTAAATTAAGTCTTCTTGTTTTATTCTGCTTTGTATTTACCATGTTAAGTGACTGCTACTTTATGCTCAACTAATTTTCATGTTAGAACAAATGTAAATTGGCTAGACACAAATATTTTGCATTTTATTTTTGTTTTTTCTGAGCATATTAAACTTATACTTGTTGAAAAATATAGTACGTGTTAGTTATGGTTCTAGGCTAGACATACAGCCAGCCATGGTCTTTTATCTCAGGGAGAGAACATTTTATTGCAGGGAAATAGGCAATAAACAAATAAACAACCCCCCCCCCAAAAAAAACAGGGCTCATGGTAAGATATTTAAAATCAGGCATTAAGACAGAGATGGGCTTCTTTAGTTTGAGAGGCTAGAGGAGGAATCACCAGGCTAGAGATGATATTTAATCTGATGATTGAATGACAAGAAGGAACAAACCATAGGAAGTTCAGCAGACATTACCAGTAGGCAGAGGTTTAGTGGGGAATCGGCTTATTTGTTGGAGGGGAAGGGAAAAGGCCAAGATTGTTGTGAGATTCAAATAAGCTTAGTAAATTTCCACTTAAATTTAGTACCCAATGAATACTGTTTTTTTTCTTTTTATTTATGTAATTATGAAAACAAATTCTTTACTAATCAACCTATGAAAATGAAAATTTCATGTGATGACTACCTTTCCAGAACATTCTATTAACCAATGTTATTAGGAATTATGTTGTTATATAAAAGTATTTTGATAAATATAACTTAGCAATTACTAATTCCTAAAAATGTAAGCAATATTACAAGTTTTCTAATTTAGAAAAAAGATGATGCCTAAAGAAAATCCATAGAGGTCAAATGATAAACTGAAAAGAATACAAAATATGAACCTAAAACTGATGAAAACTCAGACTCAAGAATGAAAAAACAGGGGGAGGAGCTTCAAGATGGCGGAAGAGTAAGATGCAGAGATCACCTTCCTCCCCAAACGTACATCAGAAATACATCTACATGTGGAACAGCTCTTACACAACACCTACTGAACGCTGGCAGAAGAACTCAGACCTCCCAAAAGGCAAGAAACTCCCCACGTACCTGGGTAGGACAAAAGAAAAAAAGAAAAAACAGAGACAAAAGAATAGGGATGGGACCTGCACCAGTGGGCGGGAGCTGTGAAGGAGGAAAGGTTTCCACACACTAGGAAGGCCATTCCCCTGTGGAGACTGCGGGTGGCAGAGGGGGGAAGCTTCGGAGCCACGGAGGAGAGCGCAGCCACAGGGGTGCAGAGGGCAGAGCGGAGAGATTCCCGCACGGAGGTTCAGTGCCGACCAGCACCCACCAGCCCGAGAGGCTTGTCTGCTCACCCGCCGGGGCGGGCAGGGCTGGGAGCTGAGGCTCGGGCTTCGGTCGGATCCCAGGGAGAGGACTGGGGTTGGCAGTGTGAACACAGCCTGAAGGGGGCTAGTGCGCCACAGCTAGCCGGGAGGGAGTCTGGGAAAAGGTCTGGAGCTGCCGAAGAGACAAAAGACTTTTTCATGCCTCTGTGTTTCCTGATGCACGAGGAGAGGGGATTAAGAGCACCGCTTAAAGGAGCTCCAGAGATGGGCGCAAGCCGCGGTTATCAGCGCGGACCCCAGAGACGGGCATGAGATGCTATGGCTGCTGCTGCCGCCACCAAGAAGCCTGTGAGCAAGCGCAGGTCACTTTCCACACCTCCCCTCCCAGGAGCCTGTGCAGCCCACCACTGCCAGGGTCTGGTGATCCAGGGAAAACTTCCCCGGGAGAACACATGGCAAACCTCAGGCTGGTGCAAGGTCACGCCGGGCTCAGCCACCGCAGGCTCACCCCGCACTCCATACCCTCCCTCCCCTCGGCCTGAGTGAGCCAGAGCCCCCGAATCAGCTGCTCCTTTATCACGGTCCTGTCTGAGCAAAGAACAGACGCCCTCAGGAGACCTACATGCAAAGGCAGTTCCAAATCCAAAGCTGAACCCCAGGAGCTGTGCAAACAAAGAAGAGAAAGGGAAATTTGTCCCAGCAGCCTCAGGAGCAGAGGATTAAATCTCCACAATCAACTTCACGTACCCTGCATCTGTGGACTATCTGAATAGACAACAAATCATCCCAAATTGAGGAGGTGGACTTTGGGAGCAATGATATATATATTTTTTTCCCTTTTTCTATTTTTGTGAGTGTGTATGTGTATGATTCTGTGTGGGATTTTGTCTGTACAGCTTTGCTTTTACCATTTGTCCTAGGGTTCTGTCTGTCCATCGTTTGTCATTTATTTTTTTAAATATAGTTTTTAGCACTTGTTATCATTGGTGGATTTGTTTTTTGGTTTCGTTGCTCTCTTCTTTCTTTCTTTCTTTTTTTTATTATTTAAAAAACAATTTTTAATAATTATTTCTTATTTTATATTTTAATAACTTTATTTTATTATATTATACTTTATTTTATTTTACCTTCTTCTTTCTTTCTTCCTTTCTTTTTTTTTCTCCCTTTTATTCTGAGCCACGTGGATGACAGGTTCTTGGTGCTCCAGCCAGGCGTCAGGGCTGTGCCACTGAGGTGGGAGAGCCAAGTTCAGAACACTGGTCCACAAGAGACCTCCCAGCTCCACGTAATATAAAATGGCAAAAATCTCCCAGAGATCTCCATCTCAATGCCAAGACCGAGCTCCACTCAATGACCAGCATGCTACAGTGCTGGACACCCTACGCCAAACAACTAGCAAGACAGGAACACAACCCCATCCATTCGCAGAGAGGCTGCCTAAAATCATAAGGCCACAGACACCCCGAAACACACCACCAGACGTGGACCTGCCCAACAGAAAGAAAAGATCCAGCCTCATCACCAGAACACAGGCACTAGTCCCCTCCACCAGGAAACCTACACAACCCACTGAACCAACCTTAGCCACTAGAGACAGGCATCAAAAACAATGGGAACTACGAACAAGCAGCCTGCGAAAAGGAGACCCCGAACACAGTAAGTTAAGCAAAATAAGAAGACAGAGAAACACACAGCAGATGAAGGAGCAAGGCAAAAACACACCAGACATAACAAATGAAGAGGAAATAGTCAGTCTACCTGAAAAAGAATTCAGAATAATAATAGTAAAGACGATCCAAAATCTTGGATATAGAATGGAGAAAATACAAGAAACATTTAACAAGGACCTACAAGAACTAAAGAGCAAACAAACAGTGATGAACAACACAATAACTGAAATTAAAAATTCTCTAGAAGGGATCAATAGCAGAATAACTGAGGCAGAAGAACGGATAAGTGACCTGGAAGATAAAATGTGGAAATGACTACTGCAGAGCAGAATAAAGGGGGAAAAAAAGAAAAAGAATTGAGGACAGTCTCAGAGACCTCTGGGACAATATTAAACGCAACAACATTTGAATTATAGGGGTCCCAGAAGAAGAAGAGAAAAAGAAAGGGACTGAGAAAATATTTGAAGAGATTATAGTTGAAAACTTCCCTAATATGGGAAAGGAAATTGTTAATCAAGTCCAGGAAGCACAGAGGGTCCCATACAGGATAAATCCAAGGAGAAATATGGCAAGACACATATTAATCAAACTATCAAAAATTAAATACAAAAAAAAAATATTAAAAGCAGCAAGGGAAAAACAAGAAATAACACACAAGGGAACCCCCATAAGGTTAACAGCTGATCCTTCAGCAGAAACTCTACAAGCCAGAAGGGAGTGGCAGGACATATTTAAAGTGATGAAGGAGAAAAACCTACAACCAAGATTACTACTCTACCCGGCAAGGACCTCATTCAGATTTGACAGAGATATTAAGAGCTTTACAGACAAGCAAAAGCTAAGAGAATTCAGCACCACCAAACCAGCTTTACAACAAATGCTAAAGGAACTTCTCTAGGCAAGAAACAGAAGAAAAGGAAAAGACCTACGATAAAAAACCCCAAACAATTAAGAAAATAGTAATAGGAACATACATATCGATAATTACCTTGAATGTAAATGGATTAAATGCTCCAACCAAAAGACATAGACTGGCTGAGTGTATACAAAAACAAGACCCATATATATGCTGTCTACAACAGACCCACCTCAGACCTAGGGACACATACAGACTGAAAGTGAGGGGATGGAAAAAGTTATTCTGTGCAAAAGGAAATCAAAAGAAAGCTGGAGTAGTAATTCTCATATCAGACAAAATAGACTTTAAAATAAAGACTATTACAAGAACAAAGAAGGACACTACATAATGATCAACGGATCAATCCAAGAAGAAGACATAACAATTGTAAATATTTATGCACCCAACATAGGAGCACCTCAATACATAAGGCAAATACTAACAGCCATAAAAGGGGAAATCGACAGTAACACAATCATAGTAGTGTACTTTAACACCCGACTTTCACCAATGGACAGATCATCCAAAATGAAAATAAATAAGGAAACACAAGCTTTAAATGATACCTTAAACAAGATGTACTTAATTGAAATTTATAGGACATTCCATCCAAAAACAACAGAATACACATTCTTCTTAAGTGTTCATGGAACATTCTCCAGGATAGATCATATGTTGGGTCACAAATCAAGCCTTGGTAAATTTAAGAAAATTGAAATCATATCAAGTATCTTTTCCAACCACAACGCTATGAGACTAGATATCAATTACAGGAAAAAAAATCTCTGAAAAATACAAACACATGGAGGCTAAACAATACACTACTTAATAACCAAGAGATCACTGAAGAAATCAAAGAGGAAATCAAAAAATATGTAAAAACAAATAATAATGAAAACACGATGACCCAAAACCTACGGGATGCAGCAAAAGCAGTTCTAAGAGGGAAGTTTATAGCAATACAATCCTCCCTTAAGAAACAAGAAACATCTCAAAGAAACAACCTAACCTTACACCTAAGCAATTATAGGAAGAAGAACAAAAAAAACCCAAAGTTAGCAGAAGGAAAGAAATCATAAAGATCAGATCAGAAATAAATGAAAAAAAATGAAGGAAACGATAGCAAAGATCAATAAAACTAAAACCTGGTTCTTTGAGAAGATAAACAAAATTGTTAAACCATTAGCAAGACTCATCAAGAAAAAAAGGGAGAAGACTCAAATCAATAGAATTAGAAATGAAGGGGCTTCCCTGGTGGCACAGTGGTTGAGAATCTGCCTGCCAATGCAGGGGACACAGGTTCAAGCCCTGGTCTGGGAAGATCCCACATGTCGTGGGGCAAGTGGGCCCGTGAGCCACAACTACTGAGTCTGCACGTCTGGAGCCTGAGCTCTGCAACAAGACAGGCCGTGACAGTGAGAGGCCCACACACCGCGATGAAGAGTGCCCCCTCTCGCCGCAACTAGAGGAAGCCCTCACACAGAAACGAAGACCTAACACATCCAAAAATGAATGAATGAATAAAAAAATAAAAAACAAATGAAAAAGGAGAAGTAACAAATGCTACTGCAGAAATACAAAGGATCATGAGAGATTACTACAAGCAACTACATGCCAATAAAATGGACAACCTGGGAGAAATGGACAAATTCTTGGAAATGCACAACCTTCCAAGACTGAACCAGGAAGAAATAGAAAATATGAACAGAGCAATCACAAGCACTGAAATTGAAAATGGGATTAAAAATCTTCCAACAAACAAAAGCCCAGGACCAGATGTCTTCACAGGCGAATTCTATCAAACATTTAGAGTAGAGTTAACACCTATCCTTCTCAAACTCTTCCAAAATATAGCAGAGGGAGGAACACTCCCAAATTCATTCTCTGAGGCCACCATCACCCTGATACCAAAACCCGACAAAGGTGTCACAAAGAAAGAAAACTACAGGCCAATATCACTGATGAACATAGATGCAACAATCCTCAACAAATTACTAGCAAACAGAATCCAACAGCACATTAAAAGGATCATACACCATGATCAAGTGGGGTTTATCCCAGGAAAGCAAGGATTCTTCAATATACGTAAATCAATCAATGTGATACACCGTATTACCAAATTGAAGGAGCAAAACCATATGATCATCTCAATAGATGCAGAGACAGCTTATGATAAAATTCAACACCAATTTATGATAGAAACCCTCCAGAATGTAGGCATAGAGGGAACTTTCCTCAACATAATTAAGGCCATATATGACAAACCCACAGCCAACACCGTCCTTAATGGTGAAAAACTGAAACCATTTCCACTAAGATCAGGAACAAGACAAGTTTCCCCACTCTCACCCCTATTATTCAACATAGTTTTGGAATTTTTAGCCACAGCAATCAGAGAAGAAAAAGAAATAAAAGGAATCTAAATTGGAAAAGAAGAAGTAAAACTGTCACTGTTTGCAGATGACATGATACTATACATAGAGAACCCTAAAGATGTTACCAGAAAACTACTAGAGCTAATCAATGAATTTGGTAAAGTAGCAGGATACAAAATTAATGCACAGAAATCTCTTGCATTCCTATACACTAATGATGAAAAATCTGAAAGTGAAATTAAGAAAACACTCCCATTTACCATTGCAACAAAAAGAATAAAATATCTAGGAGTAAACCCACCTAAGGAGACAAAAGACCTGTTTGCAGAAAAGTATAAGACACTGATGAAAGAAATTAAAGATGATACAAATAGATGGAGAGATATACCATGTTCTTGGATTGGAAGAATCAACGTAGTGAAAATGACTCTACTACCCAAAGTAATCTACAGATTCAATGCAATCTCTATCAAACTACCACTGGCATTTTTCACAGAACTAGAACAAAAACTTCACAATTTGTATGGAAACACAAAAGACCCCGAATAGTCAAAGCAATCTTGAGAAAGAAAAACGTAGCTGGAGGAATCAGACTCCGTGACTTCAGACTATACTACAAAGTTACAGTCATCAAGATAGTATGGTACTGGCACAAAAACAGAAATATAGATCAATGCAACAGGATAGAAAGCCCAGAGATAAACCCACATACATATGGTCACCTTATCTTTGATAAAGGAGGCAAGAATATACAGTGGAGAAAAGACAGCCTCTTCAATAAGTGGTGTTGGGAAAACTGGGCAGCTACATGTAAAAGAATGAAATTAGAACACTTCCTAACACCATACACAAAAATAAACTCAGAATGGATTAAGGACCTAAGTGTAAGGCCAGACACCATCAAACTCTTAGAGGATAACACTGGCAGTAAATCACAGCAAGATCCGTTTTGACCCACCTTCTCGAGAAATGGAAATAAAAACAAAAATAAACAAATGGGACCTAATGAAACTTAACTTTTGCACAGCAAAGGAAACCATAAACAAGACGAAAAGACAACTCTCAGAATGGGAGAAAATATTTGCAACTGAAGCAACTGACAAAGGATTAATCTCCAAAACATACAATAAACTCATGCAGCTCAATATCTAAAAAACAAACAACCCAATCCAAAAATGGGCAGAAGACCTAAATAGACATTTCTCCAAAGAAGATATACAGATTGCCAACAAACACATGAAAGAATGCTCAACATCATTAATCATTAGAGAAATGCAAATCAAAACTACAATGAGATATCATCTCACACTGGTCAGAATGGCCATCATCAAAATATCTACAAACAATAAATGCTGGAGAGGGTGTGGAGAAAAGGGAACCCTCTTGCACTGTTGGTGGGAATGTAAATTGATACAGCCACTATGGAGAACAGTATGGAGGTTCCTTAAAAAACTAAAACTAGAACTACCATGCAACCCAGCAATCCCACTACTGGGCATATACCCTGAGAAAACCATAATTCAAGAAGAGTCATGTTCCAAAATGTTCATTGCAGCTCTATTTACAATAGCCAGGACATGGAAGCAACCTAAGTGTCCATCAACAGATGGATGGATAAAGAAGATGTGGCACATATATACAATGGAATATTACTCAGCTATAAAAAGAAACAAAATTGAGTTATTTGTAGTGAGGTGGATGGACCTAGAGTCTGTCATAAAGAGTGAAGTAAGTCAGAAAGAGAAAAACAAATACCATATGCTAACACGTATATATGAAATCTAAAAAAAAAAAGAAAAAAAAAACAATGGTCATGAAGAGTGTAGGGGCAAGATGGGAATAAAGACACAGACCTACTATAGAATGGACTTGAGGACACGTGGAGGGGGAAGGGTAAGCTGGGACAAAGTGAAACAGTGGCATGGACATATATACACTACCAAACGTAAAATAGATAGCTAGTGGGAAGCAGCCACATAGCACAGGGAGATGAGCTCGGTGCTTTGTGACCACCTAGAGGGGTGGGATAGGGAGGGTGGGAGGGAGTGAGATGCAAGAGGGAAGAGTTATGGGGACATATGTATATGTATAACTGATTCCTTTTGTTATAAAGCAGAAACTAACACACCTTTGTAATGCAATTATACTCCAATAAAGATGTTTAAAAAAAAAAGAATTAAAAACCATTACTATATTCTTATTAAATTTTCTTCTATTTTTTCCCCCAAATTACTATTTACCTGTATGGAAAATAAAAACTTAAGGCAATATTATTACCTCATTGTACCTGAAGTTTACAGATTAAAGTCTTTAAAGTAGATTTACAATGCAACATGAATATTAGCAATACCAATGTCCTGTTCTTTATTATTACTCTCTAACCCTGACCCACCTACCACCCACGGCCCCACCACCAAACCTGTCACAGTGACTGTACGAAACCCTTCATTAACCAACATGAACACACAACACCCACATAAAATCCACTGCAGGAGAGATACTTGCATAATAACATATGCTTATAAAATATATACAGCAGTCTAACTTTCAAAATGACCTATTTTTTATATTCTGAAATTTTAAGTGTGAATATTTAAATCATGTAAACTTAGTTTTTATAAAGTCTATATTTCTTAAATATTCTTGTTTTCTTTTTCTGTCTTTTTATTTTCAGACTTATTATACGTTTGAAATTTTTTCTGCATAATTTTTTTTTTTCTGACAAACGTCTGATAGGACAGTGCAGCAGCTTAAGGGGCTCAAAGAAAATCATCCAGGTCAAGATTCTGAGATGAGTTAAATAATACTATTTTCTTTATCTCTATAATTCTTTTACCTTTATGTCTCAGTGTTGCCTAATAAAAACCTTTCTTCTAATTAGGCCTGTCTCCTGTCATCTATAGAAATTATTTTGATGTCTATCACCATGTCTAATCAAGAAATCTATGCCTCTCCTGAATAACTGCCACATTTTTATATGGTTTGAACACCATTAATCTTAAAACCAATTTTTTACTTTCTTTTGGCTGCTAGGAAGCTTGAAAGCAAATTTGTGACTTGTTTGGCAGCAGTTTAGAATGTTTTGGCATACATTTTACATATAAATTTTAACTTATATTATTTTAACCTTATTTTTTATTAGGTTTATTTATATGTAGCCTATTTCAAAGTACAGTGACCCTTGAACAACTCAGGGGTTAGGAGCATCAAGTCCCCCACCCCCCATGAAGTTGAAAATCCACAGACAACTTTACAGTGGGCCCTACAGCCCTCCAGATTGTGGTTCCAAACCCAGTTCCAGTTTTGGATTGTGTAGTACTGTAGTATGTATTAAGTGAAAAAAATCCACATATGAGTATACCTGTGCAGTTCAAACCCATGTTGTTCAAGGCTCTACTATAGTAATTTTTGGAAAATCCTTTGTTTTCAATAAGAGTAGAAAATAAAGCAAGTAAATGCATGGACAGATACAATTTCTATGCCTTGTCTCTGCTGTTCATTTTGCCAGGAAAGACTTTCTTCTTTCTGCCACTTATTCTGTCCAGAGTCAGTTCACATCATATCTCCTCTATGAAACTATCTATAAATTCCTAGATTTCTCTATAAATTCCTGGATATGTGTCTGGGGTTATAACAATACCAAGAATTGGCAAGAATGGAAGCAACTTCCCCCTTTTGTGGCAAAGTGTAGTTCTCCATCTCTGAAACCTGCCACCAAGAAATGTGGATGTGATGAAAATTTGTTCAATCTTTATCAATAGTTTAAAAGAAGATGGGACTTGTCTTTGATTGCATTAAAGGTCCATAAACGAAGAGGAAAATAAAGCACAGTGACCCATCAATTCTCTCTGCTTCTCATGCCCTATTTGCAAAGGAACTCACTTTTGAGAAAACAAAAGAATCACTGAGATGGAATGGTTTCAAAAGTTTAATCAATTCTTGAAATGAATCATTCACCAAGGTCTGAAGTCACATGGCAAAGTTGATTGTGTTATTTAATAGGTATTCATGCACATCTTTTGCGTGTTTATATGAATTGCATTAAATTCAGTAGTTGACTTTTCAAAACAATTCTCTTTTGGGCTCTTTTAGTAGATAAGATTTTACACCTATCCTCTAAGTCACACTCAGTTTTTTAGTACACAATGTACAACTTGCATTACATTGATCAGAGGTTTAAAGAGGACAGGTGAATTGCATTTCAATATAAATTATAATGGCATTTATAAGTGTGCCTTCCAAAGTGTTCAACTGTGGAGATGGTTAAACATATCTATCAATAGAGCAACAAAATAGCCCTGTTAAATAAAACTATTTACCGGGGGGAGGAGAGAAGATGGCGGAAGAGTAAGACGCGGAGATCACCTTCCTTCCCACAGATACAGTAGAAATATATCTACACGTGGGACTGCTCCTACAGAACACCCACTGAACGCTGGCAGAAAACGTCAGACCTCCCAAAAGGCAAGAAACTCCCCCCGTACTTGGGTAGGGCAAAAGAAAAAAGAAATAACAGAGACAAAAGAATAGGGACGGCACCTGCACCAGTGGGAGGGAGCTGTGAAGGAGGAAAGATTTCCACGCACTAGGAAGCCCCTTCGCGGGCGGAGACTGCGGGTGGCGGAGGGGGGAAGCTTTGGAGCCACGGAGGAGAGCGCAGCCACAGGGGTGCGCAGGGCAAAGCGGAGAGATTCCTGCACGGAGGATCAGTGCCGACCAGCACCCACCAGCCCCAGAGGCTTGTCTGCTCACCCGCCGGGGCGGGCAGGGCTGGGAGCTCAGGCTCGGGCTTCGGAGGTCTGATCGCAGGGAGAGGACTGGGGTTGGCGGCGTGAACACAGCCTGAAGGGGGCTAGTGCACCACAGCTAGCCAGGAGGGAGTCCGGGAAAAAGTCTGCAGCTGCCGAAGAGGCAAGAGACTTTTTCTTCCCTCTTTGTTTCCTGGTGTGCGAGGAGAGGGGATTCAGAGCGCCGCCTAAACGAGCTCCAGAGATGGGCGCGAGCCGTGGCTATCAGCGCGTACCCCACAGCAACAGGGGCGCAGAGGAAAAAGCGGAGAGATTCCCGCACAGAGGATTGGCGCCGAGCAGCGCTCACCAGGTCGAGAGGCTTGTCTGCTCACCCGCCGGGGCGGGCGGGGCTGGGAGCCGAGCGGGCTTCGGTTGGATCGCAGGGACAGAACTGGGGTTGGCGGCGTGAACACAGCCTGAAGGGGTTAGCGCACCACAGCTGGCTGGGAGGGAGACCAGGAAAAAGTCTGCAGCTGCCGAAGAGGCCAGAGACTTTTTCTTGCCTCTTTGTTTCGCGGCGCACAAGGAGAGGGGATTCAGAGCACCGCCTATACGAACTCCAGAGACGGGCGCGAGCCACGGCGATCAGCACGGACCCCAGAGACGGGTGTGAGACGCTGGGGCTGCTGCTACCGCCTCCAAAAATCCTGTGTGCGAGCACAGGTCACTCTCCACACCGCCCCTCCCGGGAGCCTGTGCAACCCGCCACTGCCAGGGTCCCGTGATCCAGAGACAACTTCCCCAGGAGAACACACTGCGCGCCTCAGGCCGGTGCAACGTCACGCCGGCCTCTGATGCCGCAGGCTCGCCCCACCTCCTCTGTACCGCTCCCCCCCCGCGGCCTGGGTGAGCCAGAGCCCCCGAAGCAGCTGCTCCTTTAAACCTGTCCTGTATGAGCGGGGAAAAGACACCCTCAGGCGACCTACATGCAGAGGCGGGTCCAAATCCAAAGCTGAACCCCGGGAGCTGTGCGAACAAAGAATAGAAGGGGAAATCTCTCCCAGCAGCCTCAGAAGCAGCGGATTAAAACTCCACAAACAACTTGATGTGCCTGCATCTGTTGAATACCTGAATAGACAACGAATCATCCCAAATTCAGGAGGTGGACTTTGGGAGCAGGATATATTAATTTTTCCCCTGTTCCTTTTTTTGTGAGTGTATATGTATATGCTTCTGGTTGAGATTTTGTCTGTATAGCTTTGCTTTATAATAGCTTTATTTTACTTTACTATATTATAGCCTCTTTCTTTCTTTCTATTTTTTCTCCCTTTTACTCTGAGCCATGTGGACGAAAGACTCTTGGTGCTCCAGCCAGGCATCAGGGCCGTGCCTCTGAGGTGGGAGAGCCAACTTCAGGACACTGGTCCACAAGAGACCTCCCAGCTCCACGTAATACCAAACGGCAAAAATCTCTCAGAGATCTCCATCTCAACATCAAGACCCAGCATCACTCAATGACCAGCAAGCTACAGTGCTGAACACCCTATGCCAAACAACTAGCAAGACAGGAACACAGCCCCATCATTAGCAGAGAGGCTGCCTGAAATCATAATAAGGCCACAGACACCCCAAAATACACCACCAGACGTGGACGTGCCCACCAGAAAGACAAGATCCAGCCTCATCCACCAGAGCTCAGGCACTAGTTCCCTCCACCAGGAAGCCTACACTACCCACTGAACCAACCTTAGCCACTGGGGACAGATACCAAAAACAACGGGAACTATGAACATGCAGCCTGTGAAAAGGAGACCCCAAACACAGTAAGATAAGCAAAATGAGACGACAGAAAAACACACAGCAGATGAAGGAGCAGGGTCAAAACACACTAGACTTAACAAATGAAGAAGAAATAGGTAGTCTACCTGAAAAAGAATTCAGAATAATGATAGTAAGGATGATCCAAAATCTGGGAAATAGAATAGACAAAATGCAAGAAACATTTAACAAGGTTGTAGAAGAACTAAAGAGGAACCAAGCAACGATGAAAAACACAATAAATGAAATTAAAAATACTCTAGATGGGATCAATAGCAGAATAACTGAGGCAGAAGAAAGGATAAGTGACGTGGAAGATAAAATGGTGGAAATAACTACTGCAGAGCAGGATAAAGAAAAAAGAATGAAAAGAACTGAGGACAGTCTCAGAGACCTCTGGGACAACATTAAACGCACCAACATTCGAATTATAGGGGTCCCAGAAGAAGAAGAGAAAAAGAAAGGGACTGAGAAAATATTTGAAGGGATTATAGTTGAAAACTTCCCCAATATGGGAAAGGAAATAGTTAATCAAGTCCTGGAAGCACAGAGAGTCCCATACAGGATAAACCCAAGGAGAAACACGCCAAGACACATATTAATCAAACTGTCAAAAATTAAATATAAGGAAAACATATTAAAAGCAGCAAGGGAAAAACAACACATAACACACAAGGGAATCCCCATAAGGTTAACATCTGATCTTTCAGCAGAAACTCTGCAAGCCAGAAGGGAGTGGCAGGATATACTTAAAGTGATGAAGGAGAAAAACCTACAACCAAGATTACTCTACCCAGCAAGGATCTCATTCAGATGTGATGGAGAAATTAAAACCTTTACAGACAAGCAAAAGCTGAGAGAGTTCAGCACCACCAAACCAGCTTTGCAATAAATGCTAAAGGAACTTCTCTAGGCAAGAAACACAAGAGAAGGAAAACACCTACAATAACAAACCCAAAACATTTAAGAAAATGGGAATAGGAACATACATATCGATAATTACCTTGAATGTAAATGGATTAAATGCTCCCACCAAAAGACACAGGCTGGCTGAATGGATACAAAAACAAGACCCATATATATGCTGTCTACAAGAGACCCACTTCAGACCTAGAGACACATACAGACTGAAAGTGAGGGGATGGAAAAAGATATTCCATACAAATGGAAATCAAAAGAAAGCTGGAGTAGCAATTCTCATATCAGACAAAATAGACTTTAAAATAAAGACTATTACAAGAGACAAAGAAGGACAATATATAATGATCAAGGGATCGATCCAAGAGGAAGGTATAACAATTGTAAATATTTATGCACCCAACATAGGAGCACCTCAATACATAAGGCAAATACTAACAGCCATAAAAGGGGAAATCGACAGCAACACAATCATAGTAGGGGACTTTAACACCCCACTTTCACCAATGGACAGATCATCCAAAATGAACATAAATAAGGAAACACAAGCTTTAAATGATACATTAAACAAGATGGACTTAATTGATATTTATAGGACATTCCACCCAAAAACAACAGAATACACATTTTTCTCAAGTGCTCATGGAACATTCTCCAGGATAGATCATATCTTGGGTCACAAATCAAGCCTTGGTAAATTTAAGAAAACTGAAATCGTATCAAGTATCTTTTCCGACCACAACGCTATGAGACTAGATATCAATTACAGGAAAAGATCTGTAAAAAATACAAACACATGGAGGCTACACAATACACTACTTAATAACGAAGTGATCACTGAAGAAATCAAAGGGGAAATCAAAAAATACCTAGAAACAAATGACAATGGAGATACGACGACCCAAAACCTATGGGACGCAGCAAAAGCAGTGCTAAGAGGGAAGTTTATAGCAATACAAGCCTACCTCAAGAAACAGGAAACATCTCGAATAAACAACCTAACCTTGCACCTAAAGCTATTAGAGAAAGAACAAAAAAACCCCAAAGCCAGCAGAAGGAAAGAAATCATAAAGATTAGGTCAGAAATAAATGAAAAAGAAATGAAGGAAACAATAGCAAAAATCAATGAAACTAAAAGCTGGTTCTTTGAGAAGATAAACAAAATTGATAAACCATTAGCCAGACTCATCAAGAGAAAAAGGGAGAAGACTCAAATCAATAGAATTAGAAATGAAAAAGGAGAAGTAACCACTGACACTGCAGAAATACAAAAGATCATGAGAGATTACTACAAGCAACTCTATGCCAATAAAATGGACAACCTGGAAGAAATGGACAGATTCTTAGAAATGCACAAACTGCCGAGACTGAACCAGGAAGAAATAGAAAATATGAACAGACCAATCACAAGCACTGAAATTGAAACTGTGATTAAAAACCTTCCAACAAACAATAGCCCAGGACCAGATGGCTTCACAGGCGAATTCTATCAAACATTTAGAGAAGAGCTAACATCTATCCTTCTCAAACTCTTCCAAAATATTGCAGAGGGAGGAACACTCCCAAACTCATTCTACGAGGCCACCATCACCCTGATACCAAAACCAGACAAAGATGTCACAAAGAAAGAAAACTACAGACCAATATCACTGATGAACATAGATGCAAAAATCCTCAACAAAATACTAGCAAACAGAATCCAACAGCACATTAAAAGGATCATACACCATGATCAAGTGGGGTTTATCCCAGGAATTCAAGGATTCTTCAACATACGCAAATCAATCAATGTGATACACCATATTAACAAATTGAAGGAGAAAAACCATATGATCATCTCAATCGATGCAGAGAAAGCTTTCGACAAAATTCAACACCCATTTATGATAAAAGCCCTGCAGAAAGTAGGCATAGAGGGAACTTTCCTCAACATAATAAAGGCCATATATGACAAACCCACAGCCACAAACCCCATTGTCCTCAATGGTGAAAAACTGAAACCATTTCCACTAAGATCAGGAACAAGACAAGGTTGCCCACTCTCACCACTATTATTCAACATAGTTTTGGAAGTGTTAGCCACAGCAATCAGAGAAGACAAAGAAATAAAGGGAATCCAAATCGGAAAAGAAGAAGTAAAGCTGTCACTGTTTGCAGATGACATGATACTATACATAGAGAATCCTAAAGATGCTACCAGAAAACTCCTAGAGCTAATCAATGAATTTGGTAAAGTAGCAGGATACAAAATTAATGCACAGAAATCTCTTGCATTTCTATACACTAATGATGAAAAATCTGAAAGTGAAATTAAGAAAACACTCCCATTTACCATTGCAACAAAAAGAATAAAATATATAGGAATAAACCTACCTAAGGAGACAAAAGACCTGTATGCAGAAAATTATAAGACACTGATGAAAGAAATTAAAGATGATACAAATAGATGGAGAGATATACCATGTTCCTGGATTGGAAGAATCAACATTGTGAAAATGACTCTACTACCCAAAGCAATCTACAGATTCAATGCAATCCCTATCAAACTACCACTGGCATTTTTCACAGAACTAGAACAAAAAATTTCACAATTTGTATGGAAACACAAAAGACCCCGAATAGCCAAAGCAATCTTGAGAACGAAAAATGGAGCTGGGGGAATCAGGCTCCCTGACTTCAGACTATATTACAAAGCTTCAGTAATCAAGACAGTTTGGTACTGGCACAAAAACAGAAATATTGATCAATGGAACAGGATAGAAAGCCCAGAGATAAACCCACACACATATGGTCACCATATCTTTGATAAAGGAGGCAAGCATATACAGTGGAGAAAAGACAGCCTCTTCAATAAGTGGTGCTGGGAAAATTGGACAGGTACATGTAAAAGTATGAAATTAGAACACTCCCTGACACCATGCACAAAAATAAACTCAAAATGGATTAAAGACCTAAGTGTAAGGGCAGACACTATCAAACTCTTCGAGGAAAACATAGGCAGAACACTCTATGACATACATCACAGCAAGCTTCTTTTTGACCCAGCTCCCAGAGAAATGGAAATAAGAACACAAATAAACAAATGGGACCTAATGAAACTTAAAAGCTTTTGCACAGCAAAGGAAACCATAAACAAGACCAAAAGACAACCCTCAGAATGGGAGAAAATATTTGCAAATGAAGCAACTGATGAAGGATTAATCTCCAAGATTTACAAGCAGCTCATGCAGCTCAATAACAAAAAAACGAACAACCCAATCCAAAAATGGGCAGAAGACCTAAATAGACATTTCTCCAAAGAAGATATACAGATGGGCTACAGACACATGAAAGAATGCTCAACATCATTAATCATTACAGAAATGCAAATGAAAACTACAATGAGATATCATCTCACACCGGTCAGAATGGCCATCATCAAAAAATCTACAAACAATAAATGCTGGAGAGGGTGTGGAGGAAAGGGAACACTCTTGCACTGTTGGTGGGAATGTAAATTGATACAGCCACTATGGAGAACAGTATGGAGGTTCCTTAAAAAACTACAAATAGAACTACCATACGACCCAGCAATCCCACTACTGGGCATATACCCTGAGAAAACCATAGGTCAAAAAGAGTCATGTACCAAAATGTTCATTGCAGCTCTATTTACAATAGCCAGGACATGGAAGCAACCTAAATGTCCATCGACAGATGAATGGATAAAGAAGATGTGGCACATATATACAATGGAATATTACTCAGCCATAAAAAGAAATGAAATGGAGGTATTTGTAATGAGGTGGATGGAGTTAGAGTCTGTCATACAGAGTGAAGTAAGTCAGAAAGAGAAAAACAAATACAGTATGCTAACACATATATACGGAATCTAAGGAAAAAAAAAAAAAAGGCCATGAAGAACCTAGTGGCAAGACGGGAATAAAGACACAAACCTACTAGAGAATGGACTTGAGGATATGGGGAGGGGGAGGGGTGAGATGTGACAGGGTGAGAGAGTGTCATGGACATATATACACTACCAAATGTAAAATAGATAGCTAGTGGGAAGCAGCCGCATAGCACAGGGAGATCAGCTCTGTGCTTTGTGACCACCTAGAGGGGTGGGATGGGGAGGGTGGGAGGGAGGGAGATGCCAGAGGGAAAAGAAATGGGAACATGTTGTATATGTATAACTGATTCACTTTGTTGTGAGGCAGAAGCTAACACACCATTGTAAGGCAATTATACTTCAATAAAGATGTTTAAAAAAATAAAAAATAAAAAACTATTTACCTATACTTTTCCTGAAGAGAGTTTAGAAGCTCAAAGGATCAACTGAAGCTCAATGTCCTTTTATGTGTTTCCATCCTAATCACATTTTACTTGCAATCTTGTCAGCAGCTCATTTTTCCCTCACT
Organism: Balaenoptera borealis; assembly: GCF_965194805.1. Lineage (NCBI taxonomy): Eukaryota > Metazoa > Chordata > Mammalia > Artiodactyla > Balaenopteridae > Balaenoptera > Balaenoptera borealis. The sequence continues at coordinate 92,023,292 of NC_138862.1, forward strand.
GATGTATCAAGTGTAACACTCTCCAATAATAAGTACATGCTTGGTTAGTAATCCTCCCCCCAAAAAACTGTGATACACAGAACGTTCGCTTACTGTCCTACTCGATTAGCTAAATTTGTTTAAACTCTTTCCAAAATCTAGAGAATAGGCATACAATGTAATAATTACATGGTGCTTACACATGTATAGTCATCAGATTATTACTATACCCTTTGTTTCATTTCTTTAAGAAAAAGGAAGCAGATTCAAAGACAGCTCCATCCTTTTAAATATATGGAACACATTTTAATTGCATTATTAATAATAATGTTTAAACAATCAAGTCAGCCTGTAGATGTGTATCCCCTTTTCTTCAAGGTTTTATAGTAACTTTAATCAAAACTTAAAACGTTTCCCTTTAAAACAATTTCAGTGCCATAAAATATCATTTAAATCAAGGGGACTAAACTTTGCCCTTCAGATCGTTTTGAAGTCTAGGAACAAACTCTAAATTTCAGAGTGTTTGAGCATTGGTTTTTCCCCCAACAGCAGATCTTAACTGAGTTCCATGTTATTAAGTGCCTTTACCACATGTTCCATTCAAATACGTTGCTTGCTCTTTTATTTCTGAAAAGGTAAAGATCCTATTTCCATTTAGAAAGACAAGATAAAAAGAGCTTCTCGGCACAGTTATGTTGACTTCCTTAACTATTTCTTATATCTGATTTCAGAGTTCACATCCTGATCTTGTTTGCCTGCTCCAAGGGTTCTTTGCCTTGTACTTGGGAAAAGTCCCCAATCCATCTTCTCATGCTCTTTTGCCTACACACGTCGGTCAGACTCACTTGGGATTTCATGCCTTGACATTCTCTGCAATTTTACTTGCTCCGATTATGCTCGATTTTGTCCTTAGATTATAAGACCTTTCCAGCAGAGCTTCTGGAAATTTCAACTCCAAAATGTCCTGTTACCTCAATATCTAAATTTCATTACCAAAGTGCCTCAGGTTTTCAAGTATACCAGCCTCTCACTCAGAGCTGGTGAAAGCTTCCTCCTGGAAAACAAATAGGTTACACAAGACCTCTGTGTACTTCTCTTAATTGAAAATGCTATTAAAGTTCTATTGGGTGGGAAGGAAGATTCACAAACTGGTGAGTCCTCTATGGGGTTTTAGAAAGCCTTCAAAGCCCTCACAGGCATGGTTTATGACGATGAATGCAGAGATATTTTTCCCATCACAGAAAGTAAACATGCACACCAAACCAGTATAACTGGTTGCGGTATACAGTACTGCTGCCCTTGGGTTGCAACTTAGAAGCACAGACACTAAGGTACGTTTCCACTTGGATTTTTTTTTTTTTTTTCTTACACTAGCCAAACAGAATAAGTATAATTTCTTAAAATAAAATGGCTGTATCATGAGAAACATCTGTTGCATGTGCCTATGGAATTTCAAGCCAATTCCTCCTTGTTGTGATGAAAGATAAGTAAACGTCTCAAAAGCCAAAGTAACTTTTATGGAGTCAAGAGAAAACCCAAGCCTGGATGGAGCAGTCCTATAAAAGCCAGACAGAATACTGGACAATGATTTCCAGGTCATGACTGTAGAAACTAAAAGATGTCAATATGGAAAGCATTTACAAGCCTGATTTCCCTTCTTGAAATAGGAAAGTAAATACCCCTAGAAAATAATGTGCCAAATTCCTCCATCAAATTATAGGCTTTAGGCAGCTAGGGTGGAGACCTGGGTTCTGGCAACTGCTTCTGAGAAACCAAGGGCAATTTTTGTACCTTCAAAGGACCTCTGTTCGCTTCTCTACAAAGTAAAAATTTTGGACTTGAGGCCCTCTAAGCTCCTCTCTACCTTGAAAATGTTAACATTCTACAGATTTCTTTTCCCTAGTTTTGACAGCCAAATTCTCCTTCAGTGGGTTGGTGAAGAGTTCTCCTCTCTGCTGACGGCTACCTAGAACTGGCCTTGCATTTGAAATGGTCTGTCTAGCCAACCTTCTGTACTTGGAAACATCTTTTCCACTTGAGTTCTAGTCTTCTGTAGCCTTTAGAATAGGGGTTTCCTAAATCTAGAGAACTAAGAAGAACTAAGGTAAGAAGAAGGGCTTTAATTAGAAGGTGCTGGAAGACGTTCGAGCAGCCTGAGTGGTGAGGTTGTGTTGAGTAGCCCAGGGGAGACCCCACTCAAAGAAACCCCCTCTCACAAGGTTGTTCTGGCACTGAACTCATCAGATTCCTGTTATTCATATAATTCTGAGGATAAATTAGTATATCATATTCTTTTTTTTTTTTTTTTTTTATGGCTGTGTTGGGTCTTCGTTTCTGTGCGAGGGATTTCTCTAGTTGCGGCAAGTGGGGGCCACTCTTCATCGCGGTGCGCGGGCCTCTCACTATCGCGGCCTCTCTAGTTGCGGAGCACAGGCTCCAGACGCACAGGCTCAGTAGTTGTGGCTCACGGGCCTAGTTGCTCCGCGGCATGTGGGATCTTTCCAGACCAGGGCTCGAACCCGTGTCCCCTGCATTGGCAGGCAGATTCTCAACCACTGCGCCACCAGGGAAGCCCAGTATATCATATTCTTTACAAAGAGGCAGGTGGCCTTGGACATGTTTTGACCAAGGAAGAGGAGGAGAGAAAGAAGAGCTCATGGGGCTGAGTTCCTGAGGTAGGAGGGACTCAGCGGATGAGGAACACAGCTGGGTAGTGAGAGATTCTTTCCCTTATTTTTTATTTATTTATTTATTTTAGTTCTGATTAGGGTCTGCCCTGCCTGTTAATGAGAACCCTGGGAGAAGCAGAAAATGCCTGTCCTTCCTGAGAGAGAATATGTAAGGGTCCCTTATGTGCCCAAGGGTAGCCTTTTGAGAACCTTGGTCTAAGGCATTTTCCAGATAACTCCCTGCCAAGAAGGGAGTTGCCACCCTCCTGTCATCCCAGCCATGTCCTTTCACTACTGTCACCAACTGACAATGTGCCACTCAGTGGTACATGTGTTTATAGATATTATGTAAGGAAATTCTGGTTTCTTTCCTCAGCAAATAACCATGCTCAGAAAGCACTTACCCCTATTCCTGATGCCATATGATTTGTACATTTTATTTGTAGTTTCAAAAATCAGAAAAAAATGTTTCTAGTATTCTCTCCTACCCAAGATAATTCTATTTTATGAGTCCAGAGAATATTATGAACCTTCATGTAAGAAATTTTTACATAATTGTCTGTGGAGTTACTGTATCATTGGGACTGAAAGGGAGAGTTTGCTTCCTATACTTGAAAAGATAATTGAGATCTGTTCACATTAAGCTGAAGATAACCTTGGAAAGATTTCACTCTCATTCAGGAAAAGATAGGTTCCCAATACCACTGGAAACATTAAATGTTGATAGCTTAAGGGCTCCACTAACCAGGGCACAATCAACCAGCTCCCTGGGTATAATAATGGGTCAGAGACCTACAGGATGTAGTGCTAAAATGAATAATTTCTGAACGTCTATGGCTAGCGCTCCAAGTTGTAATTAGAGATGGTCCAATGAATCTAGACAATCTAGATACATGGCCTTAGAAAACCATTATTCAAGGCACAAGATGGAGTTCTAATGAAAATCCTCTGTTTATTATCTACTTATTATCTTCATAGCCAAAACTCTTAAACCTATCACCCATATGTTGAATGTACAAAACATTTGAATATAGTCATTTCTGTTAGAGAACACTCATTTGTAAGCAGAGCTGACAATAATTAGTATTATTTTAGAGAACTTCAGAATCTTTTATAAATGCTGTTAAGTCAAAGGCAAGATTAAACAACATTTCAAAATGTCTTTTTCATTTACTTTGGTAATTTTTAAACTCAAGCTCAGATATAGGACTGGGTATTGCATAGAAAACAGAATACTGTTAGAGCAATTCATAAATAAAGACTCCAGGATATATCCTGATTTGTCTTATAAGATATTAAACAAACTTATCAAAATTCTCTTACCTTCACACATACAAATAAAGGTACAAGTTATCTCCGCACTGCTTTCCTTTATATATAAAAAAAAAAAATCCAGAAATAATTTCAAACCAAGGTGAAGCACCTTTGTTTCTCATTAATTCTCACTGATTAATAGGCTCACTTAATAATCTTAAGGCAAATATGTCTGGAATGGAAGCATTTCAACACTCCAAGAAGATAGATCTGAACTATTTGTAGACCTACCAAGGATGCATTTCAACTCAGATAAGATCAGAAGAGCACACATTCCTACTGAAAAGTTTTCACAGAGTGCACAAAGGGAAATACCCCAGGATAGAACTGATTTCACAAGTATTCCCCAACTATGAACCGAGGCACATTGTTTTCTAACTCAAACCATGACATTCAAATTATTCATCATAGCTCTTGTTTTAATTTTTATGCATGTTTTTCTGATATATGCTAATTATTAATTCTGTAAATAATTGGAAAAGTCAATAGATAGGAGGAAGGGAAAGTTACCCTTCCACAGTGGAACATATTACCAGAATCGTAACATACATAAAAGGGCCAGAAGAAAAGAAGAAAAAAAAACCCAAAACAACAGAAGATCTATACACAATCTAGGACTCTAAAATAAGAAGCAAATATTACCTCTGATCCCGACACAAAGAGTGATGATAAGGGGAGAGGGGAGAGGTCAGGTTACTCCTCAGTTTATTTCAATCCCAAACACAGACGCAGGGGATGAACCCACAAGGCCTAGGATGAGCTATTCAGGGGGCTGCCAAACAGTCATATACATCTGATACAAAATCATTATTATATGAGCAGCTTTAACAACCTAGATGCCTCCCATATACTTTTCCACGGAAAAATACTGCAGAGACAGTTAAGGTATATGTTATAATCACGTACATAATATCATTTTGTTCATAAAACACATATAAATAAATTATTTCATAGAGTTGTACTGAATGAGCCCTTTACCTTGTTTTTCTTCAATAGGATGCACTAAATAACTTTTAAAATTAATCTTTAAATTAAAAATGATTTTAATAGCATTTTATGCAGTATTTCAAAAAATTTTTTTTTAGGAAACCTGCAAAAATAGAAATAAAATTCTGGGATTCTTAAGCAAGATAGGTAGAGAAAGAAAGAAAATAAAGGAAAAAAACAGGTATTCTGGAAGATTATTTAACTTTATAAAAATGGGTGATATACTTTTATGGCCAGGCATGTCTATGATCATCTTATTGTTATTCTCAGGTGTGCTGTATTTCACAGATGTACTTACATGTTTGGTTATGTGTACTTAATGGAAAACTGAGCGGTTTGGAGATTTTCTTGTTGGTAGCTTCACAAGAACATAATTAAACAAATAAAAATATCATTATCAAGTAGATTTTTAAAAAATACCTTGTTCAAAATGTCACTTGTAAAGGTGGTAAATAATTCATAAGAGAGGAGACAACTAGAAATCATGGTAACAAATATGCATTCAGCCCATTTTCTATTTTTTTTTTTAAGGAACTTTCTTCACTCAAAAAAGTGGAAAGTGTAAGAGAACTTGTATTTGTTTCTATCAACAAGCCTAACCATAGAAGCCTAGTCAAGCCAATGTCAACAAAGCCAGTCCCTTCAAAGGACAAAGGTATCTGATGAAGTAAAACGTGTAAAACCAACCGCTCTCCCTAATGATACGCTGCCCTCTGAGACTTGTTTCCTACCTTAAAAAAAATGGTTATATTAATTACAAGGACACTTAGCTGGTAAACCCCAGAGATGGTAAAATTTGATTACAAATTAAAATCCCACAGAGACAAAAATCGATATTCTTCCAATGCTAGGAAAAGTTTAACATGAAAATGCACTGGAAGTAGGTCGTACCATTTCTCCAGCATTACAGTGGGGAGTAAGGCTAAGGCTTTCCCTACTCCACCAAATTGGTGTTTCTGTGTAGGTTGAGTAGTTGAGCAAAACGGAGACAGCTGCTTTTTCAGAAACAACAATCCCCGCCTCTTTTCCCACCTTCAAAGCACACCTCGAAACTCAGCAGGGGTGCGCGCGCGCGCAAGCATATACACACACTTTGTAATCGACACCACTTAACACGTCTGATTACTACCATTTCAGAAGCTGTTGGCACTTACCTTGCAAAGCTGTGTTAGGTAAATTTGCTTCATTCTCTCCCATTTTATTATTTCTTTTTAAAGGGGGCCAAGCAGTTTCAGTTGTGTCAGTTACCTGCAAGCTTTGTGACCTTCTGACTTTCTCCTGTAGTAATGTAACAGTATACTACCTGCTTTCTTCTGTGAATAATTACCATCCTGCTTCCTGAGTTACCTGGGCTTGCAGGACCTGTTTTACTGTGAAGTGAGATCACATCCTTTGATCGAACGGACTGCTATTAGTGTGCACTTCACAAAATGTGGCTTTGTTTCAATTTTGATGTTAACTTTTAATTCCCAACTTTCACTTTAGTCCAGAAACGTTTCTACACTTCCCCCCTCCAAATAGTGTTCAACACACCATGGCGCAGAGCCAGAGTTTTGTTTGTTTTTTACTGTTCCCAATCTGCTTCTCTTACAGAAATAAAATAAAATTTAAAGTGACTTTTGCAGTGTCTATTTAAAAAAATACAGGGAAATAAGCGACAGCATGGGAATCAGTTTTGTGCAGTGGTGGAAAGACAGGCTTTGGAATAGCTCTAGTACTAGCCGTGTAACTATGAACGAGGAATATAACTTCTTTGAGACTCAGTTTCCTCAACTGTATGTTGGGGGAAAAATGTAAAATATCAATTTCAGAAGATTATTATAAAGATGCAAAGCAATAATGTACGACTGTGCTAAACATTGTGAATGGTGGATAATTAAACACAAGCAACATTCTTCCTCCTCTCTCCTCCCCTCCTCTTCTTCCTTTTCCTCCTACACCCTCTTCCTTCTCTCCCCACTCCCTCCTCTTGTTCCTCTCCTTCTGAGGGGTGGAAAGAATGTGGAACCAGAGCACTGATGTCACTATGTTCTGACATCAGCTGTTACTTATTAACTGAGAGACCTTAAAAGAAATGATTTTATCCAATCTTAGAGCGCCTCAAGGTCCTCACTGGTTAAAGAAGGATATTGATATTTACATTGCCTTTTAAATAGAAACATAGTGATATTAAGTTAAACTGTTCTGCCTCAAACAAAAAAAAAAAAACATCCCTAGCAAAGATGAGCAACACTTAGAAATGTATCTTTATTCATTTACAAGAGAGGAAGTAGATGACAAAAATAAGTCAATTTATTTAAGCTCTGTCTCACATAAGACATCTAGAATAAAAAACAATCTCTACTCCCTTCCTCTAGAATTCCTTAACTTTTAGTTTTGGTCACACTAGTTAAAAAAAAAAAATCTGAGGTTCAAACATCTCCTACTTTAATAGTTCTTTAATTTTCAATTTAAAAGCAATCTATATACCATGTTTGCTAGATTATTAATGAAAAAATGATTATATAAGTTATGTATACAAAAGAAATGGCAAACAAGTAGAATAGTTATTCTCAAAAGTATCAGAATAAAAACAAACATCACACACACAAATCCTCATGACAGTTAATTTACAGTTCTTTCTTTTGTTAACCTCTCTAGGTCTCAGTTTCTTCATCTGTAAAATGAGCTGACCATTTATTAATTAAGGCCCATTTTATCTTCATAATGTCATAAACCTCTGATTTAAAATCCAGGTTTTGGTTTGTTCCGGATTAAAGCAGTCTTTGCCTAGCACAATTGCATAATGTAATATATATAGCAAGCTCATACTTTACCGGAAGTAAACTGAAATTGAATATTTGCCAATAAAACACTATAATCATCACATTCTGACTTCCCCATAAAAGGAGAAACACACATATCAATTCTCACTCCTTATGACAAACTTGGAAATGCATTTACATACCTGCCCCAGGCACCTAAAATTAGTCAATAACAGGTATAAATCACCGATTATCTACCAGCTGAATTATGGCATGTGGGAAGTTATTACGAAAGTAGAATAGAGAAGTCCTATTTTTGAGCAGAGGTAAAACATAAACAGAAACCTCCAAAGTTTTTGTAGCTGCACAGAAAGTAACATAAATATACATACTGAAACAGTTTCGATACTAATAAAGGGCCCTGAACACACACTTTCTCTCTCTTTCTCTCTCTCTCTCTCTGTAGCTCTCGCTCTCTCTCACTCTCGCTCTCGATCTCTCGATCTCTCGTTCTCCCTCTCTCCTGGGCCATGGCTCCCTGGAAAACTTCTGCCTTCATCATGTCCCCTTTGCCTGACTACTTCACATGCAGGAATTCTTCAATCCAATCTTGGTTGAAGTCTCTTCTATGTGCTTCCAGATGTCCCTTAACAACTCAGAACTTTTCATTCAGCCACGACTCTTATCACCTTGTATTATATGTACAGATTAATTATTTCTGTCCTTAAAAGGCGTATGTCAGAGAGCCTTTTTGTGTCCATCACTACATCCCTAGCACCTTAGCAGTTTCAACCACATACTATGCCTTCAACAGATATTGTAAAGATGAATAAATTACCATCATCAAAAAGGGTGAATTAAAGGATCTCAAAGAAAAGAACATTGATTAGCAAAGAATATGATGGAAGATATTCGAGGAGGGAAAAATGACAAATTAAATTTCATAAATGAAAAGAGATGGGAGGGGGAAGTAGGTAGGTTTATCTGCAAGAGCAAGTAACTAGGGACTTCCCTGGTGGCACAGTGGTTAAGAATCCGTCTGCCAGTGCAGGGGACATGGGTTCGAGCCCTGGTCCGGGAAGATCCCACATGCCGCGGAGCAACTAAGCCAGTGCGCCACAACTACTGAGCCTGCGCTCTAGAGCCTGCACTCTAGAGCCCGCGAGCCACAACTGCTGAGCCCCTGCATGCCACAACTACTGAAGCCCGTGTGCCTAGAGCCCATGCTCCGCAACAAAGACAAGCCACCGCTGAGAAGCCCACACACCACAAGGAAGAGTAGCCCCCACTCGCCGCAACTAGAGAAAGCCCACGTGCAGCAACGAAGACCCAACGCAGCCAAACATAAATAAATAAATAAATAAATAAACAAATAAATAAATGTATAAATAAATAATAATACTTTTAAAAAAGAGCAAATAACTAAGAGCCAGAAGGATAAAAGAGATGACGACACTCATTAGAATTTCCAAAAAGAAAAAAAAAAAATCAAAGTTAAAAGAAGTAAATGAAAGAGAAAAAAAAGAATGTACGCATTAGTTTAACACACACACACAGGCACCAAAAACAAAAGGCATGAGTGGCATTAGGCAGAATAGCTTCACTGAATGGTGAAAAAGAAACTAATATAATTATTAAGAAAAAATTCAAAATCTTTGAAAGGACGCCTCTAAGAGTGAATGTGTCCTTTATACGCATTCTGAGACTTTGCTGTAAAAATTACTGTGCACATTTTTTAAACAACTTAGGTGACATAATAAAAAACAAGACTTCCAGCCACATCACCTATTTGTATTTCCAACACTGTATTTCTAAAGCACTCCAAGGAGAGAGTGGACAAAAGAGAGTGTTATAAATGCTATCCTTTATCACTCATTTTAAGGGTTCTACCTAGAACTACAAACAAGGAAGAAACCAACGTTACAGTTTAAATTTGTTGTGGGTAGTTAGTTATTGAAGTGATTATTTAGTTCTGATTTTCAAGGGAAAATATATGTGACGATTTGAAACAAATTATGAAGTAATTACTCAAAGTTATAAATGTTGGCATGTATACTATGGAACGTGGGACACTGGGTATGTAAAATGTCACAATACACGCAATAATTACAGAAACATGGTACTCATTTTCGCAGTAAAATGTATAACACAAGTAGAACAGCAACTTGGTCAAAAGCATAGATATCCATGGAGAGAAAAGGCTAGAGAGAAAAGGACTAGAACCTCTCAAAACTGCAATCCTGCAAACCATCATTGGAAGGAAATTCCAGGCTCAGCAACCAGGATGGATCTTTGAGATTACAGTTCCAAGAATTAGGTAGATGTGCTTGCAGGGTATAAGAATATTTTGAGCTAAAAGCAATTGAGAATGAGCAGACTCAAGAAAAGCTCTTTACTTCCCCTTACTATCTAAAAACAGAGTATCCTACATTTATACAGGAAACTTTTGTTTGTAAAAGTGTCTCCCTACCAGGAAGAGAACTGCTCCTGGAGACAACTCTTACCACCTGAGAAACTCATCTGTGTAAAATACAGCCCTTATTTATCACACATTGTTGGTTGGTTGCAGCCAAGAATTCCTAGGGTGATTCCCGCTCCTCATAGCTGCTAAATACCTTTGAGTCCTAGAAAAGAGAGAGCTAGGTAAGCAGGGGTGGGGTGGCGGTGGCGTGGAGGGAAGAGCACATACTATACAAGAACAATGGGTAAAAATAAAGATTTTCTCATGCTTGGGAGTGCTGGTCCAACATATTTCCCCCCCTCTCTTCCGGATCTGGGTATTACCATCCACCCAGTTGCCCTGGACAGAAACTTAGGATTTATCCTTGCTTGTAACCTCCCCCATTCCCCAAATAGTCACTAAGTCTGATCAATGCCATTGAAATCCACCTCCTTAACTTTCCATTTCCTGTAGGTGAGGCCATTATCATGTCTTGCCAAGACAGTAACTCCCTAAAAATGAATTCTTCCTTTCCTCTAATCCATCCTTTCTATATCTGCCAGAGTGATTTTCCTAAAACATAGTCATGCTATTTCCATGTTCACAGCAGCGCCATCAATAATGTCACTCCTTTATCACCACAATTTTTCATCCTTCTGACTCCTAACCCTCCATTAACAACCAGTTCATTTAACTCAGGCTTCTCTGACATCCCCAAGCACACTTGATACTGTAATTCTAAACAGTTGAATACGTAATATGCACATATTTACTTCCCTATACATGTGAATATAAAAGAAAAAGTTGGTCAAGAAAATTAAGGCCTACTCAGTGCTTTGTATAGGATTGACTGGTGGGCAAAAGAATCCTTTAAATACTACTATAACTAAACATTTAATTCTCTATACTTTTATTTCATAAGATTGCATACAGAATCTTAAGAGAATTAATATTGATGGAGGACCAAGAAAGTAACTATTTCCTTCAGTAGTAAGAAGCATCCATTAACAAGGAAACAAGATAAGTTGTAATTAATAGCAAGGAGAGTATTGTCATTTTAATGATCGTTCCACTACAGTTTTATTAAACAAAGAAACCAAGGAACTATATAACTTTTATGCTAACACACATATGTACACACAACAGAGTTGCTTAACAGTTACTGATGGTTTGTAGGTTGCCTCACATAATTAAGACACTCATATAAAAAAAAACAGACATATGAAGGTGCCAGGTGGAAAGTAAGGCAGGACTGATATTACAAATCATTCTAATTTACTGCTGGGAACAGCGCTATTTCAGATTGTGGAAGAGCTGTGTAACACAACACTAAATACAAGCTTGTAATCATAGTGTATCGATGTAATGATTTATGCACTCTTTATGAGGATCCCATGAAATCTTGGCTTTAAATGCCAGAGTTTTAAAGGGATATACTCTTGTTAGCAATCTCAGCCTCATCCATGTGAGTCTACTTACAGTAAGAAGACTAGCTGTGATAGCCATCTAAGTACCATCTGAAAAAGGGAAAATAGTTTAAGAAAAGTTTAACTGTATATTTAATACTACTATCATGGAACAACAAAATGAAGGGTATACACACACATGCACGTGCACACACACACACATACACACACACTTGACTAATGTAATCTAATAATCAATTGTTCCACAAACTCTGGCAAAACTCCCTCAAGAGGAACCCAAAGAAGAGCATTAAAGCAAAGGAATATGCATGCTAACTGCCTGATATAGCATAGAATGGTGAACTTATCAAATTGAGAATTTTAGGGCATGTTAAAAATCTACAATAAAGCTAGAAAAAAAATCTATAGCTAAAACCCCAGAACACTATGGTTTAATAGAAACACCAAGGTGACAAAATGATTTATCTCTGTCATCTTTTAAAAATGCAATGAAAATGCTTAAATGGTATCATTAGCTTGGAGATAATTTTATTTCCTCAAAACACCCTGAAATGACCAATCCTGAAAACGGAAGTTTCATCTCCATGACAAAGACTGATCTAAAACAGCTCTGATAATATGAAAAAGTGGAGCACATTCATGCTGAGAGGTAAAATAGCTTCCAGTCTTTAGCTTCTTCACTATAGCCTCAAAAAAAAAAAAAAAAAAAGACAGCAATTAATGCCAACTGTGCTACAGGAATTTGGCAAATACTCACTAAATGGAAAAAACATTTAGCAGCTATTCAGGGGGTAGCAGCTTCCTCTTCTAGGGTGAAGCTGAGGTAAAAGGTGAGGTTTCTCAAGTCTTTACAAACATTCCATTCCTTTCGCTTAATATCTTAAAATATCAGTAATAGATGAACATGTCCAAAATAAACACAGTAACTGTAACACTTATTAAAATTAACACTATGCCATGGTTTCAATTCATGAAGTATCAACAAAGTAGTCAACAATAACAAATTAATTATGGGGGAATCAAAGAAAAATTAGTTTATCTCTTTTCTTTTTTCCTATTCTTTCCTTTCTTCTTTTTATTTATTTATTTATTATTATTTTTTTAATAAAGTCAAGTGGCATAACAAGCTTTCCTAGAAAAATAATTCCAGGAGAACTACTTTTGTTCAACATCATAATGGGCCACTACTTTCTACAGAGAATGTTTTCTTTCTGAAAGCTTCTCTTCTACTTTCCCGCTGACTACCTACCAGCTAGCACTGTTAGAGAAAAGGAGGAGATGAAGGATTAAAGTCTCTAACCTTCCCCCAGCAGCTAGTACTTAAAATAGACTCTCTCTAAAGTGAATGGCTGCTGTCTTTCCTATGGTGACCAGATTTACAAAATGAGAAAAAAAAAAAAAGAGAGAGAGGACAAATGAAGAGAGATAAACATAGATTCTCTAGACAGATTTTTTTTTTTCAGAATAATAGGCCGAATGGGAAGAAATCTATAAAGGAAAAAAAAGTCCAAGGATGACACTGGAAAATGTGGTATCTGATCACCTTGGGCAATGAGGGACTCACAACATGTGAGCAATTTTAAGCATGAATAAACAAACATAGAGACAGGCCCGCCATGGCTAAAGTTAGATTTAAATACTTATTTCATCATGGCCCTCACACCTGTTCTAAAACCTTTAGTCTTCCTTTACCCTGTCAATTAATTTTTATTTCCTTAGTATCTTTAAAAATATGCAGGGCAAACATGGCCTTGTCTTCCAACTCTCAAGGCACACATCTAGAGCATTTTTTAGTTGCTGTTTTTAGACCTGCCAGATTTATAAGCATTTAGTAAACACTTAATGACTGGTTAATTGAAAACATAACACAATTATATTTCATCTTTCTCCAAAAACTTTAAAATAGAATTAATAAAGAGCATAAGGGAGATGATTAATTCACAATGTTTCTAGTACTCCTGCTTCCCTCTGAAGAGGCCAGAATATGCCACTCCCAAATATGCCACTTTGGCATACTGATTGTTTTGAGCTGAAGGCAATCAGGTCTCTGCCTTCCCCCCTTTCTGTTTAAAAGCGGGACATAAGTGTCCATTTGTAACGGTGTCCCCCTCTCCCTTACCAGGAAGAGAACTACTCTGGAGACAGCTCTTAGCACCAGAGCAGATTCTTATCTGCATGATAAACCTGCTAAATAACCATTATTTTACAATACAATTCCTCCCCTCATCTTCCTGTAACTTACCTCCCTCCCCCAGTAGTTTTAAATCCTTTCTCCTTTGCCTAGCCTAAGATGATATATGACTCAAATTCTGACTCCTAGAATCACATGCCTTTGCAAGCTCCCTGTACAAACGTGTGTACTTATGCATGTAATTATTTTTTTCTCCTTGTTATTCTGTCAGTTTAATTTGCAGGGCCCTCAGCCACTGAACCTAGGGGAGTAAAGAAAAAAAGTTTTCTCTTCCTCCCCTATACCTCTTTCATAAAGTGTCCTGTATATTACCAGATTTCCACTTTGAGAGAGCTATTAATTTCTTTAGTTTTCCTAAAACCTAAGAAACTCATTATTTACTTGAGATTGATGACAAATCAAAACTTATAATATTTAAAAATTCACAATGTTTTGAAAAACTGAATTTGAGATTGAATTCCTCCTATTAGTGAGACAGGAGGGAAGGGCACAACCTTTAAAAGAATGACATAGCCATTGAGGATATGACATAAGCTGGTTAGAACCAGTGAGGCCCAAGATGGCAGAAGATTCAAACTCTCAGTAGACCTTGAGCCTCATTATGAGCTCGCTGTAACACATTAGCATATGCTAAGTGACACGCTCACAGGCGCCATGACAGTTCCGAGGCTGACCATAAAAGGCCAAAAAGTGGGCTGTGGCCCAATTCCTGGAAATCCCCGCCCCTTCCCCAAAAAAGTTGGAATAATCCTCCTACTCATTAGCCTATGAAATTACCCAGCCCATAAAAAC